>NC_045557.1:14545286-14845286 GCF_009769535.1 Thamnophis elegans | reverse complement strand
CAGCCGAGAGCCCAGGGAAGGGGTGGGGGTGTGGCCGTTGTTATCCGGGAGTCGTTAGTTCCTCGTAGGGTCCCTGCTCCGGAGCTTGTCGGGTGTGAGTCTCTGCTGATAAAGTTGGACCTCAAGGGTCAAGTGGGTTTGCTGTTAACGTACCTGCCTCCCAACAGCGTTGCAGCAGCCCTCTCCTCGCTCCTCGAGTCGGTAGCCGAGCTGGCGATTGAGTTCCCTAGGTTGATGGTCCTGGGGGACTTCAATTTGCCTTCGCTCGGTGAAAACTCTGATGGGGCGCAGGAGTTCATGGCTTCCATGACAGCCATGGGCTTGACCCAAGTAATTCGGGGCCCAACCCATTCGGCGGGTCACATGCTCGACCTCTTATTCCTTTCGGAGCAGTGGATTTGTGATCTTGGTCTGAGGGGTAACGACATCATACCCCTGTCGTGGTCAGACCACTGCCTACTGAGGCTCGACTTCCAGAGACCAAACCCCCACTGTAGGGAGGAGGAACCGACCAGGTGGTTCCGCCCCAGGCGACTCATGGAACCATTAAGGTTCCAGACGGAGCTTGGGGTCATTCCTGATTCTTTCGCCCACAATCCGGTAGAGACTTTGGCTGCTGCCTGGCATTCGGCAGCATCAGAGGCCCTCGACCGGATTGCGCCACTACGGCCCCTCCGAGGCGGCGGATCCCGGAGACCCCCTTGGTTTACCGAGGAACTCCGGGAGATGAAGCGCCGAAAGAGACGCCTAGAGCAACGATGGAGATCCAGTAAGTCCGAGTCAGATCGAGCACTGTTAACATCCAGCATCAGAGCTTACCTCCGGGCAATTAGGACGACTAAAAGAACACACATTGCCTCTCTGATTGCTTCCGCTGAGTCGCGCCCAGCCGCCTTGTTCAGGATAACCCGTTCCCTCCTAAATAGGAGGGATACGAGCGATCCTTTGCAAGGCAGAGCTGAGGATTACGTCCACTTCCTCGCGGATAAAGTTGCTCAGCTTCGGGCGGACCTGGACTCCAATTGCGCAGAGCCAGCTGAGGCACCAGGGGAGAATCTGGCAGGACATCACTGGATTGATTTTCAAGCTGTTACCCCTGAGGACGTGGACAAGGCCATGGGAGCTGTAAGTACCTCCACATGTGTACTGGACCCGTGTCCCTCCTGGCTGGTCACTAACAGCAGGGAGGTGACACGGGGCTGGATCCAGGCAGTTGTTACTGCCTCCCTTCGGGAGGGGTTCTTTCCCCCCGCTCTAAAGGCGGCGGTGGTGAGACCCCTTCTGAAGAAGCCATCTTTGGATCCAACCGTCTTAAACAACTATCATCCAGTCTCCAACCTCCCCTTTGTGGGGAAGGTTGTTGAGAAGGTGGTAGCCTTTCAGCTCCAGCGGTCCTTGGAGGAAACCGATTATCTAGATCCCTTCCAGTCGGGATTTAGGCCTGGCTACAGCACGGAAACCGCTTTGGTCGCATTGATCAATGATCTCTGGAGAGCCAGGGATGGAGGTTATGCCTCCATCCTAGTGCTCCTTGACCTCTCAGCAGCTTTCGATACCATCGACCATGGTATCCTTCTGCGAGGAGGTGGGGGTGGGAGGCACTGTTCTACGGTGGTTCTCCTCCTACCTCTCGGACAGGTCACAGTCGGTGTTGGTCGGAGGGCAGAGATCGACCCCTAGGCCCCTGACTTATGGGGTACCGCAGGGTTCGGTCCTGTCCCCCCTCCTGTTTAATATCTACATGAAACCGCTGGGTGAGATCATTCGACGGCACGGGATAAAATACCACCAGTATGCGGACAATATGCAGCTGTATCTGTCCGCCCCGTGCCAACTCAATGAAGCGGTTGACTTGATGTGCCAGGGCCTCGAGGCTGTTAGGGACTGGATGGGGGTTAACAAGCTTGTACTCAATCCAGATAAGACCGAGTGGCTGGTGTGTTTCCCTCCTACTAATTGGCCAAGTGTTCCATCTCTCAGGCTGGGGGGTCAAACAGTACGCCCCTCAGACAGGGTCCACAATCTGGGAGTCCTCCTGGACCCACAGCTGACATTTGAACACCACTTGTCAGCTGTGACCAGGGGGGCATTTGCCCAGGTTCGCCTGGTGCACCAGTTGCATCCCTACCTGAACCGGGAGGCCCTCACAACAGTCACTCGCGCCCTTGTGACCTCTAGACTGGACTACTGCAACGTGCTCTACATGGGGCAGTCCTTGAAGAGTATTCGGCGACTTCAGCTTGTCCAGAATGCAGCCGCACAAGCGATCGTGGGTGCACCTTGGTTCACCCATGTAACACCTATCCTCCGCGAGCTGCACTGGCTACCTATTGGTTTCCGGATACACTTCAAGGCGCTAGTCGTCACTTATAAAGCCCTTCATGGTATTGGACCTGGGTACTTGAGAGACTGCCTGCTGCCAATTACCTCCACTAGACCGATTAGATCCCACAGACTAGGCCTCCTCCGAATTCCATCCGCCGGCCAGTGTCGACTGCTGACTACCCGGAGGAGAGCCTTCTCTGTGGCTGCTCCGACCCTCTGGAACGAACTCCCCGTGGAGATTCGCACCCTCACCACCCTCCAGGCCTTCCGCAAAGCCCTTAAAACCTGGCTGTTCCGACAGGCCTGGGGCTAAAGAACCGTTGCCCCACCTCGAATGGTATGATTGTTGTGTGCTTTTAAATCATGTATTGTTTTTTGTGTTGTTGTTAATTTGTCTGTATCCCCCCTTCCCTGGTTTGAGTTGTGTACCGCCCTGAGTCCCCCTTCGGGGGAAAAGGGCGGCATATAAATGAAATAAACATAACATAACATAACAAACATAACTGGAATATTATCTTTAATATAGAAGATCACTCCTCTTTTTTTACAATTCACCAGTGTAGTAAACATTTTCCCAAGCTTTGGTAGTCTTAGTAGGTGTTCATGTCTCTTTTAAATATGTACTTCTTATAGGCAGATTATGTCAAGTTTTAGCTGTTTTAATTTGTGAAATATTTTATTTCTTTTAATTGCTGAGTTAAGTCCATTTATATTGATTGTGACCATTTTTTCCCTCCATATTTATACTTTATATACAGGATTTATAGCTCAAGTTGATCTGGGTTCTCGTTGTTCTCTGAGATTTACACACACACACCCCACACCACCTTCTTTATCAATTCCGCCTACGGCTCCTTCTACTTTTTCAATCTCAATTATGGGTGTATGCAGTAGTTGTGCCACTAATTCATCTTTTCCAGTTTTCTCAGCCATTTCTCTGAAATGTTCTGCATAGAAAGCTTCTGCCTTATCGATTGTATCTATTCTACGTCTTTGTCCTTGTCATGTAAATAATAGACCTTCCGCTATGAGCCATCTATAATTAACACCGTTTTTAATCAGAACCATAGTCAAGAATTGATATTCTCTTCTCTCTCACTCTTCTCAGAATTTGTTTCAGAACTACAATCTCCTTGCCTTTATATTCTAATTTTCTATCTCTCATTTTCTGTAATATTTGTAGTTTGGTTGCTTTCTTGGTAAATCTTACGTGGACTTCCCTTGGAAGGGCATTTCTCATTGCATATCTTGTATGTACTCGGAACGTGGTACTCGGTACATCATCTTCTTTTTGGATATCCCTAATACATTTGCCAATATCTCAGATATTATCTGTACTAGGTTCTCTCCTCTTTCTTCTATGTTTTTAAATCTTAGGAAAAATTAAGACTTATCCATCTCCCATCCTAATATTCCACTGCTCTCCCTTTCCAGGTTGCTCAATTGGCTGTCTAACTCCTCACCCTTCTTCTCTTCTTGTTGAACCTTTTCTTCAATTTTTTGGACTCTGTCTTCGTATTTCATCATCCAGTTTTGCATATCTTCCATTTTCCTTCCATTTTAGCAACTTTTTGTTCTATACTTTGATTTTGTTGCTCTATTGTCTCAATTCTTTTTTCTATCCTCTCAGTCTTCTTTACAATGGTGTCTAACTTTTCATCCTTGCTATCAGTTCCTGCTTGTAATTTCTGTATCGCTTGCATGTTTACCTCTAAAGTTACTCCCTTCTCCTTTTCTTGTTGAAGCATTGACTGTATTAATCTTTGTCCTCCTGCAGGTGAGGAGGCAGGGGTTGTTGTTGTAGAACTAACAGCTGTTGTTTTTCTACTCATCTTCTAAATTTTTTCTTTTATATTCTAGTCCAGTTAATATCACAAAAAATTAAACATCAACTTATGAAGATAAGAGATTATAAATAAAGTGAGAGGAGAGAAAAAAGAAGGAGGAAAGAGGAAAAAGTGAAAATCACTTAAAAAAAATAAAGGAATAAAAAAGAGAAAAGAAAGAGAGAGGAGGAAAAAAAGTCTTCAATCCAATTTACTCAAATTTTAAGGCAAGCCATCCATTTGTGTCCAAAATCTTCAAAAGAAAAAGACAGCAAAAAAAAAATCAGGAATCAATACTTCAAAGCCTAAAAAAAGGGGGAAGTCAAAGAGCCAAGGGAAAAAAATCACCACCTCCCCAGCAAGATAATATAATAGTATAAGAACTGCCGCAAAGCTAGAAAAAGTAAATTCAGTGTCTTTTTTTTAAAGATAAAAGTCTTTCCAAGGTCACTCTGAGCTTTCCCTTAGCGCTTCTGTTTAGTCTAAAGTAAGTTTCCAGATACTGAAAGTTCCACAGGAAACAGCTGTGTAAACAGTTGTATTCCTGTCCCTTTCAGCACTTAACCAAATAGCATTCAGGGGAATTGCTTGAAGATGGGAGACTTCAATTGGCCAACTTATACCCTCTGCTTTTCTCTCTAGTCAGCCTCATTTTAAATTAAGTTTCCAAATTTAGGGTGTTCTCTTTCCAATAGAAAAAAGGGTTTAAAAACTCTCACCAACACGACATGCTTCTCTCCTGCATTTGCCTGTAGGAGCTGTCAGCAGCTTCAGCAGCCTGGTGGCTGACTCGCGATCGCTGGCAAAGGTGGCTTTTTCTGGGTCACCAGAGACTTTGCGAGTGTCTCTGGGACCACTACATCTCCCCCTACCTTTCACCGTCTCTTCAGGATGGCTTAGATTCAGATAGGACCGTCCAGATGATCCGAATTAAGACAGCTATTCCGGAGAAGCCGGAAAGTCCGCCTTCTCACTGCAACGTGAAGCCCCTCCCCCTTATTCCTTCTCTGGACCTTCAGGGGCTTTGGAAACAGAAACGGTTCACTTACTGATCCACCAGATCACGCTCCCGAATTGATGGGGCTCCAAGGAGGCCAATTCTGCCAGATCTGGTGGGATGTGGGGGCCCAGTCAGGGAGAGGCATACCAACACAAGAATGGCAAAAAAGATACAGATGAACTTTACCCAGAACCACTTAGAATCTATTGTAACTCATGCTGACACACCCATTAGAATCTCATGTTGACCTTTAGATTCCCTCCGCAGGAGCTTCATGTCAAGCATTTAAGGAAGGGGCTTAAGGATTAACAGGGGATGCTGATCTTTTTCAGACCAGAGTGTCTCCGGGTTGCCTCTCTGGGCCCTGCTGTTCCTTAGCAAAATGGGAAGCCTTCTCCTCCTTGGATGCTTGGGACTCATCTTGAGAATGAAATCCAGAAAAGGTACCACTTTAAGGGTGATCGCTGAGAAACCTACACTCTTTTCCTGCTCCTTCTGCCCCAGAAGAGTTCATGGGTTGCCCAGAGGAACAGGGAGGCTCCAGAACCAATGAGTACCATGGACATCTAAAGCTAATGGCCCCTATCTGGTCATTGGAGCTAAGTGCAGAGGTCCATTGGTTCAGATCCTGGTAGAAACTTTTAAGCCCGGAGAACAGGATCTGGCCATGTATATTTGATGGTTCCTAAAATGGATACAACTGAACCCATACTGGTCAATCCAAATATAATCTCACTCTCTCCATCTTGGTCTCACCAAGGTCACCGGTGTATGACTGGTGCAGTTTCAGTCTCACACCAAGACCTGAGTCTTGACTCAGAGAGTCTGATAGTCTTCAACCACCATCTCTGCATCTCCAAAGGGAACATCTCTTCAATGAACGATGCATTTACCACTGCCTGCATCCAGCCCCCTAGCCCCTCCCTGGTCACTCTGGCCAGCTAGTGGGGGAGAGATCTAATCCACAGGTGACACAGGTGAGAACAGGACCTCCTGATCTCTACAGGCTGAGAATGATCTCATGTACCACCACAAAAACAAAGCCTCTCAGTGAGATTTGCCCAGCTTAAGATGTCCAGGGGAGCTAAGACAGAGAGATTGACACAAAGTAATCCCATAGGATTAATGTGGGTTTCCAGTTTGAGCCTTCCTCCTTCATGGAAGCAGAAATACAATGGATGGGTGGGTGGGTGGATGGATGGATGGATGGATGGATGGATGGATGGATGGATGGATAGATGGGTTCCCCTTCTCCCTTTGCCCCTTCTGACCCACTCCACTGCTGGCCCCTTGGACCTCTGTCCTCTGGCACCATCGGTCTCCTAAAGCTCAACCGTGGCCTTGCTTTTCTTCCCAGGAGATGGAGGAGGGAGTCTGCTGGGCCAATTCCTGCCAGCCTTTCTGAGGAGGCTTGCGATCTTCCGAACTCCATTTCGGACCCTGATCTTCCGCAGCGGCATTTGAGAAGGTTCTTCGGGACAAGGTCGCTTCCATTCCACCAGGGGGCAGCCCAGTGAGATCCTTCACCCGTTTGGCTAGAGGGAGGTGCTCCGAGGGTGGTCCGTGTTGCTTCCCTCTGGCTGCTTTCACTGCTGCCTTGCCTGACCCTCAAAGACCCTCCCCAACAGCCCCACGCTTGCTTCATTGTAAATAGTCCTCAACTAAAACAGTTCATTTAGTGACCACTTTTCAGCAGCACTGAAAAAAGGGACTCTTTTTTCACTCTTACGACCGTCACAGCAATCCCATGACCCAAATTCAACCGCTTGACCACTGGCCTGTATTCATGACGGTCTCTGTATCCCAGGATCCTGTGCTCCTTTTTGGCACCTTCTGACAAAGCAAATTCAACTGGGAAGCCAGATTCACTTAACAACCAGTGGTTCACTTAACAACTGTGGCCAGAATAGTCATAAAATGGGACAAACTCACTCACTGTCTTGCTTAGCAACAGAAATTTGGGGCTCCCTTGTGGTTGTAAGTCGAGGACTACTTGTCCTTAATATTCAGGAATTGATGAATCCAACAACATTCAATCATGAGAAAAGGAAGGTCCTGAACTTGGGCAGCGATAGAATCGGAAGTACCTGGTTCAAGAGGAGGGAGAGGGGTCTTGGAGTCCTAGTGGACAACCATTTAAATAAATGTGTGCAACAGCTGTCAAAAAAGCCAACACAGTTCTAGGCTGCATCAACAGAGCGATAGAATCAAGATCATGTGAAATGTTGATACCACTTTATCAGGCCTTGGTAAGGCCACACTTGGAACATTGCATCCAGTTTTGGTCACCACAACCCTCCCCCAAATGTTGAGACTCTAGAAAGTGTGCAGAGAAGAGCAACCAAAAAGATAAAAGATCTGGACATTTGCAAAGGAGTCATTCAGAATCTAAAACAGTATTAATTAAAAATGCAATGAAATCATAACTTTAAAAGATAAGGCTATAGACGCACTCAGTGTTTCTCTGCCTTGACAACTTGAGGGTGTGTGGACTTCAATTCCCAAAATTCACCAGCTAGCACGATGTCCAGGGAATTCTGGGAAATGAAGTCCACACATCTTCATGTGGTCAAAGTTGAGGAACCCTCCTCTAAGCCATCCACACTTCTAGGTGCCCTGAGTTCCTTGAGAAAAGGTGACTTGAGGATGCTCAACTCTAATCCTGACCCAGATCCTTCAAAGCTGGCTTTTCCTTGGGGACCAATGGCCACTTTTGATGGTCCTTTTGGTTCTTCTTTGGTCTCTTTGAATCTTAACCCTTATCTTTATGCCCAACAACTATCTAGTCTTTACAAAGTCCCATTTAAACTCTTGAACTCTAAAAACCACTTTGGTACCGAAGGAAAATGGTAATAAGGATATACCAGAATATAATATACTGGAATACTAGAATTAGTAGAAACTTCTTGTTTCCTGTAAAACATATATTATGCCTTTGTATACCTTTAGATTTGTATTTCTTGTAACTGACATTATGCCTTTGGATTTGTAACACAAATGTATGTTCCTTGCCCTTTGATCTCTTATCAATCTCCTGCAATCTATGGGCACAGAATGGAATGGAGCTGAAAACAAGGTGGTGTTACAACAGGAGGAAGGGATGCAGGGGTGGGTTCCTGCCAGTTCTAACCTCTTCTATAGAAGAGGTTCCACAAATCTCCAGTGCCGTTTAGAACCGGTTCCAGCTCCCTCCCCCTGCCCGTCTGCACATCATCAAGATGAAGAACGAGAGTGGGAATTCTGGGAGTTGAAGTCCACAAGTCTTAAATCTGTCAAGTTTGAACATCCCTGGGGTTTTTTTCTAAAGGGTTGGAGTGTAAGTGTCTTGTAACTTGACAGCTTTAAGACTTGCACACTTCAATGCCAGAGTTCCTGAGCCAACGTGACTGGAGGAGGAATTCTGGGAGTTGAAGTCCAGAGGTCTTAAAGCTGTCAAGTTTGAACACCTCTGGGTTTTTTTTCTAAAGGGTTAGGGGTGCAAGGGTCTTGTAACTTGACAGCTTTAAGACTTGCCAGAGTTCCTGAGCCAACGTGACTGGAGGAGGAATTCTGGGAGTTGAAGTCCAGAGGTCTTAAAGCTGTCAAGTTTGAACACCTCTGGGTTTTTTTCCTAAAGGGTTAGGGGTGCAAGCGTCTTGTAACTTGACAGCTTTAAGACTTGCCAGAGTTCCTGAGCCAACGTGACTGGAGGAGGAATTCTGGGAGTTGAAGTCCAGAGGTCTTAAAGCTGTCAAGTTTGAACACCTCTGGGGTTTTTTTCTAAAGGGTTAGGGGTGCAAGGGTCTTGTAACTTGACAGCTTTAAGACTTGCGTGCTTCAAATGCCAGATTTTCATAGCCAACATTTTGGTTGCTAAGCAAGAACGTTGTTAAGCGAGTTTCACCACATTTTACAAGTTGGCCATGCCCACCCAGTCACATGACTGCTAAGCCACTCCCACTTGGTCACATGGCCAGCAAGCCACACCCACAAAGCAGGCCACACCTACAAAAGAGGTTCTAAAAAAATTTGAAACCCACCACTGAAGGGATGGTTCATAAAGCAACCCAAACTGTATATTATAACCTGTTGAATGAAATAGTAAATGCATAAGAATGATAAATGTAAAGAAAAATAACAATTGTGTGAATGTATACTTAAAATGGTGTGTAAGAGAACAAAAAAAAATCTTTTGGGGGAAAAAAAAGAATGGAATGGAGCTGTAAACACCCAACCTTTGATCTGTGAGAATCCCCTTCCTTGCAACAGAGGGTTAAGCAGCCATTTGTGAACCCAAAGAAGAGGATCAGGAAGAGATAATGCTGCCGATGCTAATTAGGAGGCTCCATCCTGTTCCAGGGGATGCACAAATCAGTGATGCCAGAATTGGAGATTTGCCTGATGGTTTTATAACATTTCTAGACAATATATAAGGGGTTACATCTTCTCTGGAGTTGGTGGCTCTTTCGTGCATATCCTCTTTCGTGTGTTGGAAATGGCTAACGGAAGAACCTAGAATAAATACTGCTTCTTTCTCTAGCCTCCGTTTCAGTTTCTTTTTGGCTCCTTTGAGCTTAATCGTACTATTGGACCTAACAGTACTTACTTGTGTCTCCAGAGGTGGAATGTAGGATCAAGGCCAGGGCTTCTCCAGATGCTGGACTTGGTAGCCGCATAAAATTGTAGATGATGCCACAAGCGTCATCCAGGCGAATCCTCTGCAAAATGCAGGAAAAACAGTTCAACCATTCTGGGGCTCCTCTCCTTCCCCACCTGTCTTCCAACCTAGTTGAGGGGAGGAAAATAAATTAGCGGCTGCAAATAACAGGGGCAAGATGTGGGGTCCCATTTGAAGGAATCAACCTGATGGCAGAGAGAGGCTAAATTCAAATGACTCCATCAGATTTCCTCCAGCTGAGTCCTTCAGGTGGGCAAGTCAGCCAGAGTGTAAGGACTGCCATCCTTTCCTCCCCACTCAACCTTTCCAGTTTCCACTCGGTCTCTAATGGAAAGGAAAGGACTCACCTTTCAGGGTGCAGATTAGCTGCGGGGATGGCCAGCTCCTTCTCCCATACTGGGAATTGGCCAGGGACAAGTAACCTCAGCAAATTGCCCAGGATGAGGGTGCAGGGGAGGAGCACCAGTGGATCTTGGGTGGGGGAGAAACACTGGTGGAGGGACAGCCGGGGATGAATTCCTGTGATGGGTCAGTGCAGCAGTGGGCCAGGGTGAAGTAGCCGTGGACATGTGACCGTGGCTCATTGTCCTGGAGTTTCTTGGGGGGGGAGAGATCCTCCTTTTGAGCCCCAACGGAAAGACTCAGCTCCCAAGCAGGACATTTGAACCCCGCTTGTTACTCTAAGCAGGAAAAGCCAGAGAGGCCCCACCATGTCCTCTGTCCTGGAGCCATTTTGTCCTTTCTCAGAAAACGTTTCCCTGGAATTTGAGGGTCAGAAATGGGGCATTTGGAGGGTCTCTTGTGACCCAACCATGAAGCTTCTTCTCTCTGGCCTTGCAGGAGCTTCTGGAGAAGAAAAACTGACTGGCATTCTGGGGGAGTCTTTTCAAAGTGAAGACCACTCCACCCTTTGAAACAATTTCCTGGAGTCAAATTGACAGCAATAATTCCAGAAATATTGGGGTGGTGACATTTGAGGAGCCCCGTGGCCTATTGGCCCCCATCCCAGTCCTTCCAAGGAGAGTGAGTCTCCATGGACAGCAGAGGATCACATCTCATCCGTCTGTCTAGAAGAGGACCCCAGGAGATACATTGCAGAAATTGTAATGTAGGGATGTTTAGGGATCTGACACCAGAGTGTCAGATCCCTAAAAGTGATACTGCCATTCAATTGGGAGGAGGGGCGCCTTGGAGATGATTTATTAGCAGTGCTTGTGACAACTGACATTTTACAATTGGTTTCCTGGTGCCCACCCAAGCTCCTTGAGATCCCCCCACCTTTTGGGGGAGTTTATGATGGCCATGTGGGATGTTTCACTTTAATGTCTAACGGAAGATAGCCATGGGAATGTATGTTTATTTGGTTCTCAGGGCAGCTGGTAAAGAAACCATTTTCACACTTGTGTATTGGTTAAAATCTGCATTCTGACTAATGGGAGGGGTCTCTACTGCTTTAATTCCACTCGCATTGTCTAAGGGGATTCAGATGTTGCTTTGAACTTATTGTTTTCCATTCTACTTAGGAAAATCTTCCTTTTGAAATACTCCGTTTCAAGAGTCTTCCCTAGGAGAGTGATACAAGAGTCCATTGATCTGCAAATTCTTAGTAAGTATCCCAGCCTGGCCTTCCTCCTTTGTCCTGGGTGATGTGGAGAGGAGAGGGGGTTTTCTGTGGGGTGGGCTTTGGGTGCCCAGTTTCTGAGGAGGTGCACTTTCTGGATGGAGCCCAGAGCTTCTCACCTGCTGCTCCCTCCTTTTTAGCTTCTGTCCCATCGTGTTCCGTCAGAGTTTGGGGTAGTTTTTCAGCATTTTTGACAATGCAAAGAGGTTCAAGATGCTCTGGTCAGGCCTAGCCTTGCTTACATTTGAACTGGACCAAACATCCACCATTTCCTTCCCTGTCCCACCCTGCCTACTACCTTCCATGCCTGGAGCTTTGGCACAGCTGAGGACTTGCATTTCTAGGATGGGTTAGAAGTGGTGATCAAGCCCATCTCTTTTCCCCTGGAAGGGGGCCTATGGGGGCCCATGCTAGCTCTCCCCAGGCTCCCTTCTCCATGGGGCGCAAGTTGGACTGGGGCAGGCCAAATCAATTCCCCCATGGGGCTGGCAGGAGGTTCTCCTATTTGAACAGGGGGTACAACTAGAAGACCTCCAAGGTCCCTTCCAACTATGTTATTCTGTATGCTATATATTCTCCATTAAAAGGGCTTTGGGATCAAAGATAAAGCTGACATTGAATTGGGACAGAAAAGATCCTGGGGAAGACAGAACTTTCCATAGTTATTTGTGCAGGAGAACCATGGGGATTGGAAAGGGCTTGGACTGCAATGACAATAAAATGCCCCCCTTTGTTGGTCCTTTCTATCATTCCTCGGTTCACTTGGCCTCTTTGAATCCTAACCCTCATCTATATGCCCAAGAACTTGCTGTGTAATTGTGGTCTTAGGGAGGGAGGGAGGGAGAGAGGGAGGGAGGGAGGGAGGAAGGAAGGAAGGAAGGAAGGAAGGAAGGAAGGAAGGAAGGAAGGAAGGAAGGAAGGAAGGACCCTCTAGGAACATAAAATTGTAGAGTTGGAAAGCACCCCAAGGATCATCCAGTTCAACCCTCTGCCATATGGACAAAAGGTCATTAAACCATTCAAGGACCCTCATCTTTCCCCATTGGCCTTGCTCCGCCCACCCTGGTTGAGAGTGAAAGGATCCCTGAAAGATTAGAGCGTACACAGAGTGTAACCTAATTCAGCTTTTGTTAAATTGCTGTTGAGAGAAGCTCCATTGTAACCAACGTACCAACTTCATAGATAAAACTTCTAGATGAATTGCCAAGCTTAGCCTAATAAAGTAACTGCTTATGAAAAGTAAAAAGCGGATTGTGCCAAGTAACCTGAAATGTGTGTTCTGTCAGGCCTGCATTTTTATTCCTTTTAGAATTTTGGCCTGCCACACTTTCTCTTATTTCATTATGCTGTTTCTTTAAGTATAGTCGATGGGAGGGGGTAATAGAAGGAGTAGGATTGTGGAATGTATTGTTTTTCATTCTTTACTCGAAGTGAAGGTCATCCTTTGTCGCCGCACTTTCATACCTGACCGGAAGCAGTTGGACGTAGACGCCAGTGGGGAAGAAGAAGATTGGACAATGTGTTGGATTGTGGGTGTGGGGACAAGATCATGAACTTTTAACTGGGTGGGATTCTGATGTAACTTCCAGAGTTGGAATCCCACAGCATGATGCCAAACATGCCTGTCTTATTAAATTGGAACTTTAAGCATAGTTTTGCCTTCGACTCTGATTTAATTCTGCATGGTATTTGGAACGCTGACATGTTCAGCATTCCCTAACAAAGCTCTGTCTTATATGCCAGAAAATGTATTTCTTTCCTCTTCTAAGGTCCATTGTTTTCAGTGCGCTGAGAAAAATCATGAGGTTTGTGTAACATGAATTAATGCTTCTACCACTATGACGATCTGTACAATCTGTGTAAGACTATGAGAAGTTTGACAAAAAGGTTTTGAGTCTGTGTTTTTCTGTCTCTATGCCTGCTCTGTTAAGATGGGAGACAAAAATGCCATCAAGTCTTTTTGCTTTCTGCAGAAAATAAAAACTGATTGTGTTCAGAGTGTCATTGGAATTATCAGATTCTAGGCTGAATTCACAAACATTACATGAGGAAGAAAATTAATTGGCGGCAGAAATTAACAGGGGCATCCCTTGGGTCCCAGATAAAGGGGACCAGCCTGGTAGCACAAAGGGTCTAAAACCAACTGGGACTTCAAATGACTCCATCAGGTCTTCCCCAGGTGAGACTTTCAGGTGGCCAGGTCAACCTGAGGCTAAGTGGAGCTTTGAGTCTCTCTGGTGGGGAAGATCCTCCTTTTGAGCCCCCAGGCTCCTACGTGAGAGACATTTGAACCCCTCTTGAGAGGCCATCACCAAGGCAGGCATCCCACCATGTCCTCCCTCCTGGAGCCATTTTGTCCTTTCTCAGAAAAGATTTTCCTGGAATTTGTAGATCAGAAATGGGACATTTGGGGGGGCCTCTTGGGACCCAACATGGAAGCTTCTTCTCTCTGGCCTTGCAGGAGCTCCTGGAGCAGAAGAACTGAATGACCTCCTGGGGAAGTCTGTCAAGTTCCAAGTGAAGACTAATTTATCATTGCATCAATTTCCTGGAATAAAATTGGCAGCAGCAACTCTGAAAATATTTCTGTTTTAGTATCCCAGTGGCCAGGCCAAGTGGGTTCCCGTTTGGGGTGTCAGGAAGGGAGAGACAGTTTGCTTTGAGGCTGGAATCTCCAGAGTTGCAGTTCAGGATCTTCTCTGTGGATCTGGTGGGACCAGCTGGAGCTACAAATTCTTTGGGGGAGAGTCAGGGGGTCCTTGTGAGGCTGAGCTCAGAGGGTCATCATCTTGCCCTCCATCCATGGTTTGGTATGAAGAGGAATTGGGGGAAGGCAGAGGATGAGGGGTCCCTGCCCTCCTCCACCATGGGGGCCTCTCCCTTCACAATGAGGGTCACACATGGCAGGAAGGATTGTTACATGATTCTTATTTGCAACAGAAATGGGTGAGACATTTTTTTCCTTGCTCTCAGCTAAGCAAAACCACTGATTGAGCTTTGATTATTGCTGCTTTTCCTTCCTCTTTGACCGTCTTGTGAGTTTGTGGTCTTCTTCTCAAAAGATTTGCTAATCTGAGAGTCCTTTGCACTCCTGAAGGGCCTGGAAATGGAGCTTGGCAACTGAATTACTCTACAGAGACCTGGGAAGAAGAGATGAGAGGCTGCTGGACCTCAGATGTCCAAGGGTCTCACACTCAGGTGTTCTCTAATCAAGGTCTTCTCCAGAAGGGTCCTTGGTGCTCTCAGAACCTGGCTGTTTTCTTGCAGGCATTTCATGACCCAACTAGGTAACTTCATCAGAAGGGAGGGGGGGCTTCCTGTCCGTTTATGTAGTCTTCTCCTGAGAGCTTGATCTCATTGTGACCTGCACAGCAGAAAACCTGGTTAATAAGGTGTCCAGGAGAGTTTCCCTGAAAGTAAGTTTGTGCTGGACCATCGATGGAGCTGATGTTGAGTTTGGAGAGAAAAGGTCCTGGAGAAGGTAGAACTTCTCACGGTTGTTTATGCAGGAGAAACATGGGAGTTGAAAGGGGGCTGGGCTGCAACCAACACTCCAGTGGCCCCTTTTGATGGTCCTTTCTATTCTTCCTCTGTTCACCTGGACTCTTTGAATCCTGACCCTCGATGCCCAACAACTATCTGTGTCTCTATGCTCTTTATAAACTCCAAGTAAAAACTAAACCTCTAAGAACCACGTTGGTGCAAATTTGTGGAACAAGTCCAACCATTCCAGGGCACCTGTCTTTCTCCACTGTCATTCTTCCTTCCACTCTGGTTGAGGGGAAAAGACCAATAACAGTATCAGAAGACTCCAGGGGAGGCAATTCCTCAAAGTTCCATTTTATTAGAGATGTCATATTGGCACATCTGGGAAAACCCAATTCTGAAAGCTTCTGGGTTTTCCCCACCCAAAGGGAAGTCAACATCCCTTCCCCTGCACCCACATGTCCATCCCATTGTCCAGTCCATCCACCCTCCCAACTGGAGTTGAATCTCAGTCTTTCGCCCATGACCCGACAAAAGCGTGAACGTCATAAGCGCGCCGACAACACCGCAGCGCTAAAACCGCGATGTCAAAAGCGTGCCGAAAACAGCGCGCCGACAACAGCGCGCCGACAACAGCGCGCCAACAGAAGCGTGATTTAATTTTAGGTAAGGTTTACGGTTAGGTTTAGGGTTAGGGTTAGGTTTAGGGTTAGGCTTAGGGTTAGGTTTAGGGTTAGGTTTAGGGTTAGGTTTAGGGTTAGGTTTAGGGTTAGGTTTAGGGTTCCGTTACAGAGCGCTTCCGTCGGCGTGCTTTTGTTGGCGCGCTTTAGGGCTAATTAGTCGCTCATTCATCGTGCGGTTTTGTCACCGCGCTTTAGTCACCGCGGTTTAGTCAGGCGCGCTTTTGTTGTGCGCGCATTTGTGATGGAACCCTTTCACCTCCCCTGGTGCAGGCTGAATGTCCTTGACTCCCAGAGAAAAGAACATTGTTATGGCTATCTATCTCTACCCACTCCATGCAACCCCCCTCCCAGTTTCCCCCAGGAGGCCTATGCACTAAATGTGGCAGCCCTTAAGATCGAGAGGGAAAGAGGGCCTCCAGGGCTGACAACACGTGGATTTAATGCTTTAATCCTTTGACATTTTAACATTTATAAATTTTGCAGCTATTTGAGAACTTCATAGTCAACTAACATTTCACAATTTTCTCCTGCAGTATTTTTTCAATAAAGAGACATTCATTTTCCTTTTAAAAATACTGCTTCTTTTCTGCAAACCAAAACGTCAAACACACACACAGATACACACACACACACAAGGCATTTTTTTTCAAATGACCAGAACTGGACGCAGTATTTCAAGTGTGGTTTCACCAGTGTGGTGTAAAGATCACTTCTTGTTGTCCCCAGATGGCTGGAGGATTCTGGGAGTTGAAGTCCATACATTGCAGAAGGATGGAGGTGGAGAAACACTGATCTGGAGATTGTTAAGTGTCTGGATAGGACGAAAAAGGCTGAGGTTCTGTCTCAGAAAGATGGAGTTGTTCCTTCAAAGGATCTCTGTCTGCTTCAGCATTGGCTCTCGATGGAGAGTCCGAGCCCCTGGAGGAGTGAGGTTTGGCTGAACCTTAAGTCCTCATGCCCTCCTCCATGCCCTCCTTTGGGCCGCCCTTGAAGAGTTCAGGAAGCTTTAATATGTCCAGGAGGCAGCAGCCCAACTCTTGGCCCAGGCTGGTCATCCCAAGGACTACGCAATGAAGAGGAATCCTGTGCAATTCCAAAATGTTATATATCCTGTACAGTCATCCATGACTTTGGGCTGCAAAACTGGTGAAGAACTATCTCCTCCAGTCGGAACAGACCTGCCCCAAAGTGTGTCCTGGGCTCCATTTCCCTGAGGTCCAAGTGCCAATGGAGGATTGTAGGTGCTGCTTCTTTCCTTGGATGGGGCAATCCCTCCCCCCTTGGAGGGAGCTTGACCCCCTTTGACCTGGCCTTCAGGAACTCTGAAAATGGAGTTATTCCACCCAGAGGATCTCTTAGGACACCCTGTTTAATTGGCATTTATGGTGTTTTTGTTTATGATGTTAGAGATTTTACACACAAGTTCTCCTTCCATGGAGGTTTTATTTGTCACTATTGGTAGGAGATGGGCAGCCGCACAAATTGTTTAAAGAAATAGAAAGAGACTTAAATGTTTGTGTTGCTTGTAGTTGTAAGTTTAGCCATTGCAATTCACAATAGTAAGTTTTAAAATTTACAATTTTAAGTTCCACAATTGTAAATCGTTAGCTGCTTGTTTGTCATGCAGAGCATGTTAAGGACGATGAAGAAGGACAAGGGAGATGGCAACAAGAAGGCATCTTCTCTGGAACTCAGCCATGGATTTCATCACCAGCCCCAGGAAGGAAACACATGCCTGATGTTCCAAGGATAAGAAGTAAAGTAACTCAGATTCCCCCAAATAAAGGCATATCTTGGTGATCAATGACTCACTGTTTAGAGAAACAGAGTCAACCATTTGTAGACCACAATATTTCTGAGGAAAGGGTGTTGTCTCCCAGCTTCAAAGATTAAAGAGGTTTCAGAGAGTCTCACTAAAACATTCGAGAAGAGAACAAGATAAGGATGCCCGTTATCCCCATTATTATTCATATTGACATTAGAGATTTTGAACAGAAAGATAAGACAAAATAAAGAACTCAAAGGAATGAGAATTAAGAAAGAAGAATATAAATTACAAGCCTTTGTGGATCACTAAGTAGAAGTAGCAGGATTTAAAAATAATAAAGATAAAACAAAACTTTTAGTGAAAAATATAACAGAATAACAGAAAAAGGAAATAATGGGGAAATTAGAGATGAAGATAGTGAAAAAAGTGAAATATTTGGGGATGCATTTGACGTCAAGATGTGTAATGAATAAGGAAGATAATGATTATAAATTGAGGAAGCAAATTGAAATAGACATGCAGAAATGGAGGAATTTACAGTTATCTTTAATGGGAAGAATAGCATAATTAAGATAAAGATATTACCAAGAATTTTGTTTTTATTTCAAACAATACTAATAAAATTGAGAAAAATTATGTTGACAGTTTGAACAAAATAAATTGGAAATATATACAATAAGGGAAAAAACCAAGAATTAAGGTTATTTTAACAAACTCAGAGAGAGTGGCAGTTGGACTTACCTGAACTGCATGTTTAGAAGAAAGGTGTGGGAGGAGTAACCAATGGGTATTAACCCAGCCCTCTTGCCTATAGGAGACTGAGGTAATCTTTTGAAGCCACACCTACGACTCTCCTCTGACTTCCCCAGATTAACCGATGGATCGTAGCAACATCTGAAAGGAAGGACAAACAAGAACAGCCAACACATATCCTTCCTCACCGTTATAGCTGAACCTGGACTTGCTCAGGCCCCCTGGGCGCGGGGCGCCATGAACGGGGGGGAAGTGACTCCTCCCACGCCTTTCTTCTAAACATGCAGTTCAGGTAAGTCCAACTGCCAGTTTTCGAAGAGAAGGTGTGGGAGGAGTAACCAATGGGACATACCAAAGCTAGGTGTCCTGGGAGGGATTAGATGGGCTGAGCCCCCTTGAGAGTCCAGGACTCCCTGTAGAACCCTCCTGCCGAAGGCAGCCTCTGCCGAGGCGTAGGCATCTAGCCTGTAATGCTTAATGAATGGAGAAGGAGAGGCCCAAGCAGCCGCTCGGCAGATCTCCTCTATGGGTGCCTGGGTGGAACAGGCTGCTGAGGTGGCCGCACTTCTAGTGGAGTGGGCTGTAATGCCCTCTGGGACCTGGAGTCCTTGTGCCTCGTAGGCCTGTGAAATGGCCGCTCTAATCCATCTGCTGATGGTGGCCGGAGAGACCTTGGCTCCCCGGGAGGATGGTTGGTAGGACACGAAGAGGGCCTCTGAACGCCTAAAGGAGGCCGTGCGCTTCAGGTATATGCACAAGGCTCTTCTGACGTCCAGCTTGTGCCAGGATTTCTCCCTCTCCCCGGAGGGATGGGGACAGAAATCCGGTAGTATGATCTCTAGAGCGCTATGGAAGGGGGAGTTGACCTTGGGCATGAAAGAGGGGTCGAGTCTGAGGATGACCCTGTTATCTAAGAAGGTGCAAAGATCCGCCCTGCTGAAGAGAGGTTGATCTCCGAGACTCTCCTGGCCAAAGTGATGGCGACCAGGAAGACGACCTTAAGAGTCAGCAGCTGAAGGGAAACCTCCCTCAATGGTCCAAACGGAGCTTCCGTCAGGGCCTGGAGTTCCGTGGGCAGGTCCCAGGTGGGGAATTGATGGACCACTGAGGGTTTCAGATTCGCCGCCCCCTTGAGGAACCGTTTTAGCACTGGATGTTGGGACAAGGAAGGAGCATTCACCCCCCACCCCCAGCACCATAGAGAGAGTGGAGACCTGTCGTCTAAGGGTACTGGTGGCCAGGCCTTTCTCGAGGCCCTCCTGGAGAAAGTCCAGGACCTGTGGAACTGAGGCTGCAGCTTGGCGGAGGCCCTTAGCTAGGCCACCCAGGAAGCGTTGTAGATGCGTGTGGTGGACTGCCTCCTGGATGCCTCTACTGCCCTGATGACACTCTCAGAATACTGAGCCTCACTTAATTGTTCCCACTCAATTGCCAGACGGTCAGATGAAGCCACTCCGGGTCCGGATGCTCTAGAGACCCTTGGTGCAGAGCCACCTCCCCCGCTGGGATCCTCCAGTGAGGGGCTATGGACAGATCCACGAGGTCTGCCAGCCAGGGCCAGCACAGCTAGAAGGGAGCCACCATTATCATCTCTGCTCCCTCTGCTACCACCCTCCTCAGAACCCCAGGGATGAGGGGAAGGGGGGAAAGGCGTAGAGAAGACCTGGTGGACATCTGCATCGAAGGGCATCCGTGTCCATGACTCCCTTGGTCAGAAACCTCAATACGAAGTCCAGCAGCTGGACGTTCTGCAGGGTCGCGAATAGGTCCACCGTCGGATGTCCGAACCTCTCGCAAATCTGACGGAACATTGAGGGGTGAAGTTGCCACTCCCCGTTGTCGACCGTCTCCCTGCTGAGCCAGTCTGCCTGATGGTTCTCTGTTCTGGAGATGTGTTCTGCTCTGATGGACTGCAGGTGCCTCTCTGCCCAGTTCCCCAGCCGCAGGGCCTCGTCGCAAAGGGCCTTGGAGTGGGTGCCACCCTGTCTGTTCACATGGGCTTGGCTGCTACGTTGTCTGTCAGGACTAGGATGTGATGTCCGGTCACCATATCCTTTTTTTTTTTAACGTTCAAATGTTTTATTTTCATTTTTTCATTTTCATTTCATACAGTCACATATATACTGTGCATGATTGGGGCCATATAACATTGGGCAATAAACACAGCCATCCTTGTCAAAATTACTCCCCAAAATACAAAACCAATATACCACTTCAACCCTCCATAAACCCTTTCTTTCTCCCCCCTCCAACTTCCCTTTCTCCCCTCCAACATTCCCCTCTCCTACTTCCCCTCCCCCTCTATCACTCCTTTCTCCCAATACACTCCCTCCCTTCCATCTCACCCTCCTTCCGATCCTCTCTCCCACCCTCTCTACCCCTCCCTCTTCTTTCCCTCTGCTCCTCCCTTCGGTGTATTTCTACTATCTATCGATATATTCAGCTTCTTATTTTTATACTAAAATTAAAAAAAGCAACAGTATACAAGTGCAATCATGTTACTTTAAAGTCTGGCACATACTATATTTCCCCCCTCCCCCCCCTCCCCCCTATGACCCCACCTCCTTTCCCCCCTCCCGACTTCCCAGAGCCCGTGCACGGTATAGCTTTTTATCAAACACAGTCTAAGATGTATTAAAACCAAGAAAATTAGGGGAAAAAAATAATAAAGAAAAAAAAGGGGGGGGGAAAGAAAAAAGAAAGAGAAAAAAAAGTCAGTAAAATCTCTGCGTTGAACTCAGCTTCTTACCATTACACAAACTTTAAGCAGTTTACATTGTTCCTAATCTTAATTGTTTGATTACCTGCAGGATTTCCCCAGAAATTATTTGTTGATTCAGCTTTTGCCTGTACTCTTCTCTAGCTAGGGGCCTTATCTCTTTATCTAAGTATCTGTCTATTTCTAAACCCTTAATTTTGTCCCCTTTGTGCCTCCTTCCTCTATAACACAATTTGGATACATTTCAAATTTTTCTTTTGGTATCCTCTTCCAACTCTTTTCGTTTTTGCCCTTGTTTATGTCTATATATATTTTTTGTATTCATCAGTGCTCCTCTCATATATGCTTTACTTACATCTCCTACAAATTCCCTGAATATACCCTTATTCATATTCAGAACAAAGTATTCAGATAGCAATTTTTTACAATCATTAATATACTTTTCATATCAAAATAAACTCCCATTCGACCTCCAAGACCTTCTTGCCTGCACTACCCTTCCCAATTCCGTCCAGACTGGGTTATGATCCAAGAGAACCCTCGCTGCAATCTTTGTCTTCTTCACCCTAGAAGATAAATCATTAGTGATTTGTATAAAATTGTCCATCAAGTCTTTTTCCCTTCTAGAATTAGGTCTAATGCGATATATCTTCCAAAGGGATTTGCTTCAGTTCACTCAGCCTTAATGTCTTTTCTTAAGTATACAACTATACCATTTTTCTTTTGCATAGCAGAGGTCACAAAATATTGACCAAGTTCGAGGTTGAACAGATATTTTGGATCAGTTAATTTAATATGAATTTCTTGCAGACAAATTATATCGTTCTTGAACTGTTTGAGATAGTAAAATATTTTCTTTCTCTTCTGTAAAGAGTTCAGACATAACTCCTTGATCAATGGCCGATGATTATTGAGGTTGTTGCAATCTGCCTTGTTTTCCCATTCGTCTGGTAGTCGTACAGCTAGGTCCTTGTTCTCTGGTCCCTTGCCCTTCCGGAAGGAGGAAATGGTGCTTTATGTCTGGTAGTTGTGTGATTTACTGTTTATCTTGTCCTTCTCGTAGTCTTTCTCCAGATCCAGATGATTCAGGGTGTCCCACCTTCAGGGTCTTGTGATAGAAATCTCGGGCTTCCCATACAGAGTTGAGATGATATTTTTGCTTATCAAATGTAATTATAATACCAAATGGCACATCCCATCTATACTGTATCTGACGGTTTCTGAGTTCTTCCACTAGAAAAACATAATCTCTCCTAGCTCTTAGCATTTGGGGTGGTATTTCTTTCAAGACAATCAAGTCCTGTCCGCCAATTTGTAGCCTGGTATTATAAGACTCTTGTAGTATCACGTTTCTAGACTCTCTTGTGGTAAAATATATAATTACATCTCGAGGAAGTTGTCTCTGTTTTGCCGCCCAAGAGTTAATGCGATACATTTTTTCGATCTGCCAGTCAAAGTTGATCCCCGGTCTTCCCACCAGACGATTAAAGGCCTCTGAGAAAATCTGCTTCAAGTTCTCCTGTTCGTTTTCATGCAGCCCCCTGACTCTTAATGCAAGCTCCATCTGTTTGTAGTGTATCATAACAATTTGTTTTTCTGCGTTTTCAACTTTTTGTTGCACCACTTCAATTTTGGATGTCAAGTTAGTGTTGGCTTCATCAAGAACCTCTAGCTTATCTTCCATTCCAGCAACATATTCTGTCAATACAGTTACAAGTCCCACCATATCATCCTTTGTTTTGGCAATCCTAGTATCAAGCTTATCATATAAGTCTGCATTAAGTTTCTTTATCTCCTCTATAAATTCTCTAAGAGTCTCAAGAAAAAATTCTTTCGTTAACAAATCTCCAGTAGGGGGCGTAGAGGGTGAAAGCTGCAACTTTGTGCCAAGTGCGTGAGGTGTATTCCTAAAAGGACGTCTCCCCGACTTTGATTTTGATGCCATTATTTCTTTTCTTCAAACAATTATTCAACAATTATTCAAACTCTGCTGGCCCGTTGTGTAGCTTGCGAGAGAAGAAAGTATTAAGTCCCCCCTTTATTTGTTCTTAGAAGTTTTTCAAAAGGTTTCAGAAAAGAGCATTGTAACAAAGCAAGTTTCAAAAGATTAGCATTGTTATGAAACAATTCATATTCATCTCTGTTTAGAATGTCTCTATATTAACAAGGAGGCTTTTACAGCTTTTAAAAGTTGATAAGAAAAAAAAATCTTGGTAGGTCTTCAAAGAAACAAAACTAATTAGTCAGAGAATGCTATCTGGCTGTTCCTTTGATCTTTCTCTCTGTCGGACAGTTAAGAATGTGGCATCCGCCATTTTAGGAGCTTATTTTTTTAGAAACCCGATGCACAAAGAAAGCTCTTTCTTTTTTAAAATAAAAAATAAAAAAAAGGGGACAGATAAAGTTCTCGGGTACGGACTCTGCTTGTATTAATCTCAAATAGATATATCAAAAATTGTCCTAAGCGGGGGTTCCTTACTTTGCGCCGTAGTGGTTACAGCAGAAGTTCCTGGCTCGGAGGTGTGATTCAGCCTTCGGTAGGCTCCCCTTCCTTTCGCAGCAAAAAAAAAAAAGCTGCAAACTTCAAAGAAAAGCTCTTGCCAGCTCTCATCTTCTTTGCCTGAAGAATGAGTTTATCTACCAGGTATTTAGGCAGATAACGCAGCCAGGACCCGGGGGCAGCTCGTTAAGCTACCGCCATCAGCAAGGTCCCGCCCCGGAAGTCCAGTCACCGTATCCTTGAAGTGGCGGAGAGCCAGATGGATGGCTCTGAGCTCCAACCAGTTGATGTTGTTTCGCAGATCTGTTGGGGTCCACTGGCCCTGGCCGATCTAGTTCTCCAGGTGGGCCCCCCAGCCGAAGAGACTTGCCTCTGTGGTGAGGGTCTTCCTTGCCAGTTCTCTGAAGAGGCATCCCCTGTTCCGGGCGCTGCGTGGCCGCTTCTATTGCCCCTGTGGCTTCTGGAGCTTCTAACCACTTAATGCGACCGGCCGGTCACACGGGGTGCTTGCGCACGCGCTGGCAAGCTGAAGCTTGAATCAGCAGCGCGGAGCACAGCAGAAGAGTGGTGAGACAAGCAAATGATTTCAATGTATAATCCTTTGTTGTTGAGAAGCTTTGCTGAAAGAAAAAACTCTTAAGTCTACGAAGAGAAGGGAGAGTAACACTCCTTTCAGGCCGAAGACTGAGGTTAATCTGGGGAAGTCAGAGGAGAGCCGTAGGTGTGGCTTCAAAAGATTACCTCAGTCTCCTATAGGCAAGAAGGCTTGGTTAATACCCATTGGTTACTCCTCCCACACCTTCTCTTCGGAAACCCTAGGGAAAATTCCATGGATGAAAATCCTAAAGGGGAAAACAACTCAAGCACAATATCAATGAGAAAGAAAAACAAGACATCCAAGAAGAAACCAGCATGGCTACACAGGGATCTGTTTGACAAATTGAAAGACAAAAAGGACAAGTATGAAAATTGGAAAGAATGACACTTAACTAAAGCTATATATCAGCAGATAGACAGAACATGCAAAGATGAAGTCAAGAAAGCAAAGGCTCAGCATGAACAAAGACTTGCAACAAAAGTCAAAGATAATTTAAAAAGTTTCTTTCAACCTATAAATAACAAGAAAAAAATCAAGGAAACATCCAGTCCACTAAAGAGAGAAGAAGGCAAGGAAATAACAGGCAGTAAGGAGGAAGCAGAGCTGCTTAACTCATTAACAAAAAGGAATTATAGCCCAACGTTCCAAAAACAGCTACTTTAAAAGAGAAACTAGAAATAAAAATTAAAATAAGCAATAAAATGGTAAGAGAATATCTATCTGATCTTGATGAATATAAATCACCAGGACCTGACAGCTTACATCCCAGAGTTCTGAAGGAGCTGGCAAATGTTATCCCAGAACCATTGAACCCAACCTTTCAAAAATCCTGGAGAACAGGGAAAGTACCTGAGGATTGGAAAAGGTTTGATGTGGTTGCCATCTTCAGGAAAGACAAAACAGACCCAGGAAACTACAGACCAATCAGTCTAACATCAATACCTGGGAAGATCCTGGGAAAGATAATCAACAAATATATCTGAGAAGAACTGTTGTAGCATAAGTGCAGGCATGCATAGGCATGCTGGAACACATATGCGGGACCACAACAGCAGTAACGATTATTTCCATATAAGGCCAGTAACACAACCTGCTGACTTTGAGCATTATGTAGGGTCAGAGGTTTGTGTGGCAATAGATGACTTACTATACCATAGACTTGTATAACCATGATTGGCCTACATAGACCTTGCAACTCCACCTTTCTTTGTGTATACTCAATAAAAGAGGCCCTGGACTCTGCTCTGGGTTGTCTCATCCCGAGGGAACTTGTGTCCATGTCTTCCTTCATCATTGGCCTCATGTGTGACCCGCAGAGAAATCACACTTTTGTGAGCTTTTGACAAGCAAAGTCAATGGGGAAGCCAGATTTAAAATAGGATGTAAAGTGAGATTTGGACATTGTGTGAAACCTACTGGACAGCCTCTCGGGGCCCCTTTATTCCTATATTAAAAAGCCACATAGGCAGAGTTGCAGCTTGCAAAAGAACAAGTAGCAAGTGCCTAACCGCAGAGTTCAATAGCCTCACAAGACCACAAGGGTCAGCTAAAATTCGCTTAGAGACACGTACTCAGTACCTATGACAAAAGGAGAAGTAAGACCTCATCTCCTTATAAGGTTTTCTCCTCAAGGTAACCACTAAGAAGTGAGTTAAGTGTTTCCATGTTGCAATGCTTTGGGGAATGTATAAGAATGCATGCTTCGATAATTAAGGTTGTTCAGAACTTGAAATGCTAGCCATGGGCTCGCTTTCTGAACCTGGCTGCCTGTATCCTGAGAAGTCTAAAGCCTGTCATTTTCTGCAACAGATTCACTTAGGCAATCTCAACCGATGTTTGGCAAGGCCTGAAGGAGCTGCCATAGTGACACCAGAACACCTCACTGGACAATGTGAGGAAAGAAGTCATTAATTAGAGAAAAACTGTTAGAGTTGGGTTTGCTTCATACATGAAAAAATGATGTACTCAATAAAGTGATGCTTAAAGAGATCTGATCATTTCGACTTGCTGGTTTGGTTGGGTTCATCAGTCAGAAAACTTGACAACCAGAACTTGTGGGATCTTCTAGAAGGTATTGTTTATGGTCTAATTTTGTAAGCTGCCCAGAATATAAGAATAACATTACTCTATATAAGGTGAATAAATAAATGAATTGCACAAAACAAATTGCAAGCACAGTAATAAGAGAGTTCCACAATTTTGCAGCTGTGATGTTCCTCACACCCAAGAGGCCGTCCTTGTATATTTAGCAGGTTTGTCTAGAATTACTTCACTTCTTCTTCAAACACCGGCCACCAACATGCCCCACAAGAGCATCCTTGGCTTGTGGTTATCACTCGTTCTCTTTGGAGCTGGTAAGTTTTATCTCTTTTACTTATGTTTCTAGCGTTAGTTTCAAACCAGGACTGAAATTTGGGGCTCAAAACATGGTTTGTTTCCTTGACTATAACTTGGATCATTACTGGAATAGATACAAAACTCTGGAGGAACTTGGAGTCCATTGAAAACTGCTGAGTTGGGGAAGATTTTTAAGAAAAAGGCAGATAAGATTGAAAATACAAATTTTATAATAAGAGATGGACAATATTTTTCCCTCTTTTCTTTGCAAAACATAAGAAACATAAAGATGATGCCATTATCTGTGTGTTCATATGGGTGGATTATTTTACTCGACAATACAGATTTAATTAACAGGAGTAAAAACCCAACTTCAGACAAAATTTATTAATAATGGAAGTCCAGAGCACATAAGTAAAATTGGCAAAATCCCAAATAATTTTTCAATCCATATGGTAGGAAGATTGTATAGAATCTTCTAGATATGGGAAAGACATTAAAAGATGGGATTTAAATCAAGAACCAACAAACCAAGAACCAACTTGGTAAAATTTTAATGAGGACGGACAAAAAATTGATTAAAAATACATAATTACTTATTGACTTATAAAATGGAGGAAGAGCAAGTCAAAGAAACAAAGATTGTATGGCCATTTTTTTTTCTTATAATATAGAATTAGAGAAATGGTAAAAACTTTAGGATATTTATAAATTGACTATGGCTTTGGCATACAAAGAGAATCTTTACAAAATCTTTTACAGGTAGCATTTACTGCCGGCAAGACTGGCAAAAAAAAAAATGTTTAGCAATCTTTCTGCCAAATGCTGGAAATACAAGCAATCCCCAGGTACTTACTATCATATGTGGTGGCCGTGCATTAGTTTAGTTTAGTTTTTTTTAGTTTTATTGAACACTTATAGGCCGCCCTTTTCCCTGAGGGGACTCAGGGCGGCTTACAATAATGAGGGAGGGGAGTGCAAGACAAGACATAAAAGAAAATGTGAGTAAAAATAATTAACAATAAAAGCACAACATTCACTCAGCATTCGGGCGGGGAGAGAGTAAAGTCCTATCCCCAGGCCTGACGGGATAGCCAGATCTTAAGGGCTGTGCGGAAGGCCTGGACGGTGGTGAGGGTGCGGATCTCCACGGGGAGATTGTTCCATAGCGTCGGAGCTGCAACTGAGAAGGCTCTCCTCCGCGTAGTCGCCAGTCGGCACTGACTGGCGGATGGGATTCGGAGGAGGCCTACCCTGTGCGATCTGATTAAAGCAAGAAAACTTAAACATTAAAGCAAGAAAACTTAAACATTGGGAGAAAAGACATACCTGGCTGGGAAAGATTCTTCAACAGAATATAGATCTGAAACCAGAAATAAGTTTGTTGGGCATAATGCCCGGAGGTTTATGATAAAGGGACCACATATTTAATTTTATATATACTAACAGCAGCAAGGATCATATTTGCAAAATACTGGAAAAATGAGAACACCCCACCAGGTGAAGATGTAATTCAAAAAAAAAATTAGACTGTGCTGAAATGGACAGACTAACTCTAAAAATAAAAGATAAAGAAGACACAGAATATTATTTGATTTGGAATGGATTTTATGAGAGGTTAGAGACAAGAGGTAGAAATTAGAAAAAGAAAGACTATGAATGTTTGTATTAAAAAAAGTTTATAACTACAATTATTACAAGTAACAAAAATGTAATTAAGTCAATGTAAAAAGAAAGTTAGTTCATTAAAACTACTTGGTTATAGCATTATTATTGTCATTAGTACATGTGTTATTATATAATTATTATTGGTTTATGTGTTAATATTTATTATTATTTTTTCACTGGTCTTTCTTTTTGCAAATGGTACATCCCGACAATATACTGTATTCAATATACTGGATGAATAAAACTTTTAGAAAAAATCTTTGTAGCCTCTGAAATCTCAAACACATTATAAGAGCTAATCTCCTAACTTAAGAAAATGAAGACTCTTGAATTTGCAATTAGCAGAAGTGGAAAAGGAAGGAAACCAGTTGTAAAATATCAGTTCTCACAGGCACTGCTAATAAATTGACTCCAAGCCCCCTCCCCCTCCTCCCAATTGAATGGCAATATCACTTTTAGGGACCTGACACACATATAACCTAAAATATCTATTCACTTAATTTCCTAAATATTTCTTGTTTTACTGTTTTTCAGAGCAAAGCCCTACTGATTTGTAAGGACAGGCCATGTATATTTTAATAATTATACAAAGGAACATAACTTCTGCTTATGTCTTTCTCTTTCAAAACCACAGTCTGGGTTAGAAAATACATACATACTTTCATAATATCCAAGAGCAATTTACAATTTGAAATATGTTTTGCTAAGTCCTCGCTGTTACAACTGGTCAGCAGGAGCGAGAGCGGTGCCCATTGGCTATGGCACAGGCAGGAGATTGTGGCCACCCGATTGGTCACCCGTGTCAGTTTCCACATTGCATGCTGCACCCTCGATTAAGACTGTTAGATGAATCGTGTTTGCTGTGGTGTGTTGTGGAAGCACTGCTGACCAATCATTCCTGGTCAGCTGAGTCATGGCTGACAGTGAAAGAGTCCTCTCGAGGTCTTTCCGCTCTCCTGTCGGCTGGAGCGATCAGATGGCTAGTCCGCAGATGGCAGTGTTGCTCGGCAAATGTTGGCTAAATGGCCCTTCTCTCCGCACATCCTGCAGATGGCTGCCTTATATTTGCACTGAGCTCTGAAGTGGCTCCCACCACAGCCCAGGCACCCTCCCTGAGGAGATTTAGCAGAGTAGCCTAAACGACTGCCTGCCTGGGTTTTGAGGCGGCTGACCTCGTCATCTTCTGCCATCTCGTTAAGATCTTTCGTGTTACTAAAGCTCTACATCAAAATCAGAATCTTTCAGAATAACAAATCCTATTGAAAGGAATCAGCTTTTGTGAGCAGCTCCCAACTTTTAACACTCACAATGGACTAAATAGACTGAGATAGGATTTAATCAAAGTGTCAGCCCTGAAGCAAACCTGGCTGAGGGCATCTTGGAGGCTTCAGGATAGTCACAAGGCAGAAGAAGGGATAGGGAAGGGAAAAGTAGATAGCTGGAGTTTTGTAGTCAAGACAAACTGTCAGCACCTCTCCATTTAATAATTAGGAAAGAAAGACCATGAGACTCCATACGTGGAAAATCAAATGTACTTTTACTAATTAAAAATGATTAAAGAGCGGTTGCATAGCAAAGTCTGATTAATTAGGCGCGAAAGCAGTTGATATATAGAATAGCCCATTCCACACCCCCTGGCATCATAGGCCTAGTCCAATCATAAGTCCTTCAAGTGTCAGGTGTGAGATAACTTCAAAAGGCATCACGAAGATGGAATGTCGGTGCCGTTAGTCCAGGCGGGAAACACCCACGCATGCGTAGTCTTACCATCCAGAGAACTCCAAAACATTCCTCCAGCACAACGAGTAACCCCACCCAAAATACAATGCCCTCCCTCCCCGTTTCATGGCAGCTGAAGCAACAGCAAAGCAGAAGCTGACATCCGGCCATCCCCCGGAAAAAGGCGTTCAGGCCTAAAAAAAAACACAAACAAACGGACGAACAACAAAACACAAAAAGGAACAGGGAGGGGAAAAGAGAAAAATTAAGGCTTGTCAGGATACGCATCATAAAACTTCCGAAGCAGCCGGGGGGCACGAACATGGGACTTGTCAACCCATTCCGCATGAGAGGGAGGAAAATGCTTCCAAGCCACCAAGTATTGGATGCGATTACACCGCTTGCGGGAATCAAGTATTTGACGAACTTCAAAGTGCCATTCACCATCGATCAGCAAAGGAGCAGGCGGAGGGTCATCAGGCGGACGTAAATGTGAAACACGAACAGGCTTAATCAGGTTAATGTGGAGTACCGGGTGAACCCGGCTAAGGTGCTTGGGCAACTGCAAGCGAACAGAGACAGGATTGATGACCTTCACGATGGGGAACGGACCCACATATTTCGGCCCCAACTTTTTGGACTTCTGCGTGGTGTGAAGGAACTTCGTGGACAAATAAACCAAGTCACCCTCCCGGTATTCATATGGCTGTGTACGCCTTTTATCCGCCTGTTTTTTATGGGCACGATGTGCAGCATCCAGAGTCGCCAGGGTCAAAGGCCAAATACGGCTGAGACGTTCGCTCCAGTCAGCGACGGACGGAACTTGCGGCTGGTCACGAGGCAATTCAGGAATAGGAACAAAATCTTGACCATACACCACCCGGAAAGGCGTGAAACCAGTGCTGGAATGGACAGAATTGCTGTAGGCCACCTCAGCATGCGGCAACAAGTCCACCCAATCATCTTGTTGATAATTGATGAAACAACGTAAATATTGTTCAAGAACAGAATTAGTCCTCTCACAAGCGCCATTAGTCTGAGGATGGTAGGCGGAGCTAAGGCCCTGGGCGGAGCCAATACATTTGAGAAATTCCTTCCAGAACACTGAGGTGAACTGGACACCTCTATCGGAGATGATGCGATCAGGCACCCCATGCAAATGGTAAATGTGGGAAATGAAGAGTTTAGCCAGCGCCTTAGCGGAAGGAATCTTGTGGCAGGGCACGAAATGAACTTGTTTCGAAAACAAATCTGTAACGACCCAAATGACGGTGTGCCCCTGGCTCTCGGGGAGCTCAACAATAAAGTCCATAGAAATCTCCTTCCAAGGGGCCACAGGCCGGGCGACAGACTGGAGCAATCCCTGCGGTTTCCCTGGAGGGCGTTTTGCGGCCGCACAAACGGGACAACTGGCAACATAAAGTTCAATGTCCTTTTTCAAAGATGGCCACCAAAATTGTCTTTTCACTAAATGCAAAGTTTTTACAAAACCAAAATGACCCGCCAATTTGGAGTCGTGAGCACGTTGGAGGACAACGGGACGAAGGGAGGTGGGGACATACAATTTGGCGCCGATCCATGGCAATTCGTCCCTCATTGTGCACTCATCCTGATGCTTCTGGAACCAGTCATCCTGGGGAAGGGCGAGTTGGAGGTCAGAAAGAAAATCTTGAGGCACGTCTACTTTTGCTCGTGCCTGCTGGCGAGTAACCACCAGAGCCGCCAAGCTGGAAGTGGGAACCACCGGTTGCACGATGCTCAGTTTAGAGGAGTTGTATTGAGGGAGTCTGGACAAGGCGTCCGCCATGAAATTCTTCCCACCAGGGATGTACTTGAGTGTGAAATTGAACCAGTTGAAATGTTGGGCCCACCGCATTTGTTTGGGGGAGAGACGGCGCGGCGTTCTCAAAGCCTCCAGATTCTTGTGGTCAGTCCACACCTCGAAAGGGTCCTTAGCGCCTTCCAGAAAATGGCGCCATGTGGTCAGGGCCCACCGCACTGCAAATGCCTCCTTCTCCCAAACTGCCCAACGTCTCTCAGTGTCTGTGAGCTTGCGGGAGGTGTACGCGCAAGGCTGCAGGTTACCTTGGTCGTTGGATTGCAACAAGACGGCCCCAACAGCGACGTCGCTGGCATCAGCTTGGACGACGAAAGGCTTGTCCATGTCGGGATGCTTCAGCACCGGCTCCGCAGCAAAAAGGCGTTTCAGTTTCTCGAAAGCCGCTTGGCAGTCCATGGTCCAGTCAAGAGGCTTGCTAGGCTTAGGTTTAGGACCACCTCTGGATTTCAGCAAATTAGTTATAGGAAGCGCAATTTTGGCAAAAGAAGGAATGAATTGACGGTAGAAATTAGCAAAACCCAAAAATTTTTGCAATTGTCTACGAGTTCTAGGCGCGTCCCACTCAGTGACCGCCCTCACCTTTTCAGGGTCCATTTCAATGCCGGCTGGAGAGATGCAATATCCAAGGTAGTCAATCTTAGTTTGGTGAAACTCACACTTGGATAATTTGGCATAAAGATCAGCAGCTCTGAGTTTTTTCAAAACAGTGCGCACAAGTGCGACATGTTCGTCATAGGAGCGAGTATAGATAAGGATATCGTCCAAATATACGATAACTCCTTTGTAGAGGTGGTCATGCAAGATCTCATTGATTAATTGCATGAAAACTGCAGGGGCCCCCTGCAGGCCAAAAGGCATGACCCGGAACTGGAAGCAACCAAGAGGGCAGTTGAAAGCAGTCTTCCATTCATCTCCCTCCTTTATGTGGACCCTATAATAAGTTTCCCTGAGGTCCAATTTAGTGAAAATGTGGCCCTTCCCCAACTGGGCCAACATGTCCTTCATCAATGGAAGTGGGTATACATTTTGGGCCGATATCCCGTTCAAATTTTTAAAATTAACACATAATCTGAGAGAGCCATCTTTCTTTTCACAGAAAAGTACAGGGGCAGCAACCTTGGGACGAGCAGGTTCAATGAATCCCCGTTCCAAATTTTTATCTATGAAATTCCGCATTTCTTCCATCTCTCTGGGTGACATGGAATATATTTGGGGTTTTGGTAGTTTAACCCCGGGTAGAATGTCAATGGAGCAATCAGTAGGTCTGTGGGGTGGAAGTTTGTCGGAAGACTTTTCACTGAAAACTCCCCTTAGGTCCCAATACACTTTAGGAATCTTTTCCTCTCCTTCAATCCTCTCCTGCCCTCTGGCGGCCACCTCAGGATTGCATTTAACAGGTTTCTCAGGAACGCCCTCCCCTTCCGGAGGCTCTTTCGTGCGAATGCGTAACCAGCCTTCCCTCCAATTTATGCGAGGGTTCCATTTCCGAAGCCAAGGGAGGCCCAAAATGAGTGGTCTGTCCATCCCAGGCGCCACAATGAATGAGATTAGTTCTGTGTGGGAGCCCATTTTCATTTCTAAGGGCTCAGTAAAGAAATGAGCGCCCCCCCCCCCGCGATGGACCCATCTATCTGGCAAAAGACAATGGGGTTTTTTAAAGTACGTAATTTGAGGCCCAACTTTTCCACCATAGCAGGATTGATAATTGACCGGGAGCACCCTGAGTCAAGTAAGGCGTGAAGGGACTCCGGCTCCCCATCGGGTGGAACTTTTAACTCTATGGGGATTAGCATGGGGCCCTTGTTTGAACTCACCCAGTGAGGCGATGTGTCGTCATCTGAGTCATCAGAGGAGCTGTGGGGGGCGTCTGCTTCTCCCTCCAAGGCCTGGCTGAAGTGAGGGGGTCTGGAATCCATAGCGAAGGCAGCTTCCTTCTTTCTCTTGTCTGAGGACTTGCCAGATCTTTCCTCCCGCTTGGATGGGGGTTGGGAGGTTGAGGGTAATGTAGCACGGCAGTCGGGTGCGCGATGGCCTAATTTTCCGCAACGAAAACACGTTACTGGCCTGGATTTCCCCGAGGGGCCACCTCTCCCCTTGCCCTTCCCTCTGAACGGGGCTTTCCGGCTGGGGGGGGGTGGATTTTGCAGCTTTCTCCTTCCTTTTCTGTCTCTCCTCTCTTGCACAACGGAGCCTGGTTAAATCCAGCTCGATGTCAGCAGCGTGTTCAAACCAAACGGTTAAGCGCTTGGGGAGATTTCGATTGACACATTGCTGATAGATATCTTCATCCAAGCCCAAAGCAAATTTGTCCAAAAGGGCTTCTTCCCTCCACCCCCTCATGTACTGGGAAAGGCGTTGAAACTCTTGAATATACTGGGACACCGGTCTGTCGTCTTGCTTGAGGATTATAAATTTTAACTTGCTTCGTTTCTCAGTAAGGGGGTCATCAAAGCGTCTTTTGAAAGCCTCCATAAACCTATTGAAATTCCTCAGGAGGGGGGAAGTCGATTGATGTAAACCAGTACTCCAGTCAGACGCTTCACCGTCTAACGATAGTAAAATCATCCTTATTTTCATGGTATCTGATTCAAAATCTGGGCCGTAGATCCCCATGTAATTAAAGACTTGCATGATAAAAGACCCCAGTTTCGCAGGGTTTCCATCATATCTCACAGGCAAGGGGGGAATTTTAGCCATTCTGCGTCTTCTGGGAGGTGGCCCCCCCTAGTCTGGCAAAAGCCCCAGCAGGAGGGGGTGAATCAGCTCGAGGGGGGGTGAATCAGCGCGTGGGTTTTCTCGCTCCCAGCCCCTCCTGACCTCTTCATCTTCCCCACATATTTGCCCAAAGTACCTTTGTTCCAAGTAATCAGGTTGATCTCCCCCCTGGGGTCTTCTTTCGGCTTCCGCCTCCAGCGGTCTTTCTTGGTGTCTTCTTCGGGTAACCCCCACATCCCAGCTTGACCCCTCCTCTCTTTGTCCTACCGAGGTGGACCACCAGGGGGGAGGTGGATCAGCCGGGCTTGATATCTGCAGCTGAGACAATTCTTCATGAAGCAAGAGTTCGGCAGGGAGTTCTCCCTCCTTTTCTCCGCTGGCTGGCGAAGACATTTGCACCCTCCACGGTAGATGGTGATCTCCTGGAAAGGTGATTTTGAGACTTCGCTACTTGTCAGCACCTCTCCATTTAATAATTAGGAAAGAAAGACCATGAGACTCCATACGTGGAAAATCAAATGTACTTTTACTAATTAAAAATGGTTAAAGAGCGGTTGCATAGCGAAGTCTGATTAATTAGGCGCGAAAGCAGTTGATATATAGAATAGTCCATTCCACACCCCCTGGCATCATAGGCCTAGTCCAATCATAAGTCCTTCAAGTGTCAGGTGTGAGATAACTTCAAAAGGCATCACGAAGATGGAATGTCGGTGCCGTTAGTCCAGGCAGGAAACACCCACGCATGCGTAGTCTGACCATCTAGAGAACTCCAGAACATTCCTCCAGCACAACGAGTAACCCCACCCAAAATACCATGCCCTCCCTCCCTGTTTCATGCCAGCTGAAGCAACAGCAAAGCAGAAGCTGACACAAACAAGTTTCCTGTGGGAACCAAGGACATACCAACAGGTGCCTGAGAGAGAGGAGTAGTGGAGTAACCAAGCAACCAGCCAGCACCTCAATTGTACAATGTGACTGATGACTTGGGGGAAGGGGGAACTTTCACTTTTTAATTAGTTGAAAACCCCTGGAACTTTCAGAGTCAATTTTCAGTAGTTGTGCCAATATCTCCAATAAAACTGTTCTTTGAGGAATGTACCGGCCTTAGAGTTCTGCTTCCTATGGGTGTACTGCTTGGAAATACTGACATTAAACCAACTCTCCTAATTCTCCACTCCAACCAGAGCTGCTCTCTTGAGTCCTGAGACCTACTGCTCATCCGATTTACTGAGGGAACAGGAAGACTCAGGGAAGACTGCAGAGATGGAGAAGAAGAAGAGAAAGCTGCAGGCACTAGCATTGCCCCCTGGAGAGCCTGAAGACCCTCATAGATAGCCAGCAGGTAGTAGAAGTGGTGGTGGAGATCACCTGGAAAATGTCCCACTGAAGGTCCACACACCTGACTACCAGAGGTCTGCACCAGGCAGAGGAGGACTTCAGATGCCAAGGTTCAGTCTAGGAGGACCTCCCAGTGAGCTCAACGAGGGAATTGGTGACCACAGTTCTCCAGTGAAGAGCGAAGGGACTGCTGGACCTGAATGAGTCGGGGGACTGGAGATACTGGATGGCATTTCACAGACAGACCTTGGAGGGACTAATGGAGAGGTTCAACCGAACGAGTCTCAAACACCTGGGGCAAACAAGCGGGCCAGAACGGACAAGAGTGATCATGAGCCAATCTACCCTGAGGTTCCCTCCCCAACAGGACAAGGCTTCTGCTTCAGCAGTTTGAGTGGCTAGCCCCGCCAGCGGCCCCATCAGCCCAATTAATCTTGGGCCACAATAAAGAGTGCTAACATGCCATAGAGCAGATAGCCCACTAGGCCACCCCCACCACCAGCCAGGGTGGCAGATGCTTCCCGGTTGGGCTTACTACCCCAGGCACGTCTAGGTCCAAGCATAGTGGGCTCCTATTCCAGAGCCATGGTAGCCCCCTGCACCTCCCCATCCTGCCGCTCTACCATCAATCAAAGCCTTCTTTGTTGGGGACCCAGATAAGCTCACATTCTTCCTGAGCCAGGTGTAGGCCCACATCAACAAGTATGGCTGTGACTACCCCACAAACCAAGCCATGGTCCAAGCGAACCTAGAGGGAGAAGTGGCTGAATGGGTGGCCCATGCTTTATGATGAAGATGCACCCAAACAAGGAAACATTGATGGCTTCTGAAGGAGCTGAGGGTTGGATTCAAAGACCCTGAAAGCCGAAGTGGAGATCCACGAAATCAAACCAAAGGGTCATCCTGCCGAAGAGTTTGTCAGGGCGTTCAGAAGAATAACGGGGAAGCTGTGGCATTGGCCAGAATGACTCCTGGTCTACTTCTTCAAGAGCTGCTTCACGCATGCATCTGCTGAGCAGTCCCTGATCATATCCATGAGTGGTACCGAATGGCAGTGGCCATGGACCTCGTACTCAACTGGTATAAGAAATGTAGGTCAACTGAGAGGAAGCCAAAGAGTCAACCTGAAAGACGTCAGCTTGGCCAATGGTCCAGCCCCAGCCAAGCCGAAGGGCCAAGAGGGACCTCGGGACAGTCCATCAAATGCTTCCATTGAATGAGTCGGCACTGGGGACTCATCAATTTTGTGGTGGTGCCAATAATGACCAAAGCAGTGATTCTAGGCCTGGCATGGCTGGACAAATGGGCCCCCACCATTTGGTGGGAAGGATGTGACAGAAAGCTGAGACTGGGAGTAGGCCCTCCCCTCCCTCCCAGTGCTGCTGCGGGGGAAGCTGTCCAGTAGATGAATGGCATTGAGTGAAGCGAGAGAGCTTCCGCTACATCTGAGCCACTCCCAGACACTCCCCAGGTCCCAAAAGAATACCAGGACCCAGTAGGGGTATTTAGTGAAGAGACGTGTAATACCCCACCCACACCACAGACTGCCATAGAATTGGAACCTGGGGAGAAATTACCTAAGCCGAAGATGTACTCCATGACCCCCAAAGAGATGAGAGAGTACATCTACATGAACCTAGCCTGGGGATTCATTCAACCACCAAATCCAGAATGGCTGCCCCAGTCCTCTTTAAAGTAAAATAAGAAAAAAGAAAAGTTGATGAGGCTAAGCATGGAGTTTACAAGAATAAACTCTGTTTGCATTGAAAATACATACCCACTCCCCCTCCTGACAGTGATGTGCGGTGAGGACTTTAAAGCCCTGCCACCGGGGCCCTGCAGCCACAGTGAACCACTGCTCACCTCGAACATAAGCGAGATCAATATGGAGAGCACCAGGCAGTAGCCGATGTCAGCATGGTTGTGGATGAGAAACTCCTGGTTGAAGAGCAGGTGGCTCTTCGCCCACCTGCGAAACACCATGGGCGGTAGGGATGCCAGCGAGCGATCAAAGGGAAAAAAGAAAAAGCAATGTTTCCAGGTCTCAACCTCCAACCTCCAAGTGGCAGTGAAACTTCTTTTCCCCCTAAGATTACTATCCTCTTTATATTCCTTTTATATCTTCTTTATGTTTCAGGCTTAGAAGAAACAAAATTCTTAAATGAAACAAAATAAAAAGAAAGAATCCATCCCAATCAGTATTGTAGAAATAAAGGAAAAGATTTAATCTATAGGAAAAAGAAATAGCAGAAGAAAATCTGATACTTTCACTTTAAAAAGTAAAAAATGTTCACAAAACTTCTATCAATGGAAAAAAATAAAATAAAAAAAGATAACACACTGACCAATCATACTTAATTTCGCCACTTATTTCCTTTTCTTTACCAATTTAATTTAACTTCAATCTTTTTTGGGCAGTCTTTTATAAAAATAAGATTTCCTCACCAGATGGACACACTTTCTCTTTCCGCTTTCCTTCTGTTGCGGAGCTGTCCCAACTTCAGCAGCTTGAGCCTGTGCTTATTGCCGCTGGCTTGAAGAGATTCTCTTGACTCAATCAGGGACTTTGCGATGTCCCTGAGATCAGCAAGACATACTCTTCCCTGTCACCTTCTCTTCGGTATGGTTTAGGTGTAAATGGATCATCCAGCGGCAAAAGTGTCGACTGTGATCTTTGAGCTCCGAGGTCGCACATCATACCGTCGTGATGTCAGCTCCTTTCCCAGGTTGCGGAATTCTTTGATGCATTCAGCCACCATTCGGCGTCCTTCCCTGATGTGCCTGATGCTGTCTCTGGCCTTTTGGTCAGATAGGGGGTCTTCCGTCTCAAGGCCATCATAAAGCAGTTGAAGTTTCAAAGATCTGGGGTGTCGGCATTGGGGAGAGTCACCATTCGGCTTTTAAACTTTTAAAAGTATGCTGGTACTATTTTATATCTTGGGGTTTAAATTCTAGGAATTCTAGGCTTTTTCAGATTCTCAATTTTCCAGGAGCATAACATTTGTAGAGTTGGGAAGGACCATGAGGAACATCTAGTCCATCAAAACTATTCCTAACTATTGGACTTCCTGGGTGGAATTTTGCTGATGGTGGCAGCAAAAAACCAGCTGCCTCCGAATTCCTGGCTACGTACCTGTTTAGAGGATCTTCCATCTGAAGTCTTATCAGGTTTTCTTATCCTTCAGGCACGAACGAAAGAAAAAATTGTTTTGCTGGCAAATGATCTTCGATTTTTGCAGCTTTTGTGCTTGCAGGGAGAGCGGGGCTAGCCCAAAGCAGAACGGCTGTCCGTGCTGGGAACTTCAAACTGCCTTGTGCAGGACAAAGTAGGTCTCCCCCACTCAGTTCAAAGTTTTGATTGATTTAATCTTATCACGAGCTGGATCCGTATTACGTGGGCAATAATTGTTTATCAACATTTTAGCTTCTTTTCTTTTTCTCCTCCGAAAAACTATTTACTTAGAGGCTTTTAAAATGGCACCGAGCAGGCTGGTTTCTCCGGTAATAATGAACACTGTTTGTTAACTATTACAAGAATTCAAAACAAAGGAGATTGCTTATCATTTGTTTTACAATTGGCTAGCAGAAGCTTTTTAATTAGTTTCATTTCTACAAGATTTTCACTCCCTCATTAATCTTGCTTATCTGGAAGTTAAATGTTGATGAATCTGCTGAACTGTCTTGTTACAATGTTTACTCACTGAAAGTTTTGCCAAGCCTTAAACTTCAAAGTAGAAGGGGAACTCAGCTTCTTTACTTAAAGCTGCATATTCAGGCAACAGAGTTTTATTAATTGCAGGCAGATAAATTTTGAAATGGCTTCAAAACTAAATATTAATTTGAAGTCGTCACTTTCTACTTCCAGGGGTACATCCCCAGTGCCTGGCACAAAGCTGCAGCCTCCGCTTCCTACGCCCCCTGCTGGGGATGTGTTAACGAAAGAATTTTTCCTGAGCAAACTAAACGAGGCTCTTAATGCACTGACAATTGGTTCCAGTATGGGCAATTACAGGCTAGGTGGAAAATAGATCAAAAAATTGGTTTTATCCAAGTTGAGGATAATCTGTTTAAACAAATAAGAGATCAAAGCTTAATGCATATAAAGAGGATATATAATGTATTAATACAGATGGATTCGGAAACAGAATTAGTTAAAGATTGTATGATAAAATGGGCTCAAAATATTGAGGAACCAATAATGTTGGATACATGGGAAAGAATCTGGGTAAGAAATGTGAAATTTACACAAGCTCAAAATCTGAGAGAAAATTTTTACAAGATGTTCTATAGATGGCATTTAGATCCTAAAAAGTTGGCTTCTATGTATCCGAATGTACAGCCTAAATGTTGGAGGTGTGGTTCTCTCGATGCTACATATTATCATATATGGTGGACCTGCCAAAAGGTTAAGGCATTTTGGATAAAAATATGGTGGGTCATGCAAAATGTTTTTAAAAGAAGGATAAAGTTTATTCCTCAGTTATTTTTACTAGGTATATGTACTGACTTTACAATGGTAGAGACTAATTTGATTCTGCACCTGATAACTGCAGCAAGACTGTTGGTGGCGCAATATTGGAAGAAGGAAGACTTGCCTACAATCCAAGAATGGACATTGAAAGTAACAAACTTAGCCAAGATGGCTAAAATATCGGCATACCTCAAAGATCATTCAAATGAGATATATAAACGAGACTGGAGAAAATGGATTGACTATATACAAAATAAATACGGGACTAAGAAATTCCAGTTAGCCTATGCTTAAGATCAGAAATGATTTAAACTGTTAAAAGTTAGTTCAGTAAGAAGAAGCTAAGGTCAATCTAGAATGTCATTAATTTCTTTATTTCTTTTTTCTCAATAGATTTTAGACTGTGTTAGTTAAAAATCCATACCGTGTACGGGTTCTGGGAAGTCGGGGGGGGTGAGGAGGAGGGGGGGGTGGGGGGGTGGAGGGAGGGAGGGGCACACACACAAAAAAATTGTACTTCAATGTCTTAATGATTGACAAATGATGACATATTTGTGTTTTTTTTTTAAAGAAAAATAAAAAAGTTCTGTTTCAATGCACTGACAATTAAAATGGAAGATAAGTTTAGAGATAATAGAGAGGTGATAAAGCAGGAGAGAAAAGAGGAAATAAAAGAAATGAAAGAAGAAATCAAAAGTGAAATAAAAGGACTTAAACAGGAGCTGTATGAGAAAATCGACACTAAGGTTGTTAAAATTAGAGATGAAATGCTGAGACTTGTAACTGTATTGACAGAACATACTTCTGGAATGGAAGATACTCTAGAGGTTCTTGATGATGCCAATACTAACTTGACATTGAAAACAGAGGTGGTGGAACAAAAAATGGAAAATGCTGAAAAAGAAATTATTATGATACAGTACCGACAAATGGAGTTTGCATTAAGAGTAAGGGGGCTGCGTGAGGAGAAACAGGAGAACTTGAAACAGATCCTATCGGGAGCTTTTGACCGCCTGATGGGAAGACCAGGGACCAACCATGACTGGCAAATTGACAAAGCTTACCGTGTTAATTCTTGGCTGGCAAAGCAGAAGCAGCTTCCTCGAGACATCGTTATATATTATACTACAAGAGAGCTTAGAAATATGGTACTGCAAGCGTCTTATAACACTAAGCTTCAAATTGGCGGTCAAGACCTGATTGTTTTGAAAGAGATACCACCTCAAATGTTAAGAGCCAGGAGAGACTACGCTTTTTTGGTTGAAGAACTCAGAAATCGTCAGATACAGTATAGATGGGATGCACCATTTGGCATTATATTTACATTTGATAAGCAAAGATATCGCCTCAACTCTGTACAGAAAGCCCGAGATTTTTATTATAATATATGGAAGGCCGGATACCCTGCACCATCTGGACTTGGAGAAAGACCACAAGAAGGACAGGATAGACAGCAAACTACACAACCACCAGACAAGATGGAGCATCTCTCTTTTCTAGAAGTGCAAGGTGTTATGGAACAAAGACCTAGCCGCATGACTACTAGACGAATGGAGAAACAAGCTAAAAAGCAACAGCATCAACAATCACCGGCCATTGATCAAGGAACTACAATAACAAGTCTAGAAGCAGTGGGAGGAGCTAGACCTACGGTTAAATGGGCCATGCAGGAAGCTCTAAAAATGCTTCAGCCAACCAAAGATGACAACTAAGATTTTAACATGGAATGTCAACGGACTGAATTCTCCACAGAAGAGGAAGAAAATATTTCATTATCTCAAACAGTTTAAGAATGATGTAATTTGTTTGCAAGAAACTCATATCAAGTCAACTGATCAAAAATATTTGATTAACTCAAAACTTGGTCAACATTTTGCAGCTTCTGCTATGGAAAAGAAGAATGGTATAGTTGTATACTTAAGAAAAGATATGAAAGCTGAATGAATAGAAGCAGATCCCTTCGGAAGATATATTGCTTTAGACTTAATCTTAGAAGGGAAAAAGACATTACTTTTGGGAATTTATGCTCCCAATCAACAGCAAGATAGATTCTATAGAAATCTTCATGCTAAATTAGTACAGTGGGACTATAGTTCCAAGTTAGTTCAGTAAGAAGAAGCTAAGGTCAATGTAGAATGTCATTAATTTCTTTATCTCTTTTTTCTCAATAGATTTTAGACTGTGTTAGTTAAAAATCCATACCGTGTACGGGTTCTGGGAACTCGGGGGGGGGAAGGAGGAGGAGGCTTGGGGGGGTGGAGGGAGGGAGGGGCATACAAAAAAAATTGTACTTCAATGTTTTAATGATTGACGAATGATGAAATATTTGTGTTTTTTTTAAAAGAAATAAAACCTTTGGAACAAAAACTATTCCAAGGCCCCTACCTTGCTATTTCCACTCTGATTGGAGGGGGGGAAATGGTAAGCCAATAACAGGGGCATCCTGTGAGGGGATTGGTGACAATTTGCTGCAGCCAATTATACTTGGCCAACTTGCTATGGTCAACTTGCCATGGGACAACTCACCAGTCAACTCATCCTGGGAGAAGTCGCTGGAGGACAGGAGTTACACTAATATCAAAGAAATGGTGGAATAGAATCATTCAAGAAAGAATGCAAAAGGAGGGACTAATTGAAATCTGGATGACAAAAATTAAAATAAAATTAATTTTTGTTTATTTTAAATAATTAAATTTTATTGTGAAATAGTCCCACAGCCAGTTGTCCCTGGTGAGTTGGCCACAGCAAGTTGGCTGGGGCAAGTTGTCCCATGCCACAGGTGGGGTTCCAGGAGACCAGCCTGGTAGCAGAAAAAGGCTAAACCCAAGCAAAGCTTCCAATGATCACTCAGGTGTTCTCCAGGAGAGTCCTTCCTGTGGCCTGGTCATCCTGAGGCTTGGCGGACTGTTGAGTCTCTCTGGTGGGGCAGATCCTCCTTTTAAGCAGGCTCAGCTCCCGCATGGGACATTTGAACCCCACTTGCTACTCTATGAAAGAAAGGCCATTGCCCAGAGAGCCCTCATCATGTCTTCTATCTTGGAGCCATTCTGTCCTTGCTCAGAAAAGGCTTCCAGGGCCAGAAGTGGGATGCATAGAAGGTCTCTTCTGACCCAACATTGAAGGATTCCTCTTTCTTCTTGCAGGAACGTTTGGAGCAGAAGAACTGAATGGCATTCTGGGGGAGTCTGTCACATTCCGAGTGAAGACCTCTCCACCATTTGAAACAATTTCCTTGATTAAAATTATCAATAGCAATCCTAGAAGTGTTGCTTTGGTGACCTTCAAGGAGCTGTCATGTACCTTCTTGTTCCTCCACCCAGACTTTCAAAAGCGACTGAACATCTCCAGTGACTGCAGAAATTTACATCTTGGCCCTCTAAAGAAAGAGGACACTGGCAGATACAGTGTATTAATTGTTTTACCAACTAAAACGACAGTGGTCGAGTCCTTTGATCTGCGAGTTTTTAGTAAGTATCCCAGCCACAAATTCCTGGAATCTCTCCTTTGCCCAGGAAGATGTGGAGAGGTGGGGGAGATTTCTGTTGGAGGATGGAGGGCTATTAGAAGCTGAAATCAAGCAATATCTGGCACCCTTGGAAGGAGGTCTATGGGGGTCCATCACAGCTCCCTTCAGGCTCCCCTGCCCATGGGGAACAGGCTGGACTGGATCAGGGCAAAAGTGGATTCCCATGAGGATGAAGAGAGAGGCAGGTGGGCTTTGAGGCTGGAATCTCCAGTCAGTTCAGGATCCTCTTTGTGGATCTGGTGGGAGTAGCTGGACCCACAAACTCTTTGGGGAAGAGTCAGGGGATCTTTGAGGGTCTGAGCCTGGAGCCTCATCCTCTTGCCCTCAATCCATGGCTTGGTATAAACAGGGCTTGGAGGAAGGCAGAGGATGAAGGGTACCTCCCCCCACAAATGGTGGGCCTCTCTTCACAATGAGTGTCACATGTGAAAGGGGAGAAATTCATTGTCAGAGAAATGAGTGACACATATTTTGCCTGCTGTCATTCAAGCAAAACTATTCATCTTTCCATATTGTTGCTGCTTGGCCTTCCTCCTTGGCCTTCCTGTGATTTTCTGGCCTTTCACAAATGGTGTCTCTCCATCTCTCCCGCCAAGTATGTTTGGTGGACTCTGAGCTGAAATTGACCTGCACTCCTGAGGGATAAAAATAAAATAAAAAAAGATAACACACTGTCCAATCATACTTAATTTCGCTGCTTATTTCCTTTTCTTTACCAGTTTAATTTAACTTCAATCTTTTTGGGGCAGTCTTTTATAAAAATAAAATTTCCTCACCAGATGGACACATTTTGTCTTTCCGCTTTCCTTCTGTTGCGGAGCTGTCCCAACTTCAGCAGCTTGAGCCTGTGCTTATTGCCGCTGGCTTGAAGAGATTCTCTTGACTCAATCAGGGACTTTGGATGTCCCTGAGATCAGCAAGACATACTCTTCCCTGTCACCTTCTCTTCGGGATGGTTTAGGTCCAAATGGACCGTCTAGCACCAAAAGTGTCGACTGTGATCTTGGAGCTCCGAGGTCGCACATCATACCGTCATGATGTCAGCTCCTTTCCCAGGTTGCGGAATTCTTTGATGTATTCAGCCACCATTTGACATCCTTGCCTGATGTGCCTGATGCTGTCTCTGGCCTTTTGGTCAGATAGGGGGTCTTCCATCTCAAGGCCATCATAAAGCAGTTGAAGTTTCAAAGATCTGGGGCGTCGGCATTGGGGAGAGTCACCATTCAGCTTTTAAACTTTTAAAAGTATGCTGGTGCTATTTTATATCTTGGGGTTTAAATTCTAGGAATTCTAGGCTTTTTCAGATTCTCAATTTTCCAGGAGCATAACATTTGTAGAGTTGGGAAGGACCATGAGGAACATCTAGTCCATCAAAACTATTCCAAGGCCCCTACCTTGCTATTTCCACTCAGATTGTACGGGGGGAAATGGTAAGCCAATAACAGGGGCATCCTGTGAGGGGATTGGTGACAATTTGCTGCAGCCAATTATACTTGCTAACTTGCTATGGTCAACTTGCCATGGGACAACTCACCAGTCAACTCATCCTGGGAGAAGTCGCTGGAGGACAGGAGTTACACTAATATCAAAGAAATGGTGGAATAGAATCATTCAAGAAAGAATGCAAAAGGAGGGACTAATTGAAATCTGGATGACAAAAATTAAAATAAAATTAATTTTTGTTTATTTTAAATAATTAAATTTTATTGTGAAATAGTCCCACAGCCAGTTGACCCTGGTGAGTTGGCCACAGCAAGTTGGCTGGGGCAAGTTGTCCCATGCCACAGGTGGGGTTCCAGGAGACCAGCCTGGTAGCAGAAAGAGGCTAAACCCAAGCAAAGCTTCCCATGATCACTCAGGTGTTCTCCAGGAGAGTCCTTCCTGTGGCCTGGTCATCCTGAGGCTTGGCGGACTGTTGAGTCTCTCTCGTGGGGCAGATCCTCCTTTTAAGCAGGCTCAGCTCCCGCATGGGACATTTGAACCCCACTTGCTACTCTATGAAAGAAAGGCCATTGCCCAGAGAGCCCTCATCATGTCTTCTATCTTGGAGCCATTCTGTCCTTGCTCAGAAAAGGCTTCCAGGGCCAGAAATGGGATGCATAGAAGGTCTCTTCTGACCCAACATTGAAGGATTCCTCTTTCTTCTTGCAGGAACGTTTGGAACAGAAGAACTGAATGGCATTCTGGGGGAGTCTGTCACATTCCGAGTGAAGACCTCTCCATCATTTGAAACAATTTCCTTGATTAAAATTATCAATAGCAATCCTAGAAGTGTTGCTTTGGTGACCTTCAAGGAGCTGTCATGTCCCTTCTTGTACCTCCGCCCAGACTTTCAAAAGCGACTGAACATCTCCAGTGACTGCAGAAATTTACATCTTGGCCCTCTAAAGAAAGAGGACACTGGCAGATACAGTGTATTAATTGTTTTACCAACTAAAAAGACAGTGGTCGAGTCCTTTGATCTGCGAGTTTTTAGTAAGTATCCCAGCCACAAATTCCTGGAATCTCTCCTTTGCCCAGGAAGATGTGGAGAGGTGAGGGAGATTTCTGTTGGAGGATGGAGGGCTATTAGAAGCTGAAATCAAGCAATATCTTGCACCCTTGGAAGGAGGTCTATGGGGGTCCATCACAGCTCCCTTCAGGCTCCCCTGCCCATGGGGCACAGGCTGGACTGGATCAGGCCAAAAGTGGATTCCCATGAGGATGAAGAGAGAGGCAGGTGGGCTTTGAGGCTGGAATCTCCAGAGAGTTCAGGATCATCTTTGTGGGGCTGGTGGGACTGGTTGGACCCACAATTTTTGGGGGGAAGAGTCAGGGGTCCTTGAGGGTTTGACCCTGGAGCCTCATCCTCTTGCCCTCAATCCATGGCTTGTTATAAACAGGGCTTGGAGGAAGGCAGAGGATGAAGGGTACCTCCCCCCACAAATGGTGGGCCTCTCTTCACAATGAGTGTCCCATGTGAGAGGGGAGAAATTCATTGTCAGAGAAATGTGTGACACATATTTTGCCTGCTGTCATTCAAGCAAAACTATTCATTGTTCCATATTGTTGCTGCTTGGCCTTCCTCCTTGGCCTTCCTGTGATTTTCTTTCACAAATGGTGTCTCTCCATCTCTCCTGCCAAGAACATTTGGTGGACTCTGAGCTGAAAGTGACCTGCACTCCTGATGGGACTGGAAACAGAACCTGGCAGCTGAGTTGCTCTACAGGGACCTGGGAAGACAGAGTGAACATCAGCTGGACCTCATCTGCCCAGAGCACAGGTCCTACCCTTGGGAGTTCTGTGCTCCGGTTTGTCTCCCAGGAGCTCAATGCAACATGCAGAGCAGAAAACCCTGTGAGCCAGGCATCTAGGACATTCTCCTTGAAGGACGTTTGTGCAGGTAAGTTTTTCTCCTCGTAAAAGAGCCCGTGAGACCAAAGATGAATCTGAGATTCTCTGGAATGGTATAAGGTCTCCTGATTGAGCAGGGGAATTTGTATTTGTATTTGTATTTGTTTATTATTTATAGGCCGCCCTTTTCCCTGAGGGGACTCAGGGCAGCTTACAATTTATGGGGAGGGGAATACAAGACAAGACATGAGACAATACATAAGTAAAAATAGAACACAACATTCATTCATCATTCGGGTGGGGACGGATTAGAATCTTTATCCCCAGGCCTGACGGGAGAGCCAGGTCTTGAAGGCTGTGCGGAAGGACTGGACGGTGGTGAGGGTGCGAATGTCCACCGGGAGATCGTTCCAAAGGGTCGGAGCTACTACTGAAAAGGCTCTCCTCCGCGTAGTTGCCAGTCGACAGTGACTGGCGGATGGAACTAGGAGGAGGCCTAATCTGTGTGATCTAATAGGTCGTAGGGAGGTAATTGGCAGTAGGCGATCTCTCAAGTACTCAGATCCACTACCATGGAGGGCTTTATGGGTGGTAACAGGTAGCCAGCGCAGCTCGCGGAGGATAGGTGTTATGTGGGCGAACCGTGGTGCCCTAACCCCTAACATATGGGGTGCCGCAGGGTTCGGTCCTGTCCCCCCTTCTTTTTAACATCTACATGAAACCGCTGGGCGAGACCATTCAACGGCACGGGATAAAATACCACCAATATGCGGACGATACACAGTTGTATCTGTCCACCCCGTGCCAACTCAATGAAGCAATGGACGTGATGAGCCAGGGCCTTGAAGCTGTTAGAGACTGGATGGGGGTTAACAAGCTTGTACTCAATCCAGATAAAACCGAGTGGCTGTTGTGCTTCCCTCCCACTAATTGGCCAAGTGTTCCATCTCTCAGGCTGGGGGGTCAAATACTATGCCCCTGAGATAGGGTCCGCAACTTGGGAGTCCTCCTGGATCCACAACTGACCTTTGAACCCCATTTGTCAGCTGTGACCAGGGGGGCATTTGCCCAGGTTCGCCTGGTACACCAGTTGCGACCCTACCTGAACCGGGAGGCTCTCACAACAGTCACTCGTGCCCTTGTGACTCTAGGCTGGAATACTGCAATGTGCTCTACATGGGGCTGCCCTTTAAGAGTATTCGGCGACTTCAGCTGGTCCAGAATGCAGCCGCGCGAGCGATCGTGGGTGCACCTCGTTTCACCCACGTAACACCTATCCTCCGTGAGCTGCGCTGGCTGCCTGTTGATCTCCGGGTGCGCTTCAAGGTGCTACTTGTCACCTACAAAGCCCTGCATGGTATTGGATCTGGGTACTTGAGAGATCGCCTACTGCCAATTACCTCCACTAGGCCAATAAGATCCCATAGATTAGGCCTCCTCCGAATTCCATCAGCCGGCCAATGTCGGCTGGAAACTACCCGGAGGAGAGCCTTCTCGGTGGCTGCTCCAACCCTCTGGAACGAACTCCCCGTGGAGATTCGTACCCTCACCACCCTCCAGACCTTCCGCATAGCCCTTAAGTCCTGGCTGTCCCGACAGGCCTGGGGCTAAAGATTTCAACCCCACTCGAATAGTATGACTGTTGTGCTCTTTTAATGATGTATTGTTTTCGTGTTTGTAACTTGTTTGTCCTCCCTCCCCCTGAATTGTGAGCCGCCCTGAGTCCCCTCAGGGAAAAGGGCGGCATACAAATAAAGTATCTAAATCTAAATCTGTCCAATAGCTCACTGACGGTGGTCCTTTAGTTCATTGTTGAGTGCAATTATAGCTCTGGGATAAAAGTTATTCAGAAGACGTGTGGTCCTAGTTTTGATTCTTCTGTATCTTCTGCCAGAAGGCAACAGCCTAAAAAGATTGTAAGCAGGATGGGAAGAGTCTCTGAGTTGCTCTCCAACAGGGACACTGAATCGGGGGGGAGGGGGAGGAACCTAGAAGGATCCTCAGACAAGGAGTCAAAATTCCTCATTTGATTCTTTGCTGGACAGATCTCTAATGGGGAGGCGAGAAGGACCCTGCACAGACATTTCAGTTAATGGGAATTTACTTTAACTTGTTAAATCTAGGAAAACTGGCAAAGCTGTTGGATAGAAATATATTTTGCAGCTTGGTAGAGGATGGTTTTACTTTAAGCTAGTTAGCCATTCACATATCCTGTTTTTAAAATCAGGAGGTTAATGCTTCAAGCCCTTCAGTGGCATTTGGTGAATGGGGTTAGTCAACTCATTTTGCAAGCCTTTTAACGCAGAGATATGATGAAGATCGCACTGCATGCATTTCCTGTTCTACTTTGGCTCTCATTCCTCCCATTTTTGTTTGCAGTTGTTTTGTGTTTGTAGTAAAGAATGGAGGAAAAGGATTGTAAAATTAACCAGGCTTAACAATAGGCTTCAGGGAGGGTTAATGGGGTCTTTTGGCTGTTAATCGGATGGCTTCCCCCAACCAGAGATGCTCGATTTCTCACTGCCTGATCTCTGTTTCCTTTCGATCTGCTCTCTTCCACTTGCATTCTGCCCATCACGCTGAACCCCAGAAGAGAGACTTGGGACGGAGGACCCCCAAGTGAATGGTGAGCTCCACCCCCTCCTTGTAACTTCCACCCTTCCTGCTGTCTGTAAAAGTTCACAAACCCCAAGAAACTTTGGAGTTATCAGTCACATTGTCCAATAGAGATGCTGGCCAGTTGCTTGGTTACTCTGCTCCCCCTCTCTCTGAAGCACCTTTGGGGAATGTCCTTGGTTCCCACAGGAAACTATTTTATTTGGACTACAAAACCCCAGCTATCTCCATCGGATGGCTTCACCCAATCAGAGATGCTCGATTTCTCACTGCCTGACCTCTGTTTCCTTTCGATCTGCTCTCTTCCACTTGCATTCTGCCCATCACGCTGAACCCCAGAAGAGAGACCTGGGACGGAGGACCCCCAAGTGAATGGTGAGCTCCACCCCCTCCTTGTAACTTCCACCCTTCCTGCTGTCTGTAAAAGTTCACAAACCCCAAGAAACTTGGGGAGCCGAGGTGGCACAGTGGTTAAATGCAGCACTGCAGGCTACTTCAGCTGACTGCAGTTCGGCTGTTCAAATCTCACTGGCTCAGGGTTGACTCAGCCTTCCATCCTTCCTTTTTTTTTTTTTTAAATATAATTTTTATTAAACATTATTACCTTTAAAAAACAGGGGGAAAAAATACAGCGACATAAATACAACGACATAAGCAAAACAAATCATACATAACAATATAAAGTAAAACCTACAGATACAAATGCCGTTTTAAACATACAACCCCCCCTCCCCTCCCCCCCCCCCCACGGTGACAGTCATTCACAGCCCAGTTTTTTCTTTCTTTCCTCATTATTAGGTCTCTAAGCCACATCTTCTCATTGCAAGATTCAGGGATCTATTACGGTACCTATGTTAACTTTCCCCATTTTAAGTCCCTGCTGTTCTCCTAGTCGCCCACGTATACCATAGGTTCCAGCTAAGATAATGTTCTGTTTCTCCTTTGTCCCTCAGCCAACCCGTCATTCTGTCCATTTCTGCACATTCGTAGATCTTTTTAATTATAGCATCTTCCGACGGAATAGTAGTGGATTTCCAAAATTGTGCATAGGTTATTCTTGCGGCCACAATTATATGCAGGCTCAAGTGCCATATTGAACTGCTTATGTTTTCTGGTTTAATGCTTAGTAGAAGGTTCTCTGGTCTCCATTCAATGTTTGCCCCGGTAACCTCTTTTAACCACTTTTTAATCTTTTTCCAATATTTTGTGGCCTCAGTACAGGACCACCAAGTATGGTAGAATGTGCCATCCTTTCTTCCACATTTCCAACACAATGGAGATAACCCAGGAAACATCTTGGCTAACCTCGTTGGGGGGAAGTGCCACCTATAAACCATCTTGTATATGTTTTCTTTGAATGCAGTAGATGTTGTAAGTTTAATGGTCTTACTCCATAGGTCCCACCATTTGCCCATTTCAATTTCATAGCCTAGGTTTCGCTCCCATACTATTAGAAGGCTTTTGTCCATCTCTTCATTAGTATCTTGGCAGGTCAAAAATTGGTAGATCTTCGATAACATTTTCTTGTCTCCACCAAACAAGATCTTATCTAGCCCCTGAGGGTTTGGGTAGATCCCGAAACGTGCCTTATCACTTTTAAACCTGTTTCTAACCTGTAAATATTCCCACCATTCCAAATTCCTGCCCTGTTGCTCTAATTCCGTCTTTGTTTTCATGTTGCCATCTTCTGTCATGATGTCTTTGTATGTTATGTTTCTTGTCCAATTAAATACACTTGGATGTGTTAAGGCCTCTAATGGTGCCAACCAACACGGAACCCTAAGATAATATTTTTTCCTCATTTTTTCCCAGACCCCCATCAAAATCTTCCGAATATAATGTCCCATGAAGTACCTATGGGGGGTATCTCTTTCTTGCCAGAGGGAGGCATGCCATCCCTGGGGGAGTTCATGTCCCTCTATAGCCAATAGGCGCCTTCTATTCAACATCACCCAATCTTTCACCCATGTCATGATTGCTGCGTTATAGTATGCTTCCCAGTTGGGTACTCCGAAGCCTCCCAGTTCTCTGCATTTTTGCAAAGTTTGGGCTTTGATTCGTGCTTTCTTGCCTTGCCATATAAACTGTGTCACTATTGTCTCCAAGGATTTTAAAAAAAAAATTGTCCAATTTAGTTGGTGCCGTTTGAAACAAAAACAAAAATTTTGGTAATACATATGTCTTGACTGTCGCAATCCTGCCCATCAGAGACAATTGTTTGTTACTCCAATTAGTCATATCTTTGGATACCTGTTGTAGCAATTTCATATAGTTATCTACCTTGATAGATAGCCTTCCATCCTTCCGAGGTGGGTAAAATGAAGACCCAGATTGTTGTTGGGGGCAATATGCTGACTCTGTGAACCACTTAGAGAGGGCTGAAAGCCCTATGAAGTGGTATATAAGTCTAACTGCTATTGCTATTGCTATTCCCCCCTCACTATCCCCTCTAGCTGGACAGCGGACAGGGATATTTTGAATTACTCAAGTGTCCTCCTATTTTTCAGGTGTCCTGGTCTGCCTGAGGCTTGGTGGAGCTTTAGGTCTCTCGAGTGGAGCAGATCTTCCTTTTGAGCCCCAAGAGAAGGACTCAGCTCCCACATAGGGCTGGTGGCTCTTCTGCTGCAAGGGGGCCCTGAACTGTCCATTCTCTGGTGTTTAACACGCTCTGTGGCTCTTTTTCAGGTCAGACCGAGAACTTCTACCAGCTGCCTCTCTGGGCTCTGCTGTGCCTTAGCAAAGTGGGAAGCCTCCTCCTCCTTGGCTGCTTGGGGCTCATTCTGGTGGTGAAATCCAGGAAAGGTAGCCTCCTAAGGAGGATTTCTAAGAAAATCAACCGTTCTCTTTTCCAGAAACAGAGCAGAGAAGGCATTGGAATGACCGGCTCCCTTTGCTGCCACCCACCTCAATCATGGCAACCTAGAACCCAGGGCTGAGGGGCTCCGGTTTAGTTCCCATGTCACAACCCTGCGCCTTGTGCTCACTTTTGCAAGGCCTGGTCATCAGAGCTTCAGCCCCCTGGTCCTCCCCCCCAGCTGCTGAATGCCAAGTGGTTCTGCAATAAGGCACAGATTCCATCCCAAACCCCAAAGTATCAGGGTTTACTTGACATCCATGCCCCCTTGGAGAAACCCCCATCCTCCAAGACGTCTGTCTCTTTCTGAATACTTTACTCTCACGGATTCCGTGTATGCCTTGTTGCAGAGCCACTGACCACCAGGACACGGACAGCTCCTAAAGCTGATGGTTCCTCTCCAATCATCTGAGCTAAGAGGTCCATGGCTTCAGTTCCTGGTAGAAGGTTTGAAGCCCAGAGAACAGGATCTCGCCATATAGGTCTGTTGATTTCTAATATGGACAGCAAGGATTCCATGATGCCTCCTGGTCAGTCCAGGAGAGTAGCCTTAGAACTGAAGATGCCAAGTGACCCTTCAGAACAGGATTAGTTGCTCTTCGTCCATTCTGGTCCCATCAAGGTCATCAGGGCATGACTGGTGTGGTTTCAGTCCAGTGGTGGGTTTCAAAAATTTTTAGAACCTATTCTGTAGGTGTGGCCTGTTTTGTGGGAGTGGCTTGGTGGTCATGTGACTGGGTGGGAGTAGCTTGGCAGTCATGTGATTGGGTGGGAGTGGCTTGGCAGTCATGTGACTGGGTGGGAGTGGCTTGGCAGTCATGTGACTGGGTGGGAGTAGCTTGGCAGTCATGTGACTGGGTGGGAGTGGCCAAGTCGATGTCACTGAATTCTTTGCCCCAAATAATGACCTACAAAAAGAAGATATAAAAAAATGAAATTTATCGAAGTTTTTTGTCATTTTGTGCACTTACTATTTAAATAAGAATAAAACAAGTACACAAAACAATAAAACACCTACTTAGAGAGGAAATATGGCTGTCCTTGTTGGTCTTCAACATTACCAACTACCTTATACACACACTTCCAGCCCCTCTGCCTCTTCCCTCTTCCTGGATATATAGGTCTGTTCTAATATGGACAACAAGGATCCCATGATGCCTCCTGGTCAGTCCAGGAGAGTAGCCTTAGAACTGAGTTCTGAGCCTTGATTTAGAGGTCCTGATTTCCTGCTTTGTCCTGGTCTCTGTCTAACTGGGGCTCAACCACCATCTCAGCATCTCCGAAAGGGAAAGTTGGAGAGCATTCATAATCCCCTGCCTCCAGCCCCTCCCTGATCACTCTGGCCAACCAGCAGGTCTGGCGTTGAATTCACAGATGGTTCAGTGAAGAGCCCAGAGCACCTTCTCTTTTCCTCAGCATCCACAGCTTCAGACCGACCCCAAGTACCTCCACCACACAAAGCCTCTGTCATCTCAGCCATCCTTAGGGTCAACAGAGAGCTCCACTTTGAGTCCAGCTCCTTCACAGTAGTAGGAAGACATGGATTCAAAATAAATAAATAATTGCTCTGGCCAAACTCCCCCTCCTCCTTTTGCCCCACCTGTCCTGTTCCACCTGGCAGCCCCTTGGACATCTGCCTTTCCTTCCTTCTGTCTCCTAAAGCTGAAAGGTCTCCTTGGTTTTCTTCCCAGCAGTTGGAGGATAGAGGCTTCCGTCCTGATTCCTGCCAGCCTTCCAGAGGAGCCCATCACCACCTCCTTGGGTCAGAGCTGTCCCAGCCCCACATTGGCCGAAACTGATGGACTCCTGCCCTTCACTTCAGAGGCCCATGGACTTCCTCTCGGCTTTCAAGAGAAATCTTTGGAACAAGGGAGCTTCTGTGACTCACACAATGAGGTCTATTCTCGGTTTGCCTAGTGTGAGGAACACAAACCATGTTGTTTCCCTCTGGCCACCCCATTGCCTCTCCTGCATCCCCAATCGCTGCCTTTGCCCTCGCCTCCTGCCGCTTCGCGCACGGAGCTGTAAGCCACATCTGGGAAGCACCGTGGTGGAGAGAAGTGGCTAGGTCTGATCCTCCGGTGCCTCATCGCTTGATCTCACCAGGCTTTCAACAAGATCTTTGCAGCAGGAAACGGCAGGCGGCTACTTCCAGACTTTCTTGGTGCAGCTGGGCGATGCCTCGGTCGCTCAGGGAGACAATGAACTTCTCTCCAACGGGAGACACTGGCCTGCCACCTCATAGCCTGCCATGCCCACTGAGCCGACCCACACCCAAAAACTACGAGCATTCGTTGAAAAATCATCAGAACTTCAAATGATCTTGATTCTGTCCTTCTACTAATGCAGCCTAGAATTGCAGCAGCCGAATGCTTCTGGCACATATTTAAGTGATTGTCTACTACTAATTAATTACAATTGGTTGCTAATTAATTAATTCAGGCATGTATCCCCTCATTCTCCTTCACTGGTGCAGGAGCATTTCCTGAGTGAGGTGCGCAATCGGCAGGGCACCCTGGGGGCCAAGTCAGGGAAGGAGAGGGACACCCCACCCACCCCCACCCCGAATCTGAAGAAGTCGGGCTCGGACAAACTGTGCATCACCGTCTATGAAATTGTATCATGATTTGTCTTGTAACATTTATTAGGAATAAATTATGGATCCAATCGAGACGAGTCCAGGTAGACTTCTTCTGTGCACCAGTCAGGTGATTGGGGAAAGGGGTGCAGTGCCAGGAGTCGGATTAGGGTGGCAGAGATGCCCTCATGGGTAGCCGTATATTCAGAGGGTCCCCTGGATGCCCCTGATCTGTTCCTTCCTTATTTATTTTCATTATTCCGTTGGGGAAAGTCAGCTCCCTGCAGACACCTGGAGCCTCAAATCTCCAACTTGGTGACTTTGAGATGCGGGGACTTCAACTCCCAGAATTCCCAGCCAGCATGCCCAGATTAGTTCCATTTGGATTCATGGGTTGTGGGGACTCTACGCTTGTCGGACGATACGGGGCAGCATCAAGTGGGTTTAGCTCCTTCTGCAATAGCCTGGTGAAATGGGTCCCACTTCAGTCGCTGACTTCGGATCACCCAATGGGGGTCGTTGGTCTCTTGGGGGTCGAAGGGGCCTCTGCCCAGCCTCACTGGGGTCTGAGCCAGGACAGGATGCGCTGAGGAGGGTCCCTTCCATCTTCTTCATCCGTTGCTCTTTTTTCCTTCCGTTCAGTCAGGTCCAGTTCTCGAAGACTGTCTGAACCTGTCCAGGCGAGGTTTCCAGGAGTTGATTTCCCTTGCCTCTAGGGCTGAGAAAGAAGGGTTGGCCTAAGGTCACTAGGATAGCCCTTGCTAAGGGGAGGAAGAAAGGAAGGGAGAGAAAACAAGGAGGGAGGGAGGAAAGAAGAAAGGAAGGAGGGAGGGAAGGAAGGAAGGAAAGAAGGAAGGGAGGAAGGAAGAAAGGAAGGAGGATGGGAGGGAAGGAAGGAAGGAAGGAAGGAGGGAGGGAGGGAGGGAGGGAAGGGAAGGAAAGAAGGAAGGAAGAAAGGAAGGAGGGAGGGAGGAAAGGAAGGAAAGAAGGGAGGGAGGAAAGGAAGGAAAGTAGGAAGGGAGAAAGGAAGGACGAAAGGAAGGAGGGAGGGAAGGAAGGAAAGAAGGGAGGAAGGAAGAAAGGGAGGATGGGAGGGAAGGAAAGAAGGAAGGAAGAAAGGAAGGAGGGAGGGAGGGAAGGAAGGAAAGAAGGAAGGGAGGAAGGAAGGAAGGAAGGAGGGAGGGAGGGAAGGAAAGAAGGGAGGAAGGAAGGAAGGAGGATGGGAGGAAGGAAGGAAGGAGGGAGGGAGGGAAGGAAGGAAGGAAAGAAGGAAGAAAGGAAGGAAGGAGGATGGGAGGGAAGGAAAGAAGGAAGGAAGAAAGGAAGGAGGGAGGCAGGGAAGGAAGGAACGAAGGAACGAAGGAAGGAAGGCTTTGATGCCTATTGGAGAACTAGAACTCACAATATCCTGGTGATAGGCCCACAGTCATGTAGAAGCTGGAGTAGAATTCAACACGAATGATGCTGGAAGGAAAGTCACCATATTTCAGTTATTGCTCCAAAGTCCTTCAGTGATCTTTCAGGAGTGATCCAGGAGTGGAACTCACCTTTTAGGGTAAGAATTCATCAAACCTACAGCAGAATTTAAACTCACGGCTCCTGGTGATTGGTCCAAAGTCTCTCAGCTGCCTATCCTGAGGATTCCAGGAGGAGAACTGAACCTAATGCAGGAAGAGATTTCACCCTCTTTTAGTTACTTGCCCAAAGTTGGAATGGGACTGTTCACCTCGTACCCGTGTCCACCCCCAGGGTTCCTCCCCCAGCCATTAACCCCTACCATTTCTCCTCTGCTGAAACGACCCTAGCTGTACGCCCTGGCCAATGGGCTCCAGCTTCTTCAGTCCCAGACCCTTCCTCAAGGCCCATTAGGTGAAATACTGCTAACTCTGGGCTTTGGGGCTCAGGATACAGTTCACCGCCAGCCAATTGGAAGAAGGGAAGGGAGAAAGAGAGAGGGAGGGAGGGAGAAAGTGTTCTGTGTTTCCTCCCTGGGGATTTGTTTCTCTGCCCAGTCGCCTCGGTCTGAGCTAGAAAAACCTTTGCATTTCCCTTCCTTTCTGCACATCAACAGCATCCTGCTGCGCTTTCCAAATTAACCTGTTTTGCTGTCTGTGAGATGTCCTGGTGGTCCCCTTTCCACTTACAAACTGGCAAATTCACCTGCTCCCCAAAGACGGAAATGGTGCGTAGAACTAATATAAGGAACATTCCATCAATTCCATGAGGACATAACTGGGATATTAATATTTATACTTTAACATAATCACTATCTCAATGTAGTAGAATACCAATTTGAGAGAGCCTGAATGTGTGGAAACATGGTGAACTCTTAATAATACACATTTAAGCCTCTGGCTTGCTCACTTTCAAGGTGATGCACAGGTGGGGTGCTGAGCAGAACTGAATGGGAAGTAGGAAGCTTCTGTTGCAAATTAACTACTCAGAAGAACTTTCTTCCAACCACAATGCCAGCTACACCTGTTATGTAGATGAATAACATATTCCCAAAGGTTTGAGGAATAATAACTATAGGACTTGGGTTTCTTCCCATAGAAGGGAAAGGAGAAGAATTCATCAAACCTACATCAGAATTTGAACTCACCGCCTCCTGGATTTTGGCCCAAAGTCTCTCAGCCACCTATCATGGGGATTCCAGGAAGAGAACGGTCCATGCCTAATGCAGGAAGAGATGTCACCATTTTTTAGTTACTTCCCCAAAGTCATTCAACTCTCTGTTTTGAAGGCTAAAGGAGTGGAACTCAATGTTTTGGGCAAGAATTCATCAAATCTACATCGGAATTAGAACTCACCGCCTCCTGGATTTTGGCCCAAAGTCTCTCAGCCACCTATCATGGGGATTCCTGGAGCAGAACGGTCCATGCCTAATGCAGGAAGAGATTTCAATATTTTTTAGTTACTTCCTCAAAGTCATTCATATGTCTGTTTTGAAGGCTAAACGAGTGGAACTCACCTTTTCAGGCAAGAATTCATCAAATCCACATCACACACACACACACACACACACACACACACAGAGCATGTATCAATGGTGAAATTCAAAACTTTCCTCTACTGGTTCTGTGGGCGTGGCTTGGAGGGGGCGTGGCTTGGACGCCATGTGACTGGGGTGGGCGTGGCTGCACAACTGACTCCCACGCAATGCAAAAGCAGCTGGACTTCACTCAAAATGTCCCCTGCAACGAGCAGGAATCCCGCAGACCATCAGGCACAGCTGATTGTCCCACAACTGCTGCTTGGAACTCCTTTTCCCCCCTTTCTGAAGCATTTCCCCCCCCCGCCAGTTCAGGCAGAGGACCCCATTCCACCCCTAGGACACACAGACAGGCACACAGGCCTATATAAAGAAACACACCCAGGGAATCCAGGAGGGGCTTAGGACGACTAGGGAATTCTGGGATTTGAAGTCCACCCCTTGTAAAGCAGGCCGCCTGGGGGATTCTGGGACGCCCCCCCAAAGCCTGGCCTTCCCCATCCCTCAGCCCCAAGGAAAGGGAAGGGCAGTCCTCCAGCTTCAACCTGACCGGCTACGGAAACTATTTGGCAGAGATTGTCAGTGGGGTCTCTTCAAAAACCCACCACAGAAATTTGCATTGAAATAAGCACAGGTTGACAAAAAATAGTAAAGAAGGGAAGGAAGGAAGGAAGGAAGGAAGGAAGGAAGGTAGGTAGGTAGGTAGGTAGGTAGGTAGGTAGGTAGGTAGGAAGGAAGGAAGGAAGGAAGGAAGGAAGGAAGGAAGGAAGGAAGGAAGGAAGGAAGGAAGGAAGGAAGGAAGGAAGGAAGGAAATTGTAGGGACGGAAGGGGTCTTCTAGTCCACCCTTCTGCCCAACCTCATAGAATCATAGAATCTAGGGCAGGAGGGGACCTTGGAGGTTTTCTAGTCCATCCCCCTGCTCAAGTTCATAGAAGCATAGAATTGTAGGGAAGGAAGGGACCTTGGAGCTCTTCTAGTCCACTCCCCACCCCGCATCCTGCCCAAGTTCATAGAAGCATAAACTTGTAGAGATGGAAGGGGCCTTGAAGGTCTTCTACTCCATCCCTCTGCTCAAGTTACTGTTGGCAACAGTAAAAATATTGGGTTTCTGTCTGGATGGTCTCTTGTGACGAGCCGATGGACAGAGAATGGAAGCAGTGAACTTCCTCCCATATTTGAGCATACCGGGAGTTGTAACTCTAAATAGATACCTATCACCCCAGCTCAGCTGACAAGGAGTCGAACTCTGTGGCTTAATGGTTAAGACCTCTGCCTAAGATGCAATACAACACAGGTTCGAATCCCAGTAAGGGTATGGCTAGCTGATGAGAGCTAAATAGCTTGAAATAGATCTATATTAGTCTCCTTTTATTTATTTATCAGCACAAATACAACACAAATATATATGATCATATATATATATGATTTAAAATATATAACTTGATATGAATTGTAGGTGATGAACTGTGGAAGGGAATGCACGAAGGTTTTTTGTAACCAATTGACACACTTTCTACAATTTGTAATGGAAAATGGTTTTGTGGTGTTTTTTGTGTTTTATTTGTCTGTGTTTATTCAAAAATAAAAAAAATCTTTTTTTAAAAAAAAGGTCATCACTGAATGCCCATCGCCGTTTCAGACCCACATCCAGTCCTGAATCTTGGCTCAAAGCATCCGACACTGCTCTACCCAGGGCTCTGTCTAACTCTGGTGCAACCTGCTTCTCCAAAAGGGAAGATTGGACAACGTATCTTCAATAGGGGATGCATTTACCACCACCCGCATCCAGGCCCCTAGCACATTTGAATTGTGAGCCGCCCTGAGTCCCCTTCGGGGGGAAAAGGTTGGCATATAAATATAATAAAATCAAAATCAATCAATCAACATTCCTGGTCATTCTGGTCAACCATTAGGACGGTGACACATGTAAGAGCAGAGAGAATCTTCTGCATTTCTCTACAATCGGAAGATTAGACTGGTCCCAAGCACCTGTATAACGCAAAGCCAGATTCGGCCAACTCAAGAGGAGCAGCTGCTCCATGTAGAATCACCCAGTAAGAACAAGACATGTTTCCATTTTGAGCCCAACTCGATTGCAGTAGGAGAAAGACACAGGATGATTGACTGATTGATTGATTGATTGATTGATTGATTGATTGATTGATTGATTGATTGATTGAATGAATGAATGAATGAATGAATGAATGAATGAATGAATGAATGAATGAATGAATCTTCCAGCCAACCTTCTCCTTTTGAATCCTCCAATCTACTCCACATGATGGTCCCTTGGATTTCTGCCTTCTGGTGCTTCCTGCTTCCTAAAGCTCAACCATCTTTTTTGTTCTCTTCTAGCAGCTGGAGGAGGGAGGCCGACAGACTCCCAAAGGAACCCACCACCATTGGATCCTACTGACAGAGGTGAGTCGTCAGGTGAGTCTCCCTCCTGCCTCTTAGCATATCCATGGTCTTCCTTGGTGGCTTTGAAGAGGAGCCTTTGAGACAGGGACACTTCTGCAGGCCACCCATGAACTCTATTACCAATGTGGCTAGTGGGGGGTGGTGGTTCACAGTGTGACCTCAGGGCTATTCCATGCCACGGTGGCCACCCCATGCCTTCCTCTCCTGCACCTCAACTGCTCCTCCATCTGCTTTTGCTGCTGCTTTGCCTGGACCCAGAAGAGACCATGTTTTTTGTTTAATTTCAGGATGTCAGCCAGAGCTCCAGCATGGGATTCTACTTTGAGGCATTCTTGCTGCCACAGTAACGAGGGAGGGGGGCATGGCATTTGGGTTGGGGAAGTGAGCTGGTGAGATGTGAACTCTCAAGAATAACTGTGCTGCTGAGTGGAGTTGTTTACATCCAGTCAAGGCCAACCATCCTGGGACTCCAGATGGGCAGAATACCCGAGGAAGAGCTTCACATGACACTATGTGGGACATTGACTGGATACTCAGCAAGGGACCATGGGGGGAGGGATTTGGGAAAACTCTCAATCTGTAACGTTCGTGTATTTTGAATCAGATCCTGCCTTGCTTTCCCTGTTATCATTTCAGACTCAGCAAAAGGACCTCTTCTCTACGTCAGTGGAGTTGGGTGTGTGTGTGTGTGTGTGTGTGTGTGTGTGTGTGTGTGTTCTTTCTTGGATTTTGAATGGAGGCAGGCCTGACATTAGGCAAGATCTCCTTAAGTGGCTGAATTCCTAAGGTTCCCCCACTGGGAGTAAAGTACAGAGGGGATCCCAAAGCCCTGGGATTCTTCTTCCCAGCTCAAGTCTGGAATCACATGCAGGAGTATGGAGAGGACTTCGCATCGGAGGCAGCCAAAGTGAGATGTGTCACCATGGCCCTGGGAGGGGCAGTTGTAGACCGGATGGTCACGCTCCCCAACAATAATGCCCCCCCCCCAGATAAGAGATTACCACCACTTTAAGACGACGCTCCGCAGGCCCCCTAGACCTGAATGCAAGACTAGGACCAGGATGAAGAGCATCAGCCAGGGTGGAGGCCAGTGGCAGGATACACCCAGGAGTTTCGTGAGCTGGCCTGCCACATGCATGGCTGCCCCCAGAGGCCCTGATGGCGTGCTAGAAAGATGGGCTTAAAGGGGAAGTCTATCAAGGCTGTATCTCCTGAGGGGCCCCTGGGGACTTCCAGCACTGGTATGTGTTGGCAGACAAGGTGGAGATCCATCTGGCTGTTGCAGAAACTGACAGGCTTTAGACTTCTCAGGACCCAGGAAAGGTTTATTTGGCAGCCAGGTTCAGAAAGCGAGCCCATGGCTTAGCATTGCAAGTTCTGAACAATCTTCATTAGCGAAGCACGCATTCTTATACCTTCTCAAAAGCATTGCAACACGGAAACACCCTTACTCACTTCTTAGTGGTGACCTTGAGGAGAAAGCCTTATAAGGAGACGGGGTCTTACTTCTCCTTTTGTCTTGGGTCATAGGTACTGAGTACGAGTCTCTAAGCGAACTTTAGCTGACCCTTGTGGTCTTGGGAGACTATTGAACTCTGTGATTAGGCACACTTCCTGTTCCTTTGCAAGCTGCAACTCTGCCTATGTGGCTTTTCAATATAGAAGTAAAGGGGTCCTGAAAGGCTGTCCAGCCTGACCCAGTAGGCTTCACACTTAATGTCCCAATCTCACTTTACATCCTACTTTATGGCTAGAGACCAGCCCTGTGGAAACCACGGCTGGAGCCAGCCTCCCAAGAAGCCCTGAAAGCTGCCAAAGACAGTCCGGCAGCCAAACTGAGGTCAAATTCAGTCCCGACACAGCAGACCATGGTTTCAGGAAGGAGCGTATGAGCTGGTGGGGGGAGGGAAGCCTCCGAGGGCCTCCACGCTGGGAGGAAATCAGCTGCAGACGGCAGAGACCCAGAAGAAGGAGAAGAAGGAGGAGGAGGAGGAAGAGGAGGAGGAAGAGGAAGAGGAGGAGGAGGGGGAGGAGGAGGAGGAAGAGGAGGAGGAGGGGGAGGAGGAGCAGGAAGAGGAGAAGGAGGAGGAGGAGGAGGAAAAGAAGAAGAAGAAGAAGAAGAAGAAGAAGAAGAAGAAGAAGAAGAAGAAGAAGAACAACAACAACAACAACAACAACCTCCTAAAGAGCTTGCAGAACTGAAAGCAGCTCACACGACCACAGCTTTTACGGTGTTCAAAATTGTACGATAATTGTAGGTACAGAGAAATTCCTGCAGGCTTGGGAAGCCAAAAAAGTTTGAGTTCAGCTTGGAGTAGGAAAGAAATAAGCTGTTTTTCTTTACAGAAACCGGCAGGGATTTTTGGGATAATTACGAAACATTGGGCAGAATGGGGAAGTTGAATGCTTGCAAATTGAAACTTTTGATCGCTTGTGTGTGGGGGGCGGGTTAGGGGGGTGAAAAGAACAATCAATACAATAGAACTGGGACAATGGTCTTGTTGGGCATCTCTTTTGGATGAAATTTGTCCCTGCAGTTCAGCAAACCATTTGTAACACTATCTGAAGACATTTTTCCTCGTAATTTGGTCAAGAAGCAAAATTGATCCCATCCAGAGTATTCACGGGAACATCTGTCTGCAGAGCTCCAATGGAACCACAAATCGAAAGAACTTGGAAGCATGAAGGGCTTTGTGTTGAAAAGTGAAAATGAAGATTTTTGAAGCTACGGCAATTTTCTTTGCAACAGAACTGAGAAAAGTGACTTTTGACCCTATTTCACAATTATAAACAGTTGTAGCACCCACAATTGTGCAGCTGTGATGTTCCTCACACCAAAGAGGCCGTCCTTGCATATTTAGCAGAAGTTTGTCTAGAATTTTCTTCACTTCTTCTTCAAACAGCAGCCACCAACATGCCCCACAAGAGCATCCTTGGCTTGTGGTTATCACTCGTTCTCTTTGGGGCTGGTAAGTTGTGTCTCTTTTACTTATGTTTCTAGCTTTAGTTTCAAACCAGGACTGAAATTTGGGGCTCAAAACATGGTTTGTTTCCTTGACTATAACTTGGATCATTCCTGGAATAGATACAAAACTCTGGAGGAACTTGGAGTCCATTGAAAACTGCTGAGTTGGGGAAGATTTTTAAGAAAAAGGCAGATAAGATTGAAAATACAAATTTTATAATAAGAGATGGAGAATATTTTCCCCTCTTTTCTTTGCAAAACATAATAAAGATGATGCCATTATCTGTGTGTTCATATGGGTGGATTATCTCACTCGACAATACAGATTTAATTAGCAGGAGTAAAAACCCAATTTCAGACAAAATGAATTAATAATGGAAGTCCAGAGCACATAAGTAAAATTGGCAAAATCCCAAATAATTTTTCAATCAATATGGTAGGAAGATTGTATAGAATCTTCTAGATATGGGAAAGACATTAAAAGATGGGATTTAAAGAAAGAACCAACAAACCAACTTGGTAAAATTTTAATGAAGACAGACAAAAATTGATTAAAAATACACAATTACTTATTGACTTATAAAATGGAGGAAGAGCAAGTCAAAGAAACAAAGATTGTATGGCCATTTTTTTTATTATAATAAAGAATTAGAGAAATGGTAAAAACTTTGGGACATTTATAAATTGACTATGGCTTTGGCATACAAAGAGAATCTTTACAAAATCTTTTACAGGTAGCATTTACTGCCGGCAAGACTGGCAAAAAAAAAATGTTTAGCAATCTTTCAGCCAAATGCTGGAAATACAAACAATCCCCAGGTACTTACTATCATATGTGGTGGCCGTGCATTAAAGCAAGAAAACTTAAACATTGGGAGAAAAGACATACCTGGCGGGGAAAGATTATTCAACAGAATATAGATCTGAAACCAGAAATATGTTTGTTGGGCATAATGCCCGGAGGGTTATGATAAAGGGACCACATATTTAATTTTATATATACTAACAGCAGCAAGGATCATATTTGCAAAATACTGGAAAAATGAGAACACCCCACCAGGTGAAGATGTAATTCAAAAAAAAATTAGACTGTGCTGAAATGGACAGACTAACTCTAAAAATAAAAGATAAAGAAGACACAGAATATTATTTGATTTGGAATGGATTTTATGAGTGGTTAGAGACAAGAGGTAGAAATTAGAGAAAGAAAGACTATGAATGTTTGTATTAAAAAAAAGTTTATAACTACAATTATTACAAGTAACAAAAATGTAATTAAGTCAATGTAAAAAGAAAGTTAGTTCATTAAAACTACTTGGTTATAGCATTATTATTGTCATTAGTACATGTGTTATTATATAATTATTATTGGTTTATGTGTTAATATTTATTATTATTTTTTCACTGGTCTTTCTTTTTGCAAATGGTACATCCCGACAATATACTGTATTCAATATACTGGATGAATAAAACTTTTAGAAAAAATCTTTGTAGCCTCTGAGATCTCAAACACATTGTAAGAGCTCCTCTCCTAACTTAAGAAAATGAAGACTCTTGAATTTGCAATTAGCAGAAGTGGAAAAGGAAGGAAACCAGTTGTAAAATATCTGTTCTCACAGGCACTGCTAATAAATCGACTCCAAGCCCCCTCCCCCTCCTCCCAATTGAGTGGCAGTATCACTTTTAGGGACCTGACACACATATAACCTAAAATATCTATTCACTTAATTTCCTAAATATTTCGTGTTTTACTGTTTTTCAGAGCAAAGCCCTACTGATTTGTAAGGACAAGTCGTGTATATTTTAATAATTATACAAAGGAACATAACTTCTGCTTATGTCTTTCTCTTTCAAAACCACAGTCTGGGTTAGAAAATACATACATACTTTCATAATATCCAAGAGCAATTTACAGTTTGAAATATGTTTTGCTAAGTCCTCGCAGTTACAACTGGTCAGCAGGAGCGAGAGCGGTGCCCATTGGCTATGGCACAGGCAGGAGATTGTGGCCACCCGATTGGTCACCCGTGTCAATTTCCACATTGCATGCTGCACCCTCGATTAAGACTGTTAGATGAATCGTATCTTTGCTGTGGTGTGTTGTGGAAGCACTGCTGACCGATCATTCTGGTCAGCTGAGTCACGGCTGACAGCGAAAGAGTCCTCTCGGGGTCTTCCCGCTCTCTTGTCGGCTGGAGCGATCAGATGGCTAGTCCGCAGATGGCAGTGTTGCTCGGCAAATGTTGGCTAAGTGGCCCTTCTCTCCGCACATCCTGCAGATGGCTGCCTTATATTTGCACTGAGCTCAGCACCGGGACTTTAAAGCCCTGCCGCTGGGGCCCTGCCGCCACAGTGAACCACTGCTCACCTCAAACATAAGCCAGATCGACACGGAGTGCACCAGGCAATAACCGATGTCAGCGTGGTTGTGGATGAGAAACTCCTGGCTGAAGAGCGTGTGGCTCTTCGCCCACCTGCGGAACGCCATGGGCGGTAAGGATGCCAGCGAGCGATCAAAGGGAAAAAAGAAAAAGCAATGTTTCCAGGTCTCAACCTCCAACCTCCAAGTGGCAGTGTAACTTCTTTTCCCTCTAAGATTACTACCCTCTTTATATTCCTTTTATATCTTCTTTAAGTTTCAGGCTTAGAAGAAACAAAATTCTTAAATGAAACAAAATAAAAAGAAAGAATCCATCCCAATCAGTATTGTAGAAATAAAAGAAAAGATTTAATCTATAGGAAAAAGAAATAGAAGAAGAAAATCTGATACTTTCACTTTAAAAAGTAAAAAATGTTCACAAAACTTCTATCAATGGAAAAAAATAAAATTAAAAAAGATAACACACTGTTCAATAATGCTCAATTTCGCAGCTTATTTCCTTTTCTTTACCAGTTTAATTTAACTTCAATCTTTTTTGAGCAGTCTTTTATAAAAATACGATTTCCTCACCAGATGGACACACTTTCTCTTTCCGCTTTCCTTCTGTTGCGGAGCTGTCCTAACTTCAGCAGCTTGAGCCTGTGCTTATTGCCGCTGGCTTGAAGAGATTCTCTTGACTCAATCAGGGACTTTGCGATGTCCCTGAGATCAGCAAGACATACTCTTCCCTGTCACCTTCTCTTCGGGATGGTTTAGGTGTAAATGGACCGTCCAGCGGCAAAAGTGTTGACTGTGATCTTTGAGCTCCGAGGTCGCACATCATACCGTCGTGATGTCAGCTCCTTTCGCAGGTCGCAGAATTCTTTGATGCATTCAGCCACCATTCGGCGTCCTTGCCTGATGTGCCTGATGCTGTCTCTGGCCTTTTGGTCAGATAGGGGGTCTTCCGTCTCAAGGCCATCATAAAGCAGTTGAAGTTTCAAAGATCTGGGGTGTCGGCATTGGGGAGAGTCACCATTCGGCTTTTAAACTTTTAAAAGTATGCTGGTACTAAATTCTAGAATTCTAGGAATTCTAGGCTTTTTCAGATTCTCAATTTTCCAGGAATTTCCATAAAATTTGTAGAGTAGGGAAGGACCATGAGGATCATCTAGTCCAGTGTTTTTCAACCTTTTTTGTCCAAAGGCACACTTTTTTCATGAAAAAAATCACGAGGCACACCACCATTAGAAAATATTAAAAATTTTTAACTCTGTGCCTATATTGACTATATATAAAGTAATTTTCCCACGGCACACCTTACACTATGTCACGGCACACTAGTGTGCCGCGGCACAGTGGTTGAAAAACACTGATCTAGTCCACCAAAACTATTCCAAGGCCCCTACCATGCTATTTCCACTCTGATTGTAGGGGGAAAAATGTTAAGCCAATAACAGGGGCATCCTGTGAGGGGATTGGTGACAATTTGCTGCAGCCAATTATACTTGGCCAACTTGCTATGGTCAACTTGCCATGGGACAACTCACCAGTCAACTCATCCTGGGACAACTCGCTGGAGGACAGGAGTTACACTAATATCAAAGAAATGGTGGAATAGAATCATTCATGAAAGAATGCAAAAGGAGGGACTAATTGAAATCTGGATGACAAAAATTAAAATAAAATTAATTTTTGTTTATTTCAAATAATTAAATTTTATTGTGAAATAGTCCCACAGCCAGTTGCCCCTGGTGAGTTGGCCACAGCAAGTTGGCTGTGGCAAGTTGTCCCATGCCACAGGTGGGGTTCCAGGAGACCAGCCTGGTAGCAGAAAGAGGCTAAACCCAAGCAAAGCTTCCAATGATCACTCAGGTTTTCTCCAGGAGAGTCCTTCCTATGGCCTGGTCATCCTGAGGCTTGGCGGACTGTTGAGTCTCTCTGGTAGGGCAGATCCTCTGTCAGCCTCTGCTTTGCTGTTGCTTCGGCTGCCATGAAACGGGGAGGGAGGGCATGGTATTTGGGAGGGGTTACTGATTGTGCTGGAGGAAGGTTCTGGAGCTCAGCTGCCTGTCGGACTACGCATGCGTAGGGGATTCCCGCCTGGACTAACGGCACCGACATTCCATCTTCGTGATGCCTTTTGAAGTTATCTCACACCTGACACTTGGAAGACTTATGATTGGACTGTAACTGTGATGCCAAGGGGTGGGGAATGGGCTATTCTATATATCAATCGCTTTCGCGCCTAAATAATCAGACTTCGGTTCGCTATGCCTTTAATCATTTATAATTAGTAAAAATACACTTGATTTCTACTCATGGAGTCTCGTGGTCTTCTTTCCTAATTATCTAATGGAGAGGATCTGACAGTAAGCGAAGTCTGATTATTTAGGCGTGAAAGCGATTGATATAGAGAATAACCCATTCCCCATCCCTTGGCCTCACAGCTACAGTCCAATCATAATTCTCCCAAGTGTCAGGTGTGAGATAACTTCAAAAGGGATCACGAAGATGGAATGTCGGTGCTGTTAGTCCAGGCGGGAATCCCCTACGCATGCGTAGTCCGACAGGCAGCTGAGCTCCAGAACCTTCCTCCAGCACAATTAGTAACCCCTCCCAAATACCATGCCCTCCCTCCCCGTTTCATGGCAGCCGAAGCAACAGCAAAGCAGAAGCTGACATCCTCCTTTTAAGCAGGCTCAGCTCCCGCATGGGACATTTGAACCCCACTTGCTACTCTATGAAAGAAAGGCCATTGCCCAGAGAGCCCTCATCATGTCTTCTATCTTGGAGCCATTCTGTCCTTGCTCAGAAAAGGCTTCCAGGGCCAGAAATGGGATGCATAGAAGGTCTCTTCTGACCCAACTTTGAAGGATTCCTCTTTCTTCTTGCAGGAACGTTTGCAGCAGAAGAACTGATTGGCATTCAGGGGGAGTCTGTCACATTCCAAGTGAAGACCTCTCCACCATTTCAAACAATTTCCTTGAATAAAATTCTCAACAGCAATCCCAGAAATGTTGCTTTGGTGACCTTCAAGGAGCTGTCATGTCCCATCTTGTACCTCCACCCAGACTTTCAAAAGCGACTGAACATCTCCAGTGACTGCAGAAATTTACATCTTGGCCCTCTAGAGAAAGAGGACACTGGCAGATATAGTGTAACAATTGTTTTACCAACTAAAGAGACAGCGGACGAATCTTTTGATCTGCGAGTTTTTAGTAAGTATCCCAGCCACAAATTCCTGGAATCTCTCCTTTGCCCAGGAAGATGTGGAGAGGTGGGGGAGATTTCTGTTGGAGGATGGTGGGCTATTAGAAGCTGAAATCAAGCAATATCTTGCACCCTTGGAAGGAGGTCTATGGGGGTCCATCACAGCTCCCTTAAGGCTCCCCTGCCCATGGGGCACAGGCTGGACTGGATCAGGCCAAAAGTGGATTCCCATGAGGATGAAGAGAGAGGCAGGTGGGCTTTGAGGCTGGAATCTCCAGAGAGTCAGTTCAGGATCCTCTTTGTGGATCTGGTGGGAGTGGCTGGACCCACAAACTCTTTGGGGTCAGGGGGTCCTTGAGGATCTGAGCCTGGAGCCTCATCCTCTTGCCCTCAATCCATGGCTTGTTATAAACAGGGCTTGGAGGAAGGCAGAGGATGAAGGGTACCTCCCCCCACAAATGGTGGGCTCCTCTCTTCACAATGAGTGTCCCATGTGAGAGGGGAGAAATTCATTGTCAGAGAAATGAGTGACACATATTTTGCCTGCTGTCATTCAAGCAAAACTATTCATTGACTCTCAACTGTTGCTGCTTGGCCTTCCTCCTTGGCCTTCTGCTCTTTCACAAATGGTGTCTCTCCATCTCTCCTGCCAAGAACGTTTGGTGGACTCTGAGCTGAAAGTGACCTGCACTCCTGAGGGGACTGGAAACAGAACCTGGCAGCTGAATTGCTCTATAGGGACCTGGGAAGACAGAGTGAACATCAGCTGGACCTCATCTGCCCAGAGCACAGGTCCTACCCCTGGGAGTTCTGTGATCCGGTTTGTCTCCCAGGAGCTCGATGCAACATGCAGAGCAGAAAACCCTGTTAGCCAGGCATCCAGGACAGTCTCCTTAAAGGAAGTTTGTGCAGGTAAGTTTTTCTCCTCTTAAAAGAGCCCGTGAGACCAAAGATGAATCTGAGATTCTCTGGAATGGTATAAGGTCTCCTCATTGAGCAGGGTTGTCAAAGTCAATTTCATTGAGGCCCACGTAGGGGTGAAATCCAGCCAGTTCTGACAGGTTCTGGAGAACCAGTAGTGGAAATTTTGAGTAGTTCGGAGAACTGGTAAATGCCACCTCTGTCTGCCCCCACCCCCCATCTATTCTATGCCTCCGGAGACCCAGCTGATGGGGAGGGAATGGGGATTTTGCAGTATCCTTCCACTGTCACGCCCACCAAGCCACACCCATTTTTCCATCAGGTTTTGCCACATTAACGTTTATATTTACAATATTTTCCCATCTCTTCTCAATTCTCTCAAGTGAATGGTGAGCTCCACCCCCTCCTTGTAACTTCCACCCTTCCTGCTGTCTGTAAAAGTTCACAAACCCCAAGAAACTTTGGAGTTATCAGTCACATTGTCCAATAGAGATGCTGGCCAGTTGCTTGGTTACTCTGCTCCCCCTCTCTCTGAAGCACCTTTGGGGAATGTCCTTGGTTCCCACAGGAAACTATTTTATTTGGACTACAAAACCCCAGCTATCTCTATTCCCCCCTCACTATCCCCTCTAGCTGGACAGCTGACAGGGATATTTTGAATTACTCAAGTGTCCTCCAGATGTATTTTTCAAGTGGCCTGGTCTGCCTGAGGCTTGGTGGAGCTTTAGGTCTCTCTAGTGGAGCAGATCTTCCTTTTGAGCCCCAAGAGAAGGACTCAGCTCCCACATAGACACCTATCCTCCACGAGCTGCACTGGCTACCTGTCGATCTCCGGATACGCTTCAAGGTGCTACTTGCCACCTATAAAGCCCTCCATGGTAGTGGGTCTGGGTACTTGAGAGACCGCCTACTGCCGATCACCTCCACACGACCCATCAGATCTCATCGTTTAGGCCTCCTCCGAGTTCCATCTGCTGGCCAATGCCGACTGGCCACCACGCGGAGGAGAGCCTTCTCGGTGGTAGCCCCGACCCAATGGAACGATCTCCCCGTGGAGATTCGTACCCTCACTACCCTTCAGACCTTCCGCACAGCCCTTAGAATCTGGCTATCCCGTCAGGCCTGGGGCTAAAGACTGTAACCCGCCCGAATGGTATGAATGTTGCGTTTTAACCATGTACTGTCTTATATGTAAAAGTTTGTCTTTCCCCCCCCCCTTTGATTGTGAGCCGCCCTGAATCCCCCCAGGGAAAAGGGCGGCATACAAATACAAATAAACAAACAAACAAACAAACATAGGGCTGGTGGCTCTTCTGCTGCAAGGGGCCCTGAACTGTCCATTCTCTGATGTTTAACACGCTCTGTGGCTCTTTTTCAGGTCAGACCGAGAACTTCTACCAGCTGCCTCTCTGGGCCCTGCTGTGCCTTAGCAAAGTGGGAAGCCTCCTCCTCCTTGGCTGCTTGGGGCTCATTCTGGTGGTGAAATCCAGGAAAGTAGCCTCCTAAGGAGGATTTCTAAGAAAATCAACCGTTCTCTTTTCCAGAAACAGAGCAGAGAAGGCATTGGAATGACCGGCTCCCTTTGCTGCCACCCACCTCAATCATGGCAACCTAGAACCCAGGGCTGAGGGGCTCCGGTTTAGTCCCCATGCCACAACCCTGCGCCTTGTGCTCACTTTTGCAAGGCCTGGTCATCAGAGCTTCAGCCCCCTGGTCCTCCCCCCCAGCTGCTGAATGCCAAGTGGTTCTGCAATAAGGCACAGATTCCATCCCAAACCCCAAAGTATCAGGGTTTCCTTGACATCCATGCACCCTTGGAGAAACCCCCATCCTCCAAGACGTCTGTCTCTGAATACTTTACTCTCACGGATTCCGTGGATGCCTTGCTGCAGAGCCACTGACCACCAGGACACGGACAGCTCCTAAAGCTGATGGTTCCTCTCTAATCATCTGAGCTAAGAGGTCCATGGCTTCAGTTCCTGGTAGAAGGTTTGAAGCCCAGAGAACAGGATCTCGCCATATAGGTCTGTTGATTTCTAATATGGACAACAAGGATCCCATGATGCCTCCTGGTCAGTCCAGGAGAGTAGCCTTAGAACTGAAGATGCCAAGTGATCCATCAGAACCAGATTAGTTGCTCTCCATCCATTCTCGTCCCACCAAGGTCATCAGTGGGTGACTGGTGTGGTTTCAGTCCCATACCCAGTTCTGAGCCTTGACTTAGAGGTCCTGATATTCTGCTTTGTCCTGGTCTCTAACTGGGGCTCAACCACCATCTCAGCATCTCCAAAAGGAAAAGTTGGAGAGCATTCATCATCCCCTGCCTCCAGCCCCTCCCTGATCACTCTGGCCAACCAGCAGGTCTGGCGTTGAATTCACAGATGATTCAGTGAAGAGCCCAGAGCACCTTCTCTTTTCCTCAGCATCCACAGCTTCAGACCGATCCCAAGTACCTCCACCACACAAAGCCTCTGTCATCTCAGCCATCCTTAGGGTCAACAGAGAGCTCAACTTTGAGTCCAGCTCCTTCACAGTAGTAGGAAGACATGGATTCAAAATAAATAAATAATTGCTGTGGCCAAACTCCCCCTCCTCCTTTTGCCCCACCTGTCCTGTTCCACCTGGCAGCCCCTTGGACATCTGCCTTTCCTTCCTTCTGTCTCCGAAAGCTCAAAAGTCTCCTTGGTTTTCTTCCCAGCAGTTGGAGGATAGAGGCTTCCGACCTGATTCCTGCCAGCCTCCCAGAGGAGCCCATCACCACCTCCCAGGGTCAGAGCCCATAGCTGTCCCAGCCCCACATTGGCCAAAACTGATGGACTCCTGCTCTTCACTTCAGAGGCCCATGGACTTCCTCTCGGCTTTCAAGAGAAATCTTTGGAACAAGGGAGCTTCTGTGACTCACACAATGAGGTCTATTCTCGATTTGCCTAGTGTGAGGAACACAAACCATGTTGTTTCCCTCTGGCCACCCCATTGCCTCTCCTGCATCCCCAATCGCTGCGTTTGCCCTCGCCTCCTGCCGCTTCGCGCACGGAGCTGTAAGCCACGTCTGGGAAGCACTGTGGTGGAGAGAAGTGGCTGGGTCTGATCCTCCGGTGCCTCATCGCTTGATCTCACCAGGCTTTCAACAAGATCTTTGCAGCAGGAAACGGCAGGCGGCTACTTCCAGACTTTACTGGTGCAGCTGGGCAATGCCTCGGTCGCTCAGTGAAACATTGAACTTCTCTCCAACGGGAGACACTGGCCTGCCACCTCATAGCCTGCCATGCCCACTGAGCCGACCCACGGCCAAAAATTACGAGCATTCGTTGAAAAATCATTAGAACTTCAAATGATCTTGATTCTATCCTTCTACTAATGCAGCCTAGAATTGCAGCAGCCGAATGCTTCTGGCACATATTTAAGTGATTGTCTACTACTAATTAATTACAAGTGATGGGTAATTAATTAATTCAGGCATGAATCCCCTCATTCTCCTTCACTGGTGCAGGAGCATTTCCTGAGTGAGGTGCGCAATCGGCAGGGCACCCTGGGGGCCAAGTCAGGGAAGGAGAGGGACACCCCCCCACCCCGAATCTGAAGAAGTCAGGCTCGGACAAACTGCGCATCACCGTCTATGAAATTGTATCATGATTTGTCTTGCAACATTTATGAGGAATAAATTATAAATCCAATCGAGACAAGTCCAGGTAGACTTCTTCTGTGCGCCAGTCAGGTGATTGGGGAAAGGGGTGCGGTGCCAGGAGTCGGGGTAGGGTGGCAGAGATGCCCTCGTGGGTGGCCGTATATTCAGAGGGTCTCCTGGATGCCCCTGATCTGTTCCTTCCTTATTTATTTTGATTATTCCGTTGGGGAAAGTCAGCTCCCTGCAGACACCTGGAGCCTCAAATCTCCAACTTGGTGCCTTTGAGATGCAGGGACTTCAACTCCCAGAATTCCCAGCCAGCATGCCCAGATTAGTTCCATTTGGATTCATGGGTTGTGGGGACTCTACGCTTGTTGGATGATACGGGGCAGCATCAAGTGGGTTTAGCTCCTTCTGCAATCGCCCGGTGAAATGGGTCCCACCTCAGTCGCTGACTTCGGATCACCCAATGGGGGTCGTGGTCTCTTGGGGGTCAAAGGGGCCTCTGCCCAGCCTCACTGGGGTCTGAGCCAGGACAGGATGCGCTGAGGAGGGTCCCTTCCATCTTCTTCATCCGTTCCTCTTTTTTCCTTCCGTTCAGTCAGGTCCAGTTCTCGAAGACTGTCTGACCAAGTCCAGGCAAGGTTTCCAGGTCACTAGGATGGCCCTCGCTAAGGGGAGGAAGAAAGGAAGGGAGAGAAAACAGGGAGGGAGGGAGGAAAGAAGAAAGGAATGAGGAAGGAAAGAAGGAAGGAAGGAAGGAAGGAAGGAAGGAAGGAAGGAAGGAAGGCTTTGATGCCTATTAGAGAACTAGAACTCACAATACCCTGGTGATAGGCCCACAGTCATGTAGAAGCTGGAGTAGAATTCAACACGAATGATGCTGGAAGGAAAGTCACCATATTTCAGTTATTGCTCCAAAGTCCTTCAGTGATCTTTCAGGAGTGATCCAGGAGTGGAACTCACCTTTTAGGGTAAGAATTCATCAAACCTACAGCAGAATTTAAACTCACGGCTCCTGGTGATTGGTCCAAAGTCTCTCAGCCGCCTATCCTGAGGATTCCAGGAGGAGAACTGAACCTAATGCAGGAAGAGATTTCACCCTCTTTTAGTTACTTGCCCAAAGTTGGAATGGGACTGTTCTCCTCGTACCCGTGTCCACCCCCAGGGTTCCTCCCCCAGCCATTAACCCCTACCATTTCTCCTCTGCTGAAACGACCTGAGCTGTACACCCTGGCCAATGGGCCCCAGCCTCTTCAGTCCCAGACCCTTCCTCAAGGCCCATTAGGCCAAATACTGCTAACTCTGGGCTTTGGGGCTCAGGATACAGTTCACCGCCAGCCAATTGGAAGAAGGGAAGGGAGAAAGAGAGAGGGAGGGAGGGAGAAAGTGTTCTGTGTTTCCTCTCTGGGGTTTTGTTTCTCTGCCCAGTCGCCTCGGTCTGAGCTAGAAAAACCTTTGCATTTCCCTTCCTTTCCGCAAATCAACAGCATCCTGCTGCGCTTTCCAAATTAACCTGTTTTGCTGTCTGTGAGATGTCCTGGTGGTCCCCTTTCCACTTACAAACTGGATAATTCACCTGCTCCCCAAAGACGGAAATGGTGGGTAGAACTAATATAAGGAACATTCCGTCAATTCCATGAGGACATAACTGGGATATTAATATTTAAATTTGATACTTTGACATAATCGCTATCTCAATGTAGTAGAATACCAATTTGAGAGAGCCTGAATGTGTGGAAACATGGTGAACTCTTAATAATACACATTTAAGCCTCTGGCATGCTCACTTTCTGTGGTGCTGAACAGAACTGAATGGGAAGTAGGGAGCTTCTGTTGCAAATTAACTACTCAGAAGAACTTTCTTCCAACCACAATACCAGTTACACCTGTTATGTAGATGAATAACATATTCCCAAAGGTTTGAGGAATAATAACTATAGGACTTGGGTTTCTTCCCATAGAAGGGAAAGGAGAAGAATTCATCAAACCTACATCAGAATTTGAACTCACCGCCTCCTGGTTATTGGTCCAAAGTCTCTCAGCCACCTATCATGGGGATTCCTGGAGGAGAACGGTCCATGCCTAATGCAGGAAGAGATGTCACCATTTTTTAGTTACTTCCCCAAAGTCATTCAACTCTCTGTTTTGAAGGCTAAAGGAGTGGAACTCAACGTTTTGGGCAAGAATTCATCAAATCTACATAGGAATTAGAACTCATTTTCCTGGATTTTGGCCCAAAGTCTCTCAGCCACCGATCATGAGGATTCCTGGAGAGGAATGGTCCATGCCTAATGCAGGAAGAGATTTCAATATTTTTTAGTTACTTCCTCAAAGTCATTCATGTGTCTGTTTTGAAGGCTAAACGAGTGGAACTCACCTTTTCAGGCAAGAATTCATCAAATCCACATCACACACACAGACACACACACACACACACACACACAAACACACAGCATGTATCAATGGTGAAATTCAAAACTTTCCTCTACTGGTTCTGTGGGCATGGCTTGGAGGGGGCGTGGCTTGGCGGCCATATGACTGGGGTGGGCGTGGCTGCACAACTGACTCCCACGCAATGCAAAAGCAGCTGGACTTCACTCAAAATGTCCCCTGCAACGAGCAGGAACCCCGCAGACCATCAGGCACAGCTGATTGTCCCACAACTGCTGCTTGGAACTCCTTTTCCCCCCTTTCTGAAGCATTTCCCCACCGCCAGTTCAGGCCAAGGATCCCGTTCCACCCCTGGGATACATGGACAGGCACACAGGGCTATATAAAGAAACACACCCAGGGAATCTGGGAGAGGCTTAGGACGACTAGGGAATTCTGGGATTTGAAGTCCACCCCTTGTCAAGCAGACCGTCTGGGGGATTCTGGGATGCCCCCCCCCCCAAAGCCTGGCCTTCCCCATCCCTCAGCCTCAAAGAAAGGGAAGGGGAGCTTCAACCTCCAGCTTCAACCTGAGTGGCTACGGAAACTATTTGGCAGGGATTGTCAGTGGGGTCTCTTCAAAAACCCACCACAGAATTTTGCATTGAAATAAGAACACATTGACAAAATAGGAAAGAAGGGAAGGAAGGAAGGAAGGAAGGAAGGAAGGAAGGAAGGAAGGAAGGAAGGAAGGAAGGAAATTGTAGGGACGGAAGGGGTCTTCTAGTCCACCCTTCTGCCCAACCTCATAGAATCATAGAATCTAGGGCAGGAGGGGACCTTGGAGCTCTTCTAGTCCACTCCCCACCCCGCATCCTGCCCAAGTTCATAGAAGCATAGACTTGTAGAGATGGAAGGGGCCTTGAAGGTCTTCTACTCCATCCCTCTGCTCAAGTTACTGTTGGCAACAGTAAAAATATTGGGTTTCTGTCTGGATGGTCTCTTGTGATGAGCCAATGGACAGAGAATGGAAGCAGTGAACTTCCTCCCATATTTGAGCATACCGGAGGTTGTAACTCTAAATAGATACCTATTACCCCAGCTCAGCTGATAAGGAGTCGAACTCTGTGGCTTAATAGTTAAGACCTCTGCCTAAGATGCAATACAGCACAGGTTCGAATCCCAGTAAGGGTATGGCTAGCTGATGAGAGCTAAATAGCTTGAAATAGATCTATTCTAGTCTCCCTTTATTTATTTATCAGCACAAATACAACACAAATATATATGATCATATATATATATGATTTAAAATATATAACTTGATATGAATTGTAGGTGATGAACTGTGGAAGGGAATGCACGAAGGTTTTTTGTAACCAATTGACACACTTTCTACAATTTGTAATGGAAAATGGTTTTGTGGTGTTTTTTGTGTTTTATTTGTCTGTGTTTATTCAAAAATAAAAAAAAAATCTTTTTTTAAAAAAAGGTAATCACTGAATGTCCATCGCAGTTTCAGTCCCACATCCAGTCCTGAATCTTGACTCAAAGCATCCGACACTGCTCCACCCAGGGCTCTGTCTAACTCTGGTGCAACCTGCTTCTCCAAAAGGGAAGATTGGACAACATATCTTCAGTAGGGGATGCATTTACCACCACGCGCATCCAGGCCCCTAGCACATTCCTGGTCATTCTGGTCAACCATTAGGACGGTGACACATGTAAGAGCAGAGAGAATCTTCTATATTTCTCTACATCCGGAAGATTAGACTGGTCCCAAGCACCAGCAAAGCCAGATTTGGCCAACTCAAGAGGAGCAGCTGCTCCATGTAGAATCACCCAGTAAGAACATATTTCCATTTTGAGCCCAACTCCATTGCAGTAGGAGAAAGACACAGGATGATTGATTGATTGATTGATTGATTGATTGATTGATTGATTGATTGATTGAATGAATGAATGAATGAATGAATGAATGAATGAATGAATGAATCTTCCAGCCAACCTTCTCCTTTTTAATCTTCCAATCTACTCCACATGATGGTCCCTTGGATTTCTGCCTTCTGGTGCTTCCTGCTTCCTAAAGCTCAACCATCTTCTTTGTTCTCTTCTAGCAGCTGGAGGAGGGAGGCCGACAGACTCCCAAAGGAACCCACCACCATTGGATCCTACTGACAGAGGTGAGTCGTCAGGTGAGTCTCCCTCCTGCCTCTTAGCATATCCATGGTCTTCCTTGGTGGCTTTGAAGAGGAGCCGTTGAGACAGGGACACTTCTGCAGGCCACCCATGAACTCTACTACCAATGTGGCTAATATGGGGAGGGGGGGTCACAGTGGGGCCTCAGGCCTATTCCATGCCACGGTGGCCACCCCATGCCTTCCTCTCCTGCATCTCAACTGCTCCTCCATCTGCTTTTGCTGCTGCTTTGCCTGGACCCAGAAGAGATCATGTTTTTTGTTTAATTTCAGGACGTCAGCCAGAGCTCCAGCATGGGATTCTACTTTGAGGCATTCTTGCTATCGGCTGCCACAGTAACGAGGGAGGGGGGCATGGCATTTGGGTTGGGGAAGTGAGCTGGTGAGATGTGAACTCTCAAGAATAACTGTGCTGCTGAGTGGAGTTGTTTAAATCCAGTCAAGGCCAACCGTCCTGGGACTCCAGGTGGGCAGAATACCCGAGGAAGAGCTTCACATGACACTATGCGGGACATTGACTGGATACTCAGCAAGCGACCATGGGGGGAGGGATTTGGGAAAACTCTCAATCTGTAACGTTCGTGTATTTTGAATCAGATCCTGCCTTGCTTCCGCTGTTATCATTTCAGCCTCGGCAAAAGGACCTCTTCTCTACGTCAGTGGAGTTGTGTGTGGGTGTGTGCGTGTGTGTGTTCTTTCTTGGATTTTGAATGGAGGCAGGCCTGACATTAGGCAAGATCTCCTTAAGCGGCTGAATTCCTAAGGTTCCCCCACTGGGAGTAAAATACAGAGGGGATCCCAAAGCCCTGGGATTCTTCTTCCCAGCTCAAGTCTGGAATCACATGCAGGAGTATGGAGAGGACTTCGCATCGGAGGCAGCCAAAGTGAGATGTGTCACCATGGCCCTGGGAGGGGCAGTTGTAGACTGGATGGTCACGCTCCCCAACAATAATGCCCCCCCCCAGATAAGAGATTACCACCACTTTAAGACGACGCTCTGCAGGACCCCTAGACCTGAATGCAAGACTAGGACCAGGATGAAGAGCATCAGCCGGGGCGGAGGCCAGTGGCAGGATACACCCAGGAGTTTCGTGAGCTGGCCTGCCACATGCATGGCTGCCCCCAGAGGCCCTGATGGCGTGCTAGAAAGATGGGCTTAAAGGGGAAGTCTATCAAGGCTGCATCTCCTGAGGGGCCCCTGGGGACCTCCAGCACTGGTATGTGTTGGCAGACAAGGTGGAGATCCATCTGGCTGTTGCAGAAACTGACAGGCTTTCTCAGGATACAGGAAAAGTTTATTTGGCAGCCAGGTTCAGAAAGCGAGCCCATGGCTTAGCATTGCAAGTTCTGAACAATCTTCATTAGCGAAGCACGCGTTCTTATACATCCTCAAAAGCATTGCAACATGGAAACACCCTTACTCACTTCTTAGTGGTGACCTTGAGGAGAAAGCCTTATAAGGAGACGGGGTCTTACTTCTCCTTTTGTCTTCGGTCATAGGTACTGAGTACGAGTCTCTAAGCGAACTTTAGCTGACCCTTGTGGTCTTGTGAGACTATTGAACTCTGTGATTAGGCACACTTTCTGTTCCTTTGCAAGCTGCAACTCTGCCTATGTGGCTTTTTAATATAGAAGTAAAGGGGACCCGAGAGGCTGTCCAGCCTGACCCAGTAGGCTTCACACTTAATGTCCCAATCTCACTTTACGTCCTACTTTAAGGTTAGAGACCAGCCCTGTGGAAACCACGGCTGGAGCCAGCCTCCCAAGAAGCCCTGAAAGCTGCCAAAGACAGTCCGGCAGCCAAACGGAGGTCAAATTCAGCCCCGACACAGCAGACCATGGTTTCAGGAAGGAGCGTATGAGCTGGTGGGGGGAGGGAAGCCTCCGAGGGCCTCCACGCTGGGAGGAAATCAGCTGCAGACATCAGAGACCCAGAAGGAGAAGAAGGAGAAGGAGGAGGAGGAGGAGGAGGAGAAGAAGAAGAAGAAGAAGAACAACAACAACAACAACAACAACCTCCTGAAGAGCTTGCAGAACTGAAAGCAGCTCACACGACCACAGCTTTTACGGTGTTCAAAATTGTACGATAATTGTAGGTACAGAGAAATTCCTGGAGGATTGAGAAGCCAAAAAAGTTTTAGTTCAGCTTGGAGTAGGAAAGAAATAAGCTGTTTTTCTTTACAGAAACCGGCAGGGATTTTTGGGATAATTACGAAACATTGGGCAGAATGGGGAAGTTGAATGCTTGCAAATTGAAACTTTTGATCGTTTGTGTGTGGGGGGGTGAGGGGGTGAAAAGAACAATCAATACAATAGAACTGGGACAATGGTATTGTTGGGCATCTCTTTTGGATGAAATTTGTCCCTGCAGTTCAGCAACCATTTGTAACACCATCTGAAGACATTTTTCCTCGTAATTTGGTCAAGAAGCAAAATTGATCGCATCCAGAGTATTCACAGGAACATCTGTCTGCAGAGCTCCAATGGAACCACAAATCGAAAGAACTTGGAAGCATGAAGGGCTTTGTGTTGAAAAGTGAAAATGAAGGTTTTTAAAGCTACGGCAATTTTCTTGGCAACAGAACTGAGAAAAGTGACTTTTGACCCGATTTCACAATTATAAACAGTTGTAGCACCCACAATTGTGCAGCTGTGATGTTTCTCACACCAAAGAGGCCGTATATTTAGCAGAAGTTTGTCTAGAATTTTCTTCACTTCTTCTTCAAACACCGGCCACCAACATGCCCCACAAGAGCATCCTTGGCTTGTGGTTATCACTCGTTCTCTTTGGAGCTGGTAAGTTTTATCTCTTTTACGTATGTTTCTAGCTTTAGTTTCAAACCAGGACTGAAATTTGGGGCTCAAAACATGGTTTGTTTCCTTGACTATAACTTGGATCATTACTGGAATGGATACAAAACTCTGGAGGAACTTGGAGTCCATTGAATACTGCTGAGTTGGAGAAGATTTTTAAGAAAACGGCAGATAAGATTGAAAATACAAATTTTATAATAAGAGATGGACAATATTTTCCCCTCTTTTCTTTACAAAGCATAAGAAACATAAAGATGATTCCATTATCTGTGTGTTCATATGGGTGGATTATCTCACTCGACAATACAGATTTAATTAACAGGAGTAAAAACCCAATTTCAGACAAAATGTATTAATAATGGAAGTCCAGAGCACATAAGTAAAATTGGCAAAATCCCAAATAATTTTTCAATCAATATGGTAGGAAGATTGTATAGAATCTTCTAGATATGGGAAAGACATTAAAAGATGGGATTTAAATCAAGAACCAACAAACCAACTTGGTAAAATTTTAATGAGTACGGACAGAAAATTAATTAAAAATACATAATTACTTATTGACTTATAAAATGGAGGAAGAGCAAGTCAAAGAAACAAAGATTGTATGGCCAATTTTTTTTGATTATAATATAGAATTAGAGAAATGGTAAAAACTTTGGGACATTTATAAATTGACTATGGCTTTGGCATACAAAGAGAATCTTTACAAAATCTTTTACAGGTAGCATTTACTGCCGGCAAGACTGGCAAAAAAAAATGTTTAGCAATCTTTCTGCCAAATGCTGGAAATACAAGCAATCCTCAGGTACTTACTATCATATGTGGTGGCCGTGCATTAAAGCAAGAAAACTTAAACATTGGGAGAAAATACATACCTGGCTGGGAAAGATTCTTCAACAGAATAAAGATCTGAAACCAGAAATATGTTTGTTGGGCATAATGCCCGGAGGGTTATGATAAAGGGACCACATATTTAATTTTATATATACTAACAGCAGCAAGGATCATATTTAAAAACACTGGAAAAATTAGAATACCCCACCAGGTGAAGATGTAATTCAAAAAAAAAAAAAATTAGACTGTGCTGAAATGGACAGACTAACTCTAAAAATAAAAGATAAAGAAGACACAGAATATTATTTGATTTGGAATGGATTTTATGAGAGGTTAGAGACAAGAGGTAGAAATTAGAGAAAGAAAGACTATGAATGTTTGTATTTAAAAAAGTTTATAACTACAATTATTACAAGTAACAAAAATGTAATTAAGTCAATGTAAAAAGAAAGTTAGTTCATTAAAACTACTTGGTTATAGGATTATTATTGTCATTAGTACATATATTATATTATTATTATTATTATTATTATTATTATTATTATTATTATTATTATTATTATTGGTTTATGTGTTAATATTTATTATTATTTTTTCACTGGTCTTTCTTTTTGCAAATGGTACATCCCGACAATATACTGTATTCAATATACTGGATGAATAAAACTTTTAGAAAAAATCTTTGTAGCCTCTGAGATCTCAAACACATTGTAAGAGCTCCTCTCCTAACTTAAGAAAATGAAGACTCTTGAATTTGCAATTAGCAGAAGTGGAAAAGGAAGGAAACCAGTTGTAAAATATCTGTTCTCACAGGCACTGCTAATCAATCGACTCCAAGCCCCCTCCCCCTCCTCCCAATTGAATGGCAATATCACTTTTAGGGACCTGACACACATATAACCTAAAATATCTATTCACTTAATTTCCTAAATATTTCGTGTTTTACTGTTTTTCAGAGCAAAGCCCTACTGATTTGTAAGGACAAGTCGTGTATATTTTAATAATTATACAAAGGAACATAACTTCTGCTTATGTCTTTCTCTTTCAAAACCACAGTCTAGAAAATACATACATACTTTCATAATATCCAAGAGCAATTTACAGTTTGAAATATGTTTTGCTAAGTCCTCGCAGTTACAATTGGTCAGCAGGAGCGAGAGCGGTGCCCATTGGCTATGGCACAGGCTGGAGATTGTGGCCACCCGATTGGTCACCCATGTCAATTTCCACATTGCATGCTGCACCCTCGATTAAGACTGTTAGATGAATCGTATCTTTGCTGTGGTGTGTTGTGGAAGCACTGCTGACCGATCATTCTGGTCAGCTGAGTCACGGCTGACAGCGAAAGAGTCCTCTCGGGGTCTTCCCGCTCTCTTGTCGGCTGGAGCGATCAGATGGCTAGTCCGCAGATGGCAGTGTTGCTTGGCAAATGTTGGCTAAGTGGCCCTTCTCTCCGCACATCCTGCAGATGGCTGCCTTATATTTGCACTGAGCTCAGCACCGGGACTTTAAAGCCCTGCCGCTGGGGCCCTGCCGCCACAGTGAACCACTGCTCACCTCGAACATAAGCGAGATCAACACAGGGAGCACCAGGCAGTAGCCGATGTCAGTGTGGTTGTGGATGAGAAACTCCTGGCTGAAGAGCGTGTGGCTCTTCGCCCACCTGCGGAACGCCATGGGCGGTAAGGATGCCAGCGAGCGATCAAAGGGAAAAAAGAAAAAGCAATGTTTCCGGGTCTCAACCTCCAACCTCCAAGTGGCAGCGTAACTTCTTTTCCCTCTAAGATTACCCTCTTTATATTCCTTTTATATCTTCTTTATGTTTCAGGCTTAGAAGAAACAAAATTCTTAAATGAAACAAAATAAAAAGAATCAGTATTGTAGAAATAAAGGAAAAGATTTAATCTATAGTAAAAAGAAATAGAAGAAGAAAATCTGATACTTTCACTTTAAAAAGTAAAAAAATGTTCACAAAACTTCTATCAATGGAAAAAAATAAAATAAAATAAAGATAACACACTGCTCAATAATGCTTAATTTCGCCGCTTATTTCCTCTTCTTTACCAGTTTAATTTAACTTCAATCTTTTTTGGGCTGTCTTTTATAAAAATAAGATTTCCTCACCAAATGGACACATTTTCTCTTTCCACTTTCCTTCTGTTGCGGAGCTGTCCCAACTTCAGCAGCTTGAGCCTGTGCTTATTGCCGCCGGCTTGAAGAGATTCTCTTGACTCAATCAGGGACTTTGCGATGTCCCCGATATCAGCAAGACATACTCTTCCCTGTCACCTTCTCTTCGGGATGGTTTAGGTGTAAATGGACTGTCCAGCGGCAAAAGTGTTGACTGTGATCTTTGAGCTCCGAGGTCGCACTTCATACCGTCGTGATGTCAGCTCCTTTCGCAGGTTGCGGAATTCCCTCTCAGTCCAGGGGAGGGGCTTGCCGCTGACGGTAGCTTAACGAAGCTGCTCTCAGAGTTTTGGTTCGTATATCTATTTAAAATCTTAGATATCTCTTTTTCCAGGCAAGGAAAAAGCAGGGAGGGACCCCAGCTAGTTAGAGTCCTCTTTGATGTTCACAGTCTTTATTTTTTTTTGGCTATGAATGAAAGAGAGTGATTCAACGGAAAGCTGAGTCATTACTCCGGCCAAAGCTTCTCAGCTGTCCTTTTTCAGCTCAAGGCGAGTTACCCCCCCTCTCAGTACAAGATTTTGTAATTAACTTGTTAAAGATAAATCTGAGCAGCGACCATACCGGTGAAGCTTTTTTTTTTCTATTTAAAATAGCAGCTTCAATTTTACAAAAAACTCCTTTGTTTTGTTTAACTGTTTTTCAAAATGGCGATTTACAGCCTTCGCAGTCGATACATGATATATTTAACCAACCCTGTTCTCCTGAAGATCTCTCTTTATTAACTGCCAAAGTTTACTGAAAGTATTTTATTTCAAATCAAGGTACGCAGAGGCTTTGTTTGTTCTCTTTTTTTCTTTTATCATGGCTCCCAAATCAAAGCAATCAAAACATTTTTTTAACAATGCTTCCCAAGTAATTGCTATAAAGCCACAGTCTTTGTCTTCTACGCCCCCTACTGGAGATTTGTTAATGAAAGAATTTCTTTTTTAAACTCTCAGAGAATTTAAAGAGGAAATGATGCAATTTATTTCAGAATTATGTGATAAACTTGATGCCAAGATTGCTCAAACAAAGGAGGATACCATCGGGGTTATAAATGTGATGACAGATTATATTGCAGGAATGGAGGATAAACTGGAAGTTTTGGAAGAAGCCAACTCTAATCTGACATCTAAAATTGAAAAGTTGCAACAGGAATTTGACAAGGCAGAGAGACAACTTGTTATGACAAACTATAAAAAAAACTGCGTTTGCAATAAGAGTTAGGGGATTGTGTGAAAATAATCAGGAGAATTTGAAGCTGACCTTTTCCAAGGCTCTCAATCGTTTGGTGGGAAGTCCGGGACTCAACTTTGATTGGCAGATCCAAAATATTTACCGCCATAATTCGTGGACAGCAAAACAGAAACAGCTCCCGAGAGATGTAGTTATATACTTTGCTACAAAAGAATCCAGAAATGCGATACTACAAGAGCTTTACAATAATAGGCTGCGAATTGATGGACAGGACCTGACTGTCTTTAAAGAAATGCCAACCCAGATGTTAAGACCCAGGAGAGACTATGTCTTTTTAACTAAAGAACTTAGAAATAATCAGATACAGTACAAATGGGAGGTGCCATTTGGTATTACAGTTACACTTGATGATCAAAAACATCGCCTTAATTCACCTTGCGAAGCTCAAGACTTTTACAATAAGATCTTAAAGGCGGGACCTCTTGAATTACCTGGACTTGTACAAAGACAAGGAGAAGTAGAAGAGAGACAACCAATCACACAGCTACAAGGTGGGAGGTGTTGTTTTTCCCCTCCGGAGGGGCGGAGGAACAGAGAATAAGTACTTAGTTATGCTCCCAAAACATTTGCTTAATTTTAACTTGAAAAACTTTGTGACTCTGTCTTGTATAAAATGGTATAGTGGTATACCGGTGAAGAGACATTAAGGCTGAAAGAAACGATGCTGATCTCCTCGGAAATTATATTGTATGGGACTTTAAAAAAAAAAAGATTTGATGGACAACTTTGAATTTTCATATAAACTGTTTATGTTTTATTCTCTAGGGTGAGGAAGGCGGAGATTGTGATGCTTTTGGATTGTGGTTTTGGTCGAATTGAGTTGGGAAGGGAGGGGTAGACGGGAGGGTAGTGAAGGTTTAATTAGAGTTTATTTTGAGCCAGAAACTAAGTTGATCTTTATAGAAATTTTTATTTGAATATAATGTTTGGAAGGATATACTCAGGGGTTTTGAAGGAAGGTGGAGCAAATATGAGAGGAGTATGGATGATAATAAAATACATATATGAACACGGGTAGAGGCAGGATGAGAGGAGTTGGAACAGAAACCGAGAGGAATATTTGAGGTGTTTAAGTTGCTTTATAAGGGATAAATTAAAAGTTTGGACATTTAGATAAAGAGACAAGGCCCCTACTTAGAGAATTCCATTTGATTAACCTACTTGGTTTCAACATAGCTTGAAATCCTGCAAGTAATAAATGAAATGAAATTAGGAATGATGCACACTGTTTAAGTTTTAATAATGATGGGAAGCTGAGCTTAATGTAGGAGTTTATTGATTTTTTCCTGTTTTCCTGTTTTTTGTTTTTTCCTTGTTCTTTTTTTTTCCTTTATCTTTTATTTTTTAATTTTTAATCTATTTGATTTTAATATACTCCAGACTGTGTTTGATAAAGAGTTATGCCGGGTATGGGACCTGGGAAGTCGGAAGGGGATTAGGGAGGGGGGTTTATGGAGGGGAGGGGGGGAGGGGGGAAATATAGTTTCAACTTATAGAATAAGAAGAATGCACTCGTATACTGTTGCTCTTTTTTCTTTCTTTTTTCTTTTTTCTTTTTATTTTTCCCCGTTTTTTTTCATTTTTTTAATTTTAGTGTAAGATATAAATTGAATAGATTAATGAATAGAGAAATACACCAAAGTGAGAAGTAGAGGGAAAGAAGAGGGAAAAGTAAAGAGGGAGAGAGGGGGGAATGTAAGGAGGGTGAGATGGAGGGAAGGGGAGAAAGGAATGTTTGAGGGGGAAGGGAAATAGAAGAGGGGAATGTTGGAAGGGAGAAACGAAAGTTGGAGGGGGAGAAGAAAGGGTGTATGGAGGATGGAAGTGCTATGTTGGTTTTCCATGGTGGAAGATGAGTAAAGAGGGAGAGAGGGGGGAATGTAAGGAGGGTGAGATGGAGGGAAGGGGAGAAAGGAATGTTTGAGGGGGAAGGGAAATAGAAGAGGGGAATGTTGGAAGGGAGAAACGAAAGTTGGAGGGGGAGAAGAAAGGGTGTATGGAGGATGGAAGTGCTATGTTGGTTTTCCATGGTGGAAGATGAGTTGTGTTTACTGCTTTTTTTTTGCAAATGCACAGTATATAAGTGATTGTATAAAATGAAAATGAAAATGAATAAAATATTTAATATTAAAGAGATTCTCTTGACTCAATCAGGGACTTTGCGATGTCCCTGAGATCAGCAAGACATATGCTTCCCTGTCACCTTCTCTTCGGGATGGTTTGGGTGTAAATGGACCGTCCAGCGGCAAAAGTGTCGACTGTGATCTTTGAGCTCCGAGGTCACACATCATACCGTCGTGATGTCAGCCCCTTTCGCAGTTCGCGGAATTCTTTGATGCATTCAGCCACCATTCGGCGTCCTTGCCTGATGTGCCTGATGCTGTCTCTGGCCTTTTGGTCAGATAGGGGGGTCTTCCGTCTCAAAGCCATCATAAAGCAGTTGAAGTTTCAAAGATCTGGGGTGTCGGCATTGGGGAGAGTCACCATTCAGCTTTTAAATTTTTTAAAGTATGCTGGTGCTATTTTATATCTTGGGGTTTAAATTCTAGGTATTCTAGGCTTTTTCAGATTCTCAATTTTCCAGGAGCATAACATTTGTAGAGTTGGGAAGGACCATGAGGAACATATAGTCCATCAAAACTATTCCAAGGCCCCTACCTTGCTATTTCCACTCTGATTGGAGGGGGGGAAATGGTAAGCCAATAACAGGGGCATCCTGTGAGGGGATTGATGACAATTTGCTGCAGCCAATTATACTTGGCCAACTTGCTATGGTCAACTTGCCATGGGACAACTCACCAGTCAACTCATCCTGGGACAACTCGCTGGAGGACAGGAGTTACACTAATATCAAGGAAATGGTGGAATAGAATCATTCAAGAAAGAATGCAAAAGGAGAGACTAATTGAAATCTGGATGACAAAAATTAAAATAAAATTAATTTTTGTTTATTTTAAATAATTAAATTTTATTGTGAAATAGTCCCACAGCCAGTTGCCCCTGGTGAGTTGGCCACAGCAAGTTGGCTGTGGCAAGTTGTCCCATGCCACAGGTGGGGTTCCAGGAGACCAGCCTGGTAGCAGAAAGAGGCTAAACCCAAGCAAAGCTTCCAATGATCACTCAGGTGTTCTCCAGGAGAGTCCTTCCTGTGTCCTGGTCCTTCTGAGGCTTGGCGGACTGTTGAGTCTCTCTGGTGGGGCAGATCCTCCTTTTAAGCAGGCTCAGCTCCCACGTGGGACATTTGAACCCCACTTGCTACTCTATGAAAGAAAGGCCATTGCCCAGAGAGCCCTCATCATGTCTTCTATCTTGGAGCCATTCTGTCCTTGCTCAGAAAAGGCTTCCAGGGCCAGAAATGGGATGCATAGAAGGTCTCTTCTGACCCAACTTTGAAGGATTCCTCTTTCTTCTTGCAGGAACGTTTGGAGCAGAAGAACTGAATGGCATTCTGGGGGAGTCTGTCACCTTCCAAGTGAAGACCTCTCCACCATTTGAAACAATTTCCTTGAATAAAATTATCAATAGCAGTCCTAGAAGTGTTGCTTTGGTGACCTTCAAGGAGCTGTCATGTACCTTCTTGTTCCTCCACCCAGACTTTCAAAAGCGACTGAACATCTCCAGTGACTGCAGAAATTTACATCTTGGCCCTCTAAAGAAAGAGGACACTGGCAGATACAGTGTATTAATTGTTTTACCAACTAAAACGACAGTGGTCGAGTCCTTTGATCTGCGAGTTTTTAGTAAGTATCCCAGCCACAAATTCCTGGAATCTCTCCTTTGCCCAGGAAGATGTGGAGAGGTGGGGGAGATTTCTGTTGGAGGATGGAGGGCTATTAGAAGCTGAAATCAAGCAATATCTTGCACCCTTGGAAGGAGGTCTATGGGGGTCTATCACAGCTCCCTTCAGGCTCCCCTGCCCATTTGGCACAGGCTGGACTGGGTCAGGCCAAACGTGGATTCCCATGAGGATGAAGAGAGAGGCAGGTGGGCTTTGAGGCTGGAATCTCCAGAGAGTCAGTTCAGGATCCTCTTTGTGGATCTGGTGGGAGTGGCTGGACCCACAAACTCTTTGGGGAAGAGTCATGGGGTCCTTGAGGGTCTACGCCTGGAGCCTCATCCTCTTGCCCTCAATCCATGGCTTGGTATAAACAGGGCTTGGAGGAAGGCAGAGGATGAAGGGTACCTCCCCCCACAAATGGTGGGCCTCTCTTCACAATGAGTGTCCCATGTGAGAGGGGAGAAATTCATTGTCAGAGAAATGAGTGACACATATTTTGCCTGCTGTCATTCAAGCAAAACTATTCATTGTTCCATATTGTTGCTGCTTGGCCTTCCTCCTTGGCCTTCCTGTGATTTTCTGGCCTTTCACAAAATGTGTCTCTCCATCTCTCCTGCCAAGAACGTTTGGTGGACTCTGAGCTGAAAGTGACCTGCACTCCTGAGGGAAAAAAATAAAATAAAAAAAGATAACATACTGTCCAATAATGCTTAATTTCGCCGCTTATTTCCTTTTCTTTACCAGTTTAATTTAACTTCAATCTTTTTTGGGCAGTCTTTTATAAAAATAAGATTTCCTCACCAGATGGACACATTTTCTCTTTCCGCTTTCCTTCTGTTGCGGAGCTGTCCCAACTTCAGCAGCTTGAGCCTGTGCTTATTGCCGCCGGCTTGAAGAGATTCTCTTGACTCAATCAGGGACTTTGCGATGTCCCCGATATCAGCAAGACATACTCTTCCCTGTCACCTTCTCTTCGGGATGGTTTAGGTGTAAATGGACTGTCCAGCGGCAAAAGTGTCGACTGTGATCTTTGAGCTCCGAGGTCGCACTTCATACCGTCGTGATGTCAGCTCCTTTCGCAGGTCGCGGAATTCTTTGATGCATTCAGCCACCATTCGGCGTCCTTGCCTGATGTGCCTGATGCTGTCTCTGGCCTTTTGGTCAGATAGGGGGTCTTCCGTCTCAAGGCCATCATAAAGCAGTTGAAGTTTCAAAGATCTGGGGTGTCGGCATTGGGGAGAGTCACCATTCAGCTTTTAAACTTTTAAAAGTATGCTGGTACTATTTTATATCTTGGGGTTTAAATTCTAGGAATTCTAGGCTTTTTCAGATTCTCAATTTTCCAGGAGCATAACATTTGTAGAGTTGGGAAGGACCATGAGGATCATCTAGTCCATCAAAACTATTCCAAGGCCCCTACCATGCTATTTCCACTCTGATTGTAGGGGGAAAAATGGTAATCCAATAACAGGGGCATCCTGTGAGGGGATTGATGACAATTTGCTGCAGCCAATTATACTTGACCAACTTGCTATGTTCAACTTGCCATGGGACAACTCACCAGTCAACTCATCCTGGGACAACTCGCTGAAGGACAGGAGTTACACTAATATCAAGGAAATGGTGGAATAGAATCATTCAAGAAAGAATGCAAAAGGAGGGAGGAGTTGAAATCTGAATGACAAAAATTAAAATAAAATTAATTTTTGTTTATTTTAAATAATTAAATTTTATTGTGAAATAGTCCCACAGCCAGTTGCCCCTGGTGAGTTGGCCACAGCAAGTTGGCTGTGGCAAGTTGTCCCATGCCACAGGTGGGGTTCCAGGAGACCAGCCTGGTAGCAGAAAGAGGCTAAACCCAAGCAAAGCTTCCAATGATCACTCAGGTGTTCTCCAAGAGAGTCCTTCCTGTGGCCTGGTCCTTCTGAGGCTTGGCAGACTGTTGAGTCTCTCTGGTAGGGCAGATCCTCCTTTTAAGCAGGCTCAGCTCCCACGTGGGACATTTGAACCCCACTTGCTATTCTATGAAAGAAAGGCCATTGCCCAGAGAGCCCTCATCATGTCTTCTATCTTGGAGCCATTCTGTCCTTGCTCAGAAAAGGCTTCCAGGGCCAGAAATGGGATGCATAGAAGGTCTCTTCTGACCCAACTTTGAAGGATTCCTCTTTCTTCTTGCAGGAACATTTGGAGCAGAAGAACTGAATGGCATTCTGGGGGAGTCTTTCACCTTCCAAGTGAAGACCTCTCCACCATTTGAAACAATTTCCTTGAATAAAATTATCAACAGCAATCCTAGAAGTGTTGCTTTGGTGACCTTCAAGGAGCTGTCATGTACCTTCTTGTTCCGCCACCCAGATTTTCAAAAGCGACTGAACATCTCCAGTGACTGCAGAAATTTACATCTTGGCCCTCTAAAGAAAGAGGACACTGGCAGATACAGTGTATTAATTGTTTTACCAACTAAAACGACAGTGGTCGAGTCCTTTGATCTGCGAGTTTTTAGTAAGTATCCCAGCCACAAATTCCTGGAATCTCTCCTTTGCCCAGGAAGATGTGGAGAGGTGGGGGAGATTTCTGTTGGAGGATGGAGGGCTATTAGAAGCTGAAATCAAGCAATATCTTGCACCCTTGGAAGGAGGTCTATGGGGGTCCATCACAGTTCCCTTCAGGCTCCCCTGCCCATTTGGCACAGGCTGGACTGGGTCAGGCCAAACGTGGATTCCCATGAGGATGAAGAGAGAGGCAGGTGGGCTTTGAGGCTGGAATCTCCAGAGAGTCAGTTCAGGATCCTCTTTGTGGATCTGGTGGGACTGGCTGGACCCACAAACTCTTTGGGGAAGAGTCATGGGGTCCTTGAGGGTCTGAGCCTGGAGCCTCATCCTCTTGCCCTCAATCCATGGCTTGGTATAAACAGGGCTTGGAGGAAGGCAGAGGATGAAGGGTACCTCCCCCCACAAATGGTGGGCCTCTCTCTTCACAATGAGTGTCCCAAGTGAGAGGGGAGAAATTCATTGTCAGAGAAATGAGTGACACATATTTTGCCTGCTGTCATTCAAGCAAAACTATCCATTGTTCAATATTGTTGCTGCTTGGCCTTCCTCCTTGGCCTTCCTGTGATTTTCTTTCACAAATGGTGTCTCTCCATCTCTCCTGCCAAGAACGTTTGGTGGACTCTGAGCTGAATGTGACTTGCACTCCTGAGGGGACTGGAAACAGAACCTGGCAGCTGAATTGCTCAAAAGGGACCTGGGAAGACAGAGTGAACATCAGCTGGACCTCATCTGCCCAGAGCACAGGTCCTACCCCTGGGAGTTCTGTGCTCCGGTTTGTCTCCCAGGACCTCGATGCAACATGCAGAGCAGAAAACCCTGTTAGCCAGGCATCCAGGACAGTCTCCTTAAAGGAAGTTTGTGCAGGTAAGTTTTTCTCCTCTTAAAAGAGCCCGTGAGACCAAAGATGAATCTGAGATTCTCTGGAATGGTATAAGGTCTCCTGATGGAGCAGGGGTGTTAAACTCAATTTCATTGAGGACCACGTAGGGGTGAGATCCAGCTGGTTCTGACAGGTTCTGGAGAACCAGTAGTGGAAATTTTGAGTAGTTCGGAGAACCGGTAAATGCCACCTCTGTCTGCCCCCCCCATCTATTCTATGCCTCCGGAGACCCAGCTGATGGGGAGGGAATGGGGATTTTGCAGTATCATTCCCCTGTCACGCCCACCAATCTACGCCCACAGAACCGCTAGTAAAAATGTTGAATTTCACCACTGGGGCTGCATCAGGGCTGTAGTTGACCTTGAAGGACAGGTGGGCATGGCTGACTGGGTGGGCGTGTCCAGCTTGATGCCACTCCCCAAATTGCTGGAATGTTTCCTCTTCACATTGGGTAGACTGGGCCAAAGTGACATTGGCCAGCCCCTTACATTTTCCAGGACAGTCCCACAGGCCAGTTCCAAAGACATCACAGGTCGAATCCTGCCCACAGACCTTGTGTTTGACACCCTCCATGGGGTTGGAGTAGGAGACCCCCAAGAAGACATAGAAAATCTTCCAACTCTGTTATGCTGTTACATTTAGCCGAGAGACCAAAGTTTCTGGAGAAGGTAGATCTTCCCATGCAGAAGAACCATGGGATTTGGAAAGGGGTTGAGCTACAACCAACAATCCAGAAATATGTCAGCATTTCAAATAGCACTCAAAATTAAATCAGAGTCTGTGGCAAAGTATTGCTCAAAGTTCCCATTTATGAAGAGAGCCATGTTGGCACATCTGGGAAAACCCACATCTGAAAGCTTCCCGGTTTTCCCCACCCAGTTGAACATTCAAGATCTTGCCCCCACACCCATAAGTCCATCCCATGGTCCCATCTCCCACTGCCATGCTGGCAGTTCCACCCATCCAGTTCCAGTCAGGTGTAGAGAGAAAGGATGACCTTGGCTTTCTAGAAAGGAATTTTATTTTGGGTACATAGTATTTAACTCCGTACAAACATAAACAAAACATAGTAGAATGGAAAGGCGAAAGATCCAAAAGGAATATGGCTGCAGGCCTGACAGGCAGCCTCTCCTCAGAAGAAAAGTGTTTCCTGAAAAGAGAATAATGTAGAGGTTAACATAAGCAGAACTAACCACCTTCCCCCCCCCCCAGGGGTGCCTGGTGGCTTATTGGGAAACTTATCATGGAATTGTTTTACTAACTTATCAGCTTTTACATTCCAAGTTTTCACCAAAGTAGCTTCGGACAAAGGCTACCCCTTCCGATGCACTAAATATTGCAAACGGCCTCTGTACAACCTGGAGGAGGGGGAGGCTGGGTGGACGGTCTTAGGCTGGATCCAACCACTGCAACTCCTTAGAGGCAGTAAATTCCGAGGCTTCATCTTGCAGAGCTGGTTCCGATTGTGAGGGAGGCTCTTTGCGCCTGGCTCCCAGCTGGCTTTCCCTCTCTGCAGCCTCTGCAGCCTCCACCAGGGCTTTGGAAGGCACGTAGATGGTCTCGACATAGATAGGCATCATCTGCTGCTTTCCCCACGGCTTTCTTCTCCTCCTCCGTCTTCACTGAGTTTCTCCACTGCCCAAGCTTGGCTCAGTGCTGGGGCTCAGAACCCCGAACAGCACCCCAATTTTCAGGGTAGCTGGTCAAGTGTTTTAAGGGAGATTCGGGTTAATGTCAGGGTTCCAAATAGCATCCGCACAACAGAACAAGTCATGCAGTTATCTTGATCCATTCCAGTCTGGCTTCAGGCCTGGCTACAGCACAGAAACCGCTTTGGTCGCATTGACCGATGATCTCTGGAGAGCCAGGGATGGAGGCCACGCCTCCATCCTGGTACTCCTTGACCTCTCTGCGGCTTTCAATACCATCGACCATGGTATCCTTCTGCGACGACTGCGGGAGGTGGGGGTGGGAGCACTGTTTTACGGTGGTTCTCCTCTTACCTCTCGGACAGGTCGCAGTTGGTGTTAGTCGGAGGGCAGAGATCGACCCCCAGGCCCCTAACATATGGGGTGCCGCAGGGTTCGGTCCTGTCCCCCCTTCTTTTTAATATCTACATGATACCACTGGGCGAGATCATTCGACGGCACGGGATAAAATACCACCAATATGCGGACGATACACAGTTGTATCTGTCCACCCCGTGCCAACTCAATGAAGCGATGGACGTGATGAGCCAAGGCCTTGAAGCTGTTAGAGACTGGATGGGGGTTAACAAGCTTGTACTCAATCCAGATAAAACCGAGTGGCTGTTGTGCTTCCCTCCCACTAATTGGCCAAGTGTTCCATCTCTCAGGCTGGGGGGTCAAATACTACGCCCCTGAGATAGGGTCCGCAACTTGGGAGTCCTCCTGGATCCACAACTGACCTTTGAACACCATTTGTCAGCTGTGACCAGGGGGGCATTTGCCCAGGTTCGCCTGGAACACCAGTTGCGTCCCTACCTGAACCGGGAGGCCCTCACAACAGTCACTCGTGCCCTTGTGACCTCTAGGCTGGAATACTGCAATGTGCTCTACATGGGGCTGCCTTTGAAGAGTATTTGGCGACTTCAGCTGGTCCAGAATGCAGCCGCGCGAGCGATCGTGGGTGCACCTCGTTTCACCCACGTAACACCTATCCTCCGTGAGCTTCACTGGCTGCCTGTTGATCTCCGGGTGCGCTTCAAGGTGCTACTTGTCACCTACAAAGCCCTGCATGGTATTGGAACTGGGTACTTGAGAGACCGCCTACTGCCAATTACCTCCACTAGGCCAATAAGATCCCATAGATTAGGCCTCCTCCGAATTCCATCAGCCGGCCAATGTCGGCTGGAAACTACCCGGAGGAGAGCCTTCTCGGTGGCTGCTCCAACCCTCTGGAACGAACTCCCCATGGAGATTCGTACCCTCACCACCCTCCAGACCTTCCTCGTAGCCCTTAAGTCCTGGCTGTCCCGACAGGCCTGGGGCTAAAGATTTCAACCCCACTCGAATAGTATGACTGTTGTGCTCTTTTAATGATGTATTGCTTTCGTGTTTGTAACTTGTTTGTCCTCCCTCCCCCTGAATTGTGAGCCGCCCTGAGTCCCCTCAGGGAAAAGGGCGGCATACAAATAAAGTATCTAAATCTAAATCTAAATCTAAATCTGTCCAATAGCTCACTGGCGGTGATCCTTTAGCTCATTGTTGAGTGCAATTATAGCTCTGGGATAAAAGTTATTCAGAAGACGTGTGGTCCTAGTTTTGATTCTTCCGTATCTTCTGCCAGAAGGCAACAGCCTAAAAAGATTGTAAGCAGGATGGGAAGAGTCTCTGAGTTGCTCTCCAACAGGGACACTGAATCGGGGGGAGGGGGAGGAACCTGGAAGGATCCTCAGACAAAGAGTCAAAATTCCTCATTTGATTCTTTGCTGGACAGATCTCTAATGCAGAGGCGAGAAGGACCCTGCACAGACATTTCAGTTAATGGGAATTTACTTTAACTTGTTAAATCTAGGAAAACTGGCAAAGCTGTTGGATAGAAATATATTTTGCAGCTTGGTAGAGGGTGGTTTCACTTTAAGCTAGTTAGCCATTCACATATCCTGTGTTTAAAATCAGGAGGTTAATGCTTCAAGCCTTCAGTGGCATTTGGTGAATGCAGTTACTCAACTCATTTTGCAAGCCTTTTAATGCAGAGACATGATGAAGATGGCACTGCATGCATTTCCTGTTCTACTTTGGCTCTCATTCCTCCCATTTTTGTTTGCAGTTGTTTTGTGTTTGTAGTACAGAATGGAGGAAAACGATTGTAAAATTAACCAGGCTTAACAATAGGCTTCAGGGAGGGTTAATGGGGTCTTTTGGCTGTTAATCGGATGGCTTCACCCAACCAGAGATGCTCGATTTCTCACTGCCTGTTCTCTGTTTCCTTTCGATCTGCTCTCTTCCACTTGCATTCTGCCCATCACGCTGAACTCCAGAAGAGAGACCTGGGACGGAGGACCCCCAAGTGACCGGTGAGCTCCACCCCCTCCTTGTAGCTTCCACCCTTCCTGCCCCTCCCTCTTGGCAGTTTTTCCAAAGGGTTCCCCCCCCCCCACTCAAATAGTTTCCAATTTCCTTCATTGCCTGCAGAAAACGCACAGCTTTTGGCATAGTCCCCGATGTCCCTTTTCATTTCTGGCCACCAAAATTGTCTCCCTGCCAGGTTTTAAGGAAGCCGAAATGTCCCCCCTGCTTGGAACCTTCTCTGGAGGACCTGTAGATGCTGGCTATTGGGGACACAGAGTTTAGAGCCCTTCGGGCTAGTCCATCTTTCAGGGTTAGGACCCCTTTGTTGCCCTGCAACCTGCATGTTGCAGCTCTAAGCTCAGTTTTTATTTCTTTTGAGTCAAGCCCCCCCCCCTCTCCCTCCCTGGCTCTCTGTCATTGTGGCTGCCCTGGGGGGGGGGGGGGGCTTGTGCGGCTGGTTGGGAGGGGGAAGCATGACATGGACCAATTCTTATTTTTCCCCATTTTTTTAATAAAAAACAAAGAAAATCACCCTCCATTACAAATCGTAGAAAGGGTGTCAATTGGTTACAAAGAACTTTCGTGCATCCCTTCCACAGTCATCACCTATGATTCATATCAAATTATCTATTTTACATCACATATATTTATATACATATTGCTATCATCATACCTCATCCTTCATATGACTATAGTTGTTTTAACGTCCCTTTATAACAAATATTCCAAAATTTAAAACAAAACCACATAGTGGCATTCCCTTATCTATTTTCAATATCATCCAGCCACATTATACCTTTATAACACATTCAAAATAAAAATTAATTATATTTAATAACAAAAAATATTAAACCTCTTTTCTTAATCATTGTATACAATTTATATCTAATTTTCCCTTTTATCCTATCAATACAAATTATTACATTGTTATCATTATCAGTCACTTATTTAACAATAGTGTAACGAAGGTTAACTTAGTTTTTCCCCTATTTTTCATCATTTAAAATAGTTACCAAATTTCCTCTATCAAACCAATACATATATATGCATTGTTATCCTTTATCTAACTTTATCCATTAACACTACATTTTAACATAATGCTCTAATTTTGACAAATTTTATTAAACCTCTTTTCTTAATCATTGTATACAATTTATATCTAATTTTCCCTTTTATCCTATCAATACAAATTATTATATTATTATCATTATCAGTTATTTATTTAGCGATAGTTTGACTATGTTTAACTTACTTTTTCCCCTTTTTTCCCCTTTTAAAAATTTATACCAAATTTCTTCTTGTCAAACCAATATATATGTGTACATTGTTATCATCAATTATTTACCTAACTTTATCACTATCACTACATTTTTAACATAAAGCTCTAATTTTAAGTAAATTTAACTAGTGTTTTATTATTAATTTTCATATCTCAACCTGTGTCTTTCCAGTAATAGTGTAGCCTTATTTCTTTTGCCATTTGTGGAAATGATCTTCTGGTTATTTCCTTAATCAAATTTGTTTGGACTTCTCTTCGCAACTTGTTGCTTGTTACATATCTTGTAAAATCTCGAAACCCTCCATCAGCTTCTTTAATCAGCTTATCTTTCGTTTTCAGTAGTGTTTTGATCAAAAATTCTCTCCTTAAATCCATCAATTCTTGTATTTTTTCTTCTTCTATATCTTGAAATCTGTAGTAAAACCCCTTTCCATCTATCTTCCCATTCCTTGTTCCACTCTTTCCATCTCCAACCACACTCAGTTCACTGTCAATATCCACGGTTATCTTCCCTCTATTCATTTTTAGGATTCTAGCCTCCACTTTTTCCATTTGCTGAATATCTTCTATTTGCTGAGTATCTTCCATTTTTCCATCAGGTTTTGCCACATTAAAGTTTATATTTTCAATATTTTCCCATCTCTTCTCAATTCTCTCCGTAATAGGGAGGGCGATATCAGCAAAATAGGGGATGAACTACTGTCTGTAAAAGTTCACAAACCCCAAGAAACCTTGGAGTTATCAGTCACATTGTCCAATAGAGATGCTGGCCAGTTGCTTGGTTACTCTGCTCCCCCTCTCTCTCAAACACCTGTGGGAATGTCCTTGGTTCCCACAGGAAACTATTTTATTTGGACTACAAAACCCCAGCTATCTCTATTCCCCCTTCACTATCCCCTCTAGCTGGACAGCGGACAGGGATATTTTGAATTACTCAAGTGTACTCCAGATGTTTTTTTCAGGTGGCCTGGTCTGCCTGAGGCTTGGTGGAGCTTTAGGTCTCTCTAGTGGAGCAGATCTTCCTTTTGAGCCCCAAGAGAAGGACTCAGCTCCCACATAGGGCTGGTGGCTCTTCTGCTGCCAGGGGGCCCTGAACTGTCCATTCTCTGGTGTTTAACACGCTCTGTGGCTCTTTTTCAGGTCAGACCGAGAACTTCTACCAGCTGCCTCTCTTGGCCCTGCTGTGCCTTAGCACATTTCGCATCCCCATGGTCACGAGATCAAAACTGAGGTGCTTAGCAACTGGCTGATCTTTATGAGGATTGCAAGATCCTATGCTCATGTTTGACCCTTGTGTGACTTTCTGACCAGCAAAATCAATGGGGAAGCCAGATTGACTTCACAACCGTGTTACTAACCCAAGAACCGCAGTGATTCTCTTAATAACTGTCATAAAGTGGGGCAAAACTCACTTAACAACTGTATCCCGTAGGAAATTTTGGGGTCAATTGTGGTCGTAAATCAAGAACTACCCATAGTTTTGCCTTGCAGTAAACAATAAAGAGGACCATTTTGTCTCTCTATCAGTCTGAGTAACAAAGCCCAGGAGACCTATAAGCCTCAGGAGGTTTTAGGCTTCAAATAGTCTCCACCCCCCTGTTTTATTTATTTTATTTATATAACCTATAAACATTCAATTTCCATCAAACAGTGAGTTGACTGGGTACAATTGTTTTAGGCAATCATAATCAAAATGTTTACAACAGTATTCATCACAATAACACTAATACTATAATAGCAATAATATTAAACTTATCTACCTTAACAAATCTCCCTTTTAACATTTATCCTTTTTGTGTCCCCACATTTCTACATTGGTAAAATAGGTCCCATATCAAAAAATGTTCAGTTTCTTCTTTGTCCTTCCTGGTGAGCATTAGTCTATCCATTTCTGCACACCCTCATCTGTTGGGACCTCATCATTCTGCCATTGTTGTGCAAATACGATTCCGGCTGCAGTTAATACATGTACAATCAAATATATAGTCCTTTTGTCATATTTTTCCAGCAGAATGCCCAATAAAAATATTTCTGGTTTCAAATCTTCAAGGCTTCAAAGACTCCAAGTCTGCCTTGTAAGGCTTCTTGAACTGAAGATAATTATCAGGGCTGAATGGGAAGGACCAGGGTCGCTCTCAGGCCCAGCAACAGGGATCCTGCTTCAAGATTCGGCCCAAATGTGCTTCTCCAAGGGTGTGTGTGTTTGTGAGAGAGAGAGACACCTCCCTAGAAGGGACAGCTGTGTAATTCAGGGACACTCTTGGACTCGGCTGCTCATGCTCAGCTGTGGCCAGGAGGGATCAGCGCAGACGCATCTCCTGGGACAATTGTACTCATTCCATGCTTATGCTGAACCACCTTGAAGACCATGTAGGAGCTTCAGATGGTCCATCAGGCATCAGCACAAGCAATCGTGGGCAAAGCTTGGTCCACCTGCTCTAAAGGTGCTTCTTCAGGAGGCACCTGGACTTCCTTGTTTTTTCTTTGAAGACGTTTCCCTTCTCCTCCAAGAAGCTTCTTCAGCTCTGACTGGATGGTGGGAAATGCATTCATTCATTTCATTTATTTCATTTGTATGCCGCCCTTTTCCCCGAGGGGGACTCAGGGCGGCTCACAACTTGAGCAAGGGAAAGGGGATACAAACAGTTTGACACCAACACAAAACAATACATAATTTAAAAAGCGCAACAATCATACCATTCGAGATAGGGGCAACGGTTGTTTAGCCCCAGGCCTGTCAGAACAGCCAGGTTTTAAGGGCTTTGCGGAAGGCCTGGAGGGTGGTGAGGGTGTGAATCTCTACGGGAAGTTCGTTCCAGAGGGTCGGAGCAGCCACAGAGAAGGCCCTCCTCCGGGTAGTCGCCAGTCGACACTGGCCGGCAGATGGAATTCGGAGGAGGCCTACTCTGTGGGATCTAATCGGTCTGTGGAGGTAATTGGCAGCAGTACGGTCTCTCAAATGGAAGGATTTATAGTCCTTGTGGACAGCTGATCCTTCGCATCCTTTTTGAGAGCCATTTCCACTACTCAGGTGACTCCACGGAGACAGAGAAACCTCCAAGTGACCTCAACAACTCTAAAAGGATGCAAATGACCAGCTGTCTGCAAGGAATATAAATCCTTACCCGAGAATCCAGTCAGAATTGAAGAAGCTTCTTGGATGAGAAGTGAAAAGTCTTCAAAGAAAAAACAAATAAGCACGCCTCCTGAAAAAACACCTTTGGGACAACCATGACCTGGGAGATTTGATGCACCCAATAACTCTTGGCCTTCTGGCCAGATGGAGTAGGGGTGGGATTCAAGGTGCTGGTCCCCTCGGTCTGGGAGTGATGGGTCTTCTGCTGCAGATGGGCAAGTGCTGTCCATTCTCTGGAGGTGCTGAAAAGATTAACAGGACCCGTTGTTCTTTTTCAGTACAGACCACGAACCTCTCCAAGCTGCCTCTCTGGGCCCTCTTGTGTCTTATCGAAGTGGGAAATCTTCTCCTCCTTGGCTGTTTGGTGCTCATTTTGATGATGAAATCCAGAAAAGGTACCCTCTGAAAAACCCCACACTTCTTCTTTCCTTCTCCTTCTGCCCCAGGGGAGATCATGGATGATCCAGAGGAACAGGGTTAATTTGCTATTAGAATAAAAACCATAGAGAATATTCACACTGGAGCAGATGAATTTGCTCTTTCCTACCCATGAAGGGTCTGCTTCAGCTAGGGCTCTACTGTCTACCTGCGGTCCAATCATCACCTCAGCATCCCCAAAGGCAAAGGTTGAAGAACATCTCTTCAGCAAAAACACATTTGCCACCACCTCCATTTATCCCCCTAGCACCTCCCTGGTCACTCTGACCAACCAGTAGGAAAGGGATCTACTCCATAGGTAGCTGAGACTCCAGAGGATCCTCTTTATTTCTCAAGATCTACATGTTAAGATTGATCTCAAGTACTTCCACAATACAAAGCCTCTTTCATCTCAATCAGTCAGATTTGCCCACCCCAAGAGATCATGTCAGGCAAGCTGTGAAAAACGGTTGCACAAAGTCACTCCATAAGATCAACATAGGTTTCCACTTTGAGCCCCCCTCCTTCATGGTAGCAGGAAGAACATGAATGAATGAATGAATGAATGAATGAATGAATGAATGAATATAAATACTGCAGCCAAATTTCCCCTTCTCCTTTTGCACCTTCTGATCTGCTCTAGCTGGTTGTCCCTTGGACCTCTGCCTTGTTTCTCCTGAAGCTCAACTGTGGCCTTGGTTTTCTTCCCAGCAGATGGAGGAGGAGGAAGGCGGGCCCAGCCACACCCTGGAGATGATTGACAGATGACTGAGATGAGTCTCCCTCCTGCCACTTCACTTCATCGTCTTCCTTGGCAGCTTTTAAGAGGAGCCTTTGGGACAAGGGTGCTTCTATGGACCAGCCAATCAGATCTTTTACTAGTATGGCTAGTGGGAGGGGCCGGAGAGGTGCTCCACCTTGCTTCTCTGCATCTGCTTTCATTGCTGCCTTGTCTGCCCCCCGCCCAAAAGAACACACTCCCCCGAACCACATTTGCTTCATTATTTAATCTTTGGGAGTTGAAGGGAGAGACTGGGAAGACAGCCATGAAAGTTGTTTGAAAGCTTCCCAGAAATCTGAAAACTTTTCAAACCTGGGCAACTCTTTTCTATAAAGGTATCACCCAGTTCCTAATGGGTTCTACGAAAGTATAAATCAGGAGAAATTGGTCAGTGTCGTGTCCTTCTCTCACCCCTCCCGCTCCGTGTCTGCTCCACTCTCTGACCAGAGGCCCCTCACACAACTCCACAAGTCAAAGTGAGAGGAAGAATCATCCTTCCCCTGTCCTACCAAACAAACCAAGAAAAGCCATACAAAACCATACAAGTCACAACAAAACAGAAATTACCAGCTCCGTATCAAGGAGAAGAGGGAACTTGGGGGTGCTCCCTCTGCACACTTTCCACACCCCAAGTTCTGTCCTGGGCCAGGTTGTCTCTGCATCCTCCCACCCCAGTTGCTCCCCATGCAGCACAAAGCAAGGGCACTACCTATTTATCTACTCACAATTGCATGCTTTTGAACTGAATTGAATTGAATTGAATTGAATTTATTATATTTCTATGCCGCCCTTTTCCCAGAAGGGACTCAGGGTGGCTCACAACCCAAGTCAGGGGGGGGGGGGATAGGGGATACAAATGGGGGGAAAAAGACATAGACAAACAATATCACAATTTTAAAACAACTCAACAGGCACACCATTCGAGCGGGGACAGGAACTCATCAGCCCCAGGCCTGTCGGAACAGCCAGGTTTTAAGGGCTTTGCGGAAAGCCTGGAGGGTGGTGAGGGTCCGAATCTCCACAGGGAGCTCGCTCCAAGGGCCGGAGCAGCCTGGCCGGTGGATGGGATTCGGAGGAGGCCTAGTCTGTGGGATCTAATCGGTCTGGTGGAGGTAATTGGCAGCAGGCGGTCTCTCAAGTACCCAGGTCCAATACCATGAAGGGCTTTATAGGTGACGACTAGCGCCTTGAAGCGTATCCGAAGACCAATAGGCAGCCAGTGCTGCTCGCGGAGGATAGGTGTAACGTGGGTGTACCGAGGTGCACCCACAATCGCTCGCGCGGCTGCATTCTGGACAAGCTGATGTCTCCGAATGCTCTTCAAGGGCTGCCCCATGTAGAGCACATTGCAGTAGTCCAGTCTTGAGGTCACAAGGGCACGAGTGACTGTTGTGAGGGAACTGCTAGGTGAGCAGAATCTTAGTACACTTTTTCATAACTTTATGGCAAATGCAACAGATAGGGTTTTTTTAAAAAATTAAGACAATAATTCCTTCATGAAGACAGTAGCAGTAGATGGGCAGGGCAGTAATGTGAGATGAGTATTGATTAATTAAATAAATACTGCAATGAGCTATGATTATTGGTTTGGAGACCAGCAGAGCTCCAATGAATCTGACGATGCATTTTACACCACAGATCGAAAGAACTTGGAAGCATGAAGGGCTTGGTGTTAAGAAGTGTAAATGAAGATTTTGAAAGCTATGGTACTTTTCTTTTTCTGAATTAATTTCCTACTGCGTTACCAGGCTTTAATTGAAACCTGCAAAGCTAATGGCAACCAAATACTCCTATCATGCCAGTACATAAGTAAGTTATAAAACATCACATTTTCTGTTCATCCGTCTCCCTGTCAATTCTTATTGCTTTTAAGAAAAAGTCAGACGATTCAGATACAAGTTCTAGCAGAAGAAATAGAAAATATTTCCTCATTTTTCTTTACAAAAATAAGAGACCTGCACACAATACCATTATCCATGAGTCATATGAATTTATTATGTTACTCAAGCAACAGAGTCTTAATGGACTAAAAATTTCAGACAAAATGTAACAATAGTGCACGTCCAGAGCATGTATTTGGTGGAAGGTAGAGGTAGATTCTCCCTCGGGAGTTCTGTGATCAAACCCGTCTCCCAAAACATGGGTCTCAAAGTCACCTGAACAGGAGGAAACAGTGTTAGCAAGGTGTCCAGGACCGCCTGGTCCTTTAAGCCAGTTTGTTCTGGTAATTTCTGAGAAGATGCAGCGAGGGTGGGATGGGGGAAAGGCCTTGGGAGAGACAGCAGGAGAGAAACTTACAAGAGACAGTTCACGCAACTTACAAGAAGGACGGAGCTGGTCTTTCTGGTTGTGCTTGATGGGTGTTTTTTTTTTTTTTTAAAGATTTTTATTAACAAACATGTAAAATACACACGCACACAAATTAGACGTACACCACATTTATACAATACAGTGCAAACAGGAACTTCCTGTTTTTTATATTAGCAATCATCAATCGATACCGCTCACCTTATATTATTTCCCCTTCTACTGTATTTCATTTAGATTTCACCATTCTTAACCCTCTTATTTTACTCATAACTATTATTTTTGAGTGTTGTTATATTCTTTCATTGATTTTTGTTTCTTTCCTCCATCCACCTAAACCATTTATCCCATATCTTGTAGAATTCTGATTCTTCCTTTCCCTGTATTCCTTTACTTAGTTTGTCCATTTCAGCACAATCCATAACCTTTCTTATTATTTCATCTTCATTTGGGGTTAGTTTGTTTTTCCATTTCTGGGCAAAGGCAATCCTTGCCGCTGTAAGTATATGTAGTATTAAATATTGGATTTCTTTTTTGTATTTCACCGACATAATTCCTAATTAAAAAAACTTCAGGTTTCCATTCTATTTTAACCCCTGCCTCCAGCCAATTTTTGATCCTTTTCCAAAAAACTTTTGCCTCCTCACAGGTCCACCATAAATGATAATGTGTTCTGTGTATTGATTCGCATTTCCAGCATTTTGGGTGTTTGTTATGGGTGGTCAGAAGGAAACTGGGCTTGGGGACTGAGATTAATTTGTTTTGGAGTGGAACTGTGAACCCCAAAACACAAGGGGGTGCAATTGCATTGAGGGCTTCAGAGCCCCGAATTTGCAGGTGGGAATTGTGGTGAGAGGGGCTTTCCATTTGGGTTCTGGGCATTGCTAAAGACTCTGTAAAACGTCTGTCTGCAAATCACTGTTCTCTCTAAGGTGCGCGGTTGCGCGGCCGTGCACATGGCTGCAATACGCTGCGCAGTAGTTTCTAACTGCCGCGCGGTGTCACGTATCTGCTGGACACGAACTACAGAGCGGCTACGGAATCGCAATCAAAAACCCCTCCTGCTAAACCTTTCCTACTGCAGTACATTGCCGCCCGACTTCAGGATTCTCCCTAATCAGTGTGGGTCGAAAAGAAAAAAGGGAAAGGGGCGCTTAAAGGTTCAAAACACTGGAGCAAATGCTTCAGAGGCAACAGTTTTCATAGGGAATTAGAACAGAGAGCCCTGGAGTTTCTCTGCCCACCCAGTTGAACCTTGCTTTCCGTGTGTGCCACGTGATTGGCTAATTTGCTACTGCCCGGTTTCCCAGTTAGATTTTTGCTGGGGGGGAGGGAAGCTTCTTGACCTCTATCTCTTTTTCTCCCTCCTCGCTTCTGTGGGCTCCACCATTGGGGGAGCAAGGCCCAGCGCCAGGCTTTGGGCTAACACAGGGGTCTGCAAAGTTGGCTGTTTTAAGACTGGTGGACTTCAACTCTCAAAATTCTGGAAGTTGAAATCCACCAGTCTTAAAAGAGCCAACTTTGCAGATCCCTTGGCTAACATGATTGATGCCCTCGGAGTCGGAAAGAGACAAGAGAGCCTGGTCACGTGACATCAGCTTTGTGACCACATTGCTGAGTAATAAAAATTCCAGTCCCACATTGTAATGAAGGAGTACCTATATTTAATAACTCATTCGGATTTTCAAAGTCATTGAGAATATTTTTGCGTTTAATCTAATTAAACTTCCAATCTGTCAGTTAAAATAGTGACTTCCATAGTTAAATCATTTGGAGCAAACTAAAATCACTACTTTATAAACAAAAGGAAGGTGTTTTTTTTTCCTCTTATTTGTTATGGTAGAGCCATTTTAACAATGTATTTATATTTGCAAGTAGTATGGAGTTTAGAAATTTTTTAGAATTAAAACCTTAACTACAATACAAGTACTTTAAAGTCATCCACGCAGTTCACTGGGTTGTAGGAGGAGTAAGATTTGAAAAAAGTGTGGCTAAAATATTTTTCACTTCATTTTTTTAGAGTTTTGGATAATGCAATTTCCTATTCTGTTTAGCTATTCATTATTAGAATGTACTTTTCCCCAATAGCAAAGCAACTTCTGTGTGAGCATTCATGAAAAAAAATAAGATTTTATGAGTCAAATTATTTTTTCATATTAAAAATAATAAAATTTAATGTTTTGCTATTAGTTTTGCAATTAGTTTTGCAGAAGTAGTAGGTTACTGAAACCCCCTGTACAGAAAGGAACAAATTCTCACAAATTTTTAAACAATCAGCAAGCATTGTTGAACATGCAGGCAATAAATCCTTGAGTTTACAAATTAACGATGGAAGAAAACTGTTAGATGTGAATGAGACTTTAATTATGGTGATTTTAATAATTTTACTCATTTAAAATAGCAAATTGCATATAATACATTCACAGAAGCATACAGTGTATAGACAACTTTTGCAATTGAATGTTAACTCATTAAGATGAAGTATATCAAGCGAAATTCATTAAAATGAAGTATATCAAACATTGACTATTTTAATATTACTGGTATTGTGCCATTTATATATTCATTTCAAAGCTCTTTTTTATTTAATCCAAAATGAATTTGAAAAGATAATGGTAATAATTGATAAACCCTAACCCTATAGGTACATCATCAGTCAGTGCTGATGTCGAAATGTAAAGCTGGAGTAAATGTTGTTACGAAGAAAAAGTGCAGCTGGAAGTTTAAACCAGACTGAACTGCCAACTTTGTCTAGAAAACAGTTAAGAAAACTGGGTGACATCTTCACTTATCGTGAAAGTAGTGACGACATTGTTTGCCAAATATGCCAAGAAGCTTGTACAGGTGGCACATTCGCCACTGGAAAACGATGGAACGATTGGAAAATTGATTATTTGAAGCGTCATATCAATCAGAAGATTCACCTGGATTCGATCCCTAAACTACGATGCCAGAAATCTGGAGGGCTGCCGAGGCTACTGACTGAAAGTGCAGAAGACAAAGCGAACAGAAAATAAGTTTCACTGCGCAGAAATGCTAATGCTGATGAAGTCAAAATTTTGATTGATAATGGGGAAGAAGGCGGGGCTTAGCAGTGAGAAGATGGAGTTTTAGGCTACTCCTGAAATTCCTCTATACCAAAGGATTTTTGGACGGGTTCTTTGAACCCCAGCTGTCCCGGAGACGACAGTGAAGGTGGGGAGGGACCCAGGACCCCAGAGATATTCGCAAATCTCTGGGGGAGGGTATTAACTCCCCGTGCCAATTCCTTTTTGGATTAGCTGCGTGCTAACTGAAACTGCAGGTTGCCCCTAAGAATGGAAGAAGTGATGTCATCTGGTAAGCTGATTTTATTACCTAAGAGACACTGTTCGTGTTAAAAATTAAGATAATTGAAAACCAAACAACAAGAAGATTTAGCGGCGAATTAGCTTTTCTAATGGATTTATGACTGGTGGTTACTTTACCTCTTAAATGCTTCAAGAAACTCCGCGACACCCTCCCCCCTCTGAATCTCCCTAAGTGGATCATAAAACTTATCTCCTACTAATTAGCCCGTCACGATTCGACATTTTTATTACTTTACTATCTAGTTCTGTCTACAACTAGATAAGACTGACAGCCGGTAAGAGACTAAAAAAAAAAAAAAGTTAAAAGTGCTTCGAAGCCTGTGGGGAAAAAAAAGAGAGCTTCTATTTTAACTACGACACATCATGGCGTCCCAAGATATCTCTAAGATTTCATTTCAGACTCTTTTCTCTGCGTGTAGAGGACTCTTTCATTCTTACCAAAAATTGGAAAGAAAACTGGATCAATTGATTCTAAAATATGAAGTTAAAACTGAGATCGTTGAATGCTTAAATGTTCCTGAAACACAAACGGAAAATGTGAGAAATGGCGTCTGGTCTATCTCAGAGGAAGAGAGGAGGGGGGAAGCCATAAAGACAACTCATTTAAAGAGACAGTGTGCAGAAGGAATGGAGAATCCACCCTTGAGAATTAAAGTTAAATTGGGAAGCTTTATAAGCTTAGGACAACTTTATTATTTCATCACCGACATTCAGAATCCAAAGGTGCCGAAATGTTTTTGTTTGGACTTGCTTATGGAAACATTTGGTAAATGTATCCAACGAATGGCTACTGGACGGAGGAAATTTTGCTGTTGGAGAGACACAGGCTGACAGATGGGACAATACAATTTAAAATTAGCTAGATCGGATTACTTCAATTTGTAATAGATATAGCTGAATAACGACTGATATGGATAGCAATATATATAATTTGGAACTGGCTGATAGATTGATGAATACAATTGAAAACTAGTTAAACCTAATTGCTTTTTTGTGTAACAAATATTGCTGAATAATAATTGTTATTGATAGCAATGTATATAATGTGGAGTTGATATGATAACTAACAATTGGATATGAGAAAATGCCTTTAGATTATATATAAAGAGTATTAACTATAATAATTAGCACTGTTAAAAAACTAAATAAAATCCATACAATCAAATGTTAACCAATACTGGGAAAATGTTATGATATATGATATAATTGAATATTATGGTTGTTTAGCTAAAACAGAATCTAGATCGGATTACTTCAATTTGTAATAGATATAGCTGAATAATGACTGATATAGATAGCAATATATATAATTTGGAATTGGTTGATAGATTGATGAATACAACTGAAAACTAGCTAAACCTAATTGCTTTTTTGTGTAACAGATATTGCTGAATAATAATTGATATTGATAGTAATGTATATAATGTGGAGTTGATATGATAACTAACAATTGGATATGTGAAAATACCTTTAGGTTATACATAAAGAGTATTAACTATAATAATTAGCACTATTAAAAAACTAAATAAAATCCATATAATTAAATGTTAATCAATATTTGGAAAATGTTAGGATATATGATATAATTGAATATTATGGATGTTTAGTTAAAATAGAATATGAGGATTTGATGATAATAGAGGATTTTACAAATAAGTAAATGAACTGCCAGCATGTGTTATGGACTAATTCCTTAGCATAACTAAGGATGAAGGATGTTTAAATAACTATAATAATTAAAACCGGAGGTATAATGATGTTGATATGGTAAATATTCGAGTTAAGATATTTGAATTAATAGGAGTCAACGGAAGAGAAGCACCAAAACATGTTGTAACCAGTTGATATACTTCTTATTTTTTCATAATAGACACCTGTGTTTTGTTTTGTTTTTCTGATTGTTGTTTTTGTCTTTTTCTGTATTATCTGTAATTGATTGATATATTAAGAAAGATGTTGTACCAGTTTTAAACTAAAACTAAAAAACATTTAATAAAAAAAAAAATTTTGATTGATAATGTGGCCATAAACATGAATGTGTCAATATTATCAGTCAAAGCCATACATGACCACATAGGCAAGTATGAGTCCATTCCGGAGAGCTGGCGCAGCAAGAATTATGGCTTTGAGTTTGTGGAGTGCATCAATGCAGTTGTTCAGAAAGAAGTCATGCATGATCTATGTAATGCCAGTTGTCATACTCTTATTGCTGATGAAAACACCGATGTATCAGTCACCAAAATGTTGATTTTGTATGTGAAATTCCGCCCGTCTAATGCTGTGATTTGTAAGACCGTGTTTGCAGGAATTTTACAGTTGTCGACGTGCGACAGCACAGCAATCACAGCATCCATAAAAGAGTTTTATGCTACAAACAACATCAACATTCAAAAGATGGTCATGTTTACGTCAGATGGTGCGTCTGTGACGCTGGGTAAGAATAATGGTGTGGCTGCTCAGCTTCGTCGAGATGTATCCCATTTGCTTGAACAGCACTGTGTGGCACATCGAGAAGACCTGGGGATTGATGATGGGTGTAAGCACGTCTCACTGATGAAAGACATCGAGACTTTACTACGAACTGTCTACACTCTGTTCTGCCGCTCTTCTGTGAAGAAAACGGCATTTGCAGAACTAGCAGAAGTTCTCGAGTGTGAATCGGTAGCCTTCAGACCGTTGAGTGAAGTACGATGGCTTTCCAGACATTTTGCATTGCGAACATTGATGAGAAACATTACAGTTTTGGTTGAGTACTGTAAAGAGCAAGCAGAAACACACAGTGACCCAATCTGTACCTCCACTAGACCGATTAGATCCCACAGATTAGGCCTCCTCCGAATTCCATCCGCCGGCCAGTGTCGACTGGGGACTACCCGGAGGAGAGCCTTCTCTGTGGCTGCTCCGACCCTTTGGAACAAACTCCCCATGGAGATTCGAACCCTCACCACCCTCCAGGCCTTCCGCAAAGCCCTTAAAACCTGGCTGTTCCGACAGGCCTGGGGCTAAAGAATTGTTGCCCCCGTCTCGAATTGGTATGACTGTTGTGTGTTTTTAATTATGCATTGTTTTGTGTGTTTTAATTTTTTGTTTGTATCCCCCTTCCCTGGTTGAGTTGTGAGCCGCCCTGAGTTCCCTTCGGGGGAAAAGGGCAGCATATAAATAAAATCAACATTCAACATTCAACATTCTGTAAATATTGTTACAGAAAGTTGACGGATCCACAGATTCATGCTGCATTGACTGTGTTTGACAACGTTGTTTGCAAATTAGGCGAGTTGAACAAGCTGTTGTAAAGAAGCAACCTGACATCAATAGAAGCCGTTGAGTTTGTGAAGGCCAGAATAACCAAGCTTTGCCTGCAATATTTAGGTGAAACGGTTTACTGGAATAACGAAGCTCGCGAATATATGAAGAGCAACCCAGACATTGATACAGCTCCTATACTCAGATTTATTGAACGTTTATGCTTGCATCTTGACAATCAATGAGCTGACAGATTGGAATATATTCGAAACTGCTGCTCTGTCGAATGTGAATTCTTTTAATTTTAGGGAAAGTGAGATTGCAACTCTGGTTGGAAAATACCAGCATTTCTTTGACGATTTGGAGGAAGTCAGCATCACATCAGCTGTACAGTCACAATATCGTGACTTCAGATTTCTGGTGTCAGAGAAATTCAAGTCTGGATTAATGCATTGCATGATGTAGTTCAGTTTGTACTAAGAGAGCAACAGTTTGGATTGCTATCATGTCTGCTGGACATCTGCGCAACATTCCAAGTGTCAAGCGCCGATTGTGAGCGAGGTTTCAGCCTGATTAATGCCATCAAGACCAAAGCTTGCAGTCGGCTGCAAACTGAGCACTTGGATATGCTGATGTGAATCCGATCTTACCAGACTTCAGTGGCACAGATTGATCTTGACAAAGTGTACTCGGAATGGTTGTTAAAGAAAGATAGACGTGAGAAACTTTAAGATGAGACAGACTTTCAGTGAATAACAGTGTACATTACTGTAAACACAAGTATTTTAATATTTTAATAATATTATAAGTGATACTGATATATAACACTTTTAATTAAACGTGTATCTTGAATAAATATAACTTTGACTTTCAAATAACACTGATTTCGTTGTTGTCTTGGGTGACATCTGTGAAAAAAATTCAGGTGCTCAGGCATGAAACTGTGCTGCTCAAACACTATACTTTTCCGCCCACACTGAAAAAAAATTAGAGGGAACATTGTGCAAATCCTCTGGTAGCCAGTCACGTTTCCCACGGGCTCCACCTGTTCCTCAAGGCCCTTTGCAAAGAAGGAACTTCCCTTTCTACAGAAGAGGCTCTGGCGTCCTTCCTCCTCTGGGACACAGAACAGGCACAACACAACAGGTGTTGTGGAGGGGACACATCTAAGGCTCCCCTCAAGCTCTTCCTGTCCTGGCATGGCATCTGGCCAGCAGGACTGGACAAAGGAGCCAAAATAAACAGCTAGCATGCCCAGAATTATTCTACCTGGATGGGCAGGCAAAACAATTGCACTTTGCATGTGGATGATTTGTTTTCAGTATGAACTTGAGAATCATAGATTCATAGAAGCATACAGCCATAGGGTTGGAAGAAGTGATGGGATTCAAAAAATTTTACTACTGGTTCTGTGGGCGTGGCTTGGTGGATGTGGCTTAGTGGGCTTGGCAGGGGAAGGATACTGCAAAATCCCCATTTCTTTCTGATCAGCTGGGACTCGGGAGGCAGAGAATAGATGGGGTGGGGCCAGCCAGAGGTGGTATTTGTCAGTTCTCCAAACTACTCAAAATCTCTGCTCCCGGTTCTCCAGAACTGGTCAGAACCTGCTGAATACCCCCTCTGGCTGGAAGGGACCTCAGGGGTCTTCTGGTCCATCTCCCGTTCAAAGAAGGAGACCCTGGTCAAACAGCTGTCAGTCTATTTTTGAAACTTCCAGTGACAACAATTGCTGACATAATATTTCTCCTTTCTTGGAGAAACCTTGGATCTCTCTCTCTCTCTCCCTCTGGCAGGCTTTCACCCACTGCTTCTTGTCCTGCCCTCTGGTGCCTTAGAGCAGGGGTGTCAAACTCACTTTCATTGAGGGCCTCATCAGGGTGTGGGTTGACCTCGGGGGCTGGGTGGGTGCAGTCAATTGGGTGGGTGTGACCAACTGGGTGGGCGTGGTCAGCTTAATGCCATTCCCCCAATTGCTGCCCTATTCCTCTTTGCGTTGGGTAGATTGGGCCAAAGCAACATGGGCCGGCCCCTTACATTTTCCAGGACAGCTGCAGGCCAGATTGAAGCACATCATGAACTGGATCCGACCTACAGGCCTTGTGTTTGACACGCCTGCCTTAAGAGGTCAATACCCTTTTCTTTGTGACAGGCCGGGAAATATGGGGAAACAATTGGTGGCCCAGGTAGTCTGGAGTTGCCTTCTGGAAGTTGCATTTTGACAATTTGACATAATTTGACATAATTTGACATAATTTGACATAATTTGACATATAGCTTTGCCACAAGTAGTTTTTTCAGTACTTGGTGCACCAACCTTACATGTTCTTCTATGGCTTCATTGAAGATAAGAATGAGGCAACTGGACTTTCTTTTCTTTTTTCTTTGAAGATGTTTTGCTTCTCATCCAAGAAGCTTCTTCAACTCTCACTGGATGGTGTGGAAGCAAAGGATTTATATTCCTTGCAGACAGAGATGGTCATCTGCATCCTTTTAGAGAGCCATTGAGGCCACTTGTTTATCTGTGTCCTCAGGGTCACCTGAGTGGTGCAAATGGTTCCTATTTCTTTTCAAAAATAATGATTTTGGCAGCATGTAATATACGTTTTTCAGCTTCTGGCTTTCCAGTTTTTGCTACTACCGTATTTTCACCCATATAACCCGCCCACGCAGATAACCCGCACACGCATATAACCCGCGGGTTTTCTGGATCGTGTAAAATGTTTCCCGTATACCCCGCCCACGCATATAACCCGCCCACGCAGATAACCCGCACACGCAGATAACCCGCACACGCATATAACCCGCGGCGAGTAAAAGAGAAGGGAAACAGCTGAGATGGGGGGGGAAGAAACGGAGAAAGAAAGAAGCCTGCGCACGCTGGGGAAGAGGAAAGGAACGAAGGAGAAGGAAACAGCTGAGATCGGGGTGGGGGAAGAAACGGAGAAAGAAGCCTGCGCACGCTGGGGAAGAGGAAAGGAACGAAGGAGAAGGAAACAGCTGAGATCGGGGTGGGGGAAGAAACGGAGAAAGAAGCCTGCGCACGCTGGGGAAGAGGAAAGGAACGAAGGAGAAGGAAACAGCTGAGATCGGGGTGGGGGAAGAAACGGAGAAAGAACCCTGCGCACGCTGGGGAAGAGGAAAGGAACGGAGGAGAAGGAAACAGCTGAGATCGGGGTGGGGGAAGAAACGGAGAAAGAAGCAAGCCTCCGATCGTGTAAGCCTCCGATCGTGTAAAATATTTTCTGTATACCCCGCCCACGCATATAACCCGCAGGGGGGCGCTGTGCATGTAAAAACCGCATATAACCCGCGGGTTATATGGGTGAAAATACGGTAGTTGAGAAACTTCAAATGTGGCCCTCGCTGCATTTTTATTGTTACAACCATTTGCAGTCTTTCTTAAAAACCATTTTCTTATTTTCCCAAAGCTACTTTCCCTGCTTTTGGGGGAAAAAATTGATGTTCTTTTTGGCATGTTTCTTATCTTTTTCTAGAGATGTTTTCACAGTTTTGAGGTTTCATAGCCTTGTCGGACAGGACCTCATAGCACAAGACGCACTGTGGTAATGGCTTGTCCTCAGGACTTGTACACGTGAAGCCGATTGGTAGATATTCCTTATTATAAACAGCGATGCTTTGTGAAGTGAAGCCTTGCTTTGCTTTGAACAGGATGAACCCTCATCCACACCAGACCATTTGGCTTCCATCCTGAGGCTAAACTGAAATGCAGCCACGAAATCCACGGCAGCAATTACAAAACAACCAGGTGATTATGAAATCGGTCCAAATACTCACTCAGACAGACAGGGACTGGCCCAGTGTACTCTGCTCTGCAGTCTCTGACTGTCTGAACCAGAGGCGCACCTACCAGTTCGCACCTATTCGGTAGAACCGGTCCGTCAAATCTACCGAACCGGTTAGAAGAGGTTCCACCAGTGGACCCGGAAAGCAGGCCACACCTACAGAAGAGGTTCCAAAAAGTTTTGAAACCCACCACTGGTCCTTGGATATGATTATTCTACACTATCATGCTCCTATTTATAAAACTCGGTGCCTCTATGAAAGGTAAGGATGACTACTGCGTTTGTGGTGCAATCAGAACATTGCGTGTGTTGAAGTTGTTTTAATGCAAACCAAAGATGCCTTTTAAAAAACAAGTTCACATCATATTCTTATGCATGCCGGTGCTGTGTGTGAGGCAATTTAAGGTGGTTCTGACAAGCATCTTCATATCTGGTCACATGGGCAGCAAGCCACTCCCACAAAGGAGGCCACACCCACAGAGTAGGTTCGAACAATTTTTGAAACCCACCACTGGTCTGCACAGTAGCAAGGAAGACTCTGGGTAGCGTATTTTTCGCTCCAGAAGTTGTTCCTGACCATAAGAGACACCTAGTTTGAGAGGAGGGAAACAAGAGGGGAAAATCTGTCTCTGCCTCCCAGCATCCATCTGGTGTTCGTTTGGCTAGCTTCCTTTCAGCAAAGAGCCGGCCTCCTCCCTGTCCGTTGCCTCCGCTGGGGAACGCTGGAGCCTTGGCCTCCTAGCAGCTGGTTGGCGGTTGGATCGGCCTCCTGGAAGACCTCCGATCAGCTGTTCCAGGCGGAGGGAATTGCTGCCGCTGTTCACCTCTGCTGCCTCTCGCCCACATTCGCTCCCTAAGACGCACAGACATTTCCACCCACTTTGGGGAGGAAATAGTGCATCTTATGGAGCAAAATATATGATAGTTTACAATACAATTTCATAAAGATAAGAGCATTAAAATTAAGAATCAGATAAAATCTACAGGCAGTCCTCGACTTACGACCATTCAAGAAGCAATGGGTGGAAACTAATGAAGGAGAGAAGCAACTTAGAATTAAGGAGAAATTTCCTGACAGTTAGAACAATTAACCAGTGGGACAACTTGCTTCCATAAGTTGTGAATGCCCCAACACTGGAATTTTTTAAAGAAGAGATTGGATATCCATTTGTCTGAAATGGTCTAGGGTTTCCTGCCTAAGCAGGGGGTTGGACTAGAAGACCTCCAACTGTGTTTCTATTCTATTCTATTCTTCTAACATATTCTAGTTGCAACCTCCTATTAATTGTGGTTTGTTCAGGCACAAGGCTTCTCCCAAACAGACTGGAAGTGCGTATTCAGTGCCAATGATTGTTCAGCACCTCACAAACTTCAGATTGCGAGGAGCAGTGGGTGGGGGGGCTATAATGGGTGGGAATTCTCACAGGGTGATGTCACTTGCTATAAGAAGGTTGAACCGGGAAGAGCAAGGGAGATGACAATGACAGACCTATGCAGGAAATATTAACAGGGCAAAGAAAGTAAAATCCAAAGGGATTAAGAAGTGATGTTTGGCTGAACCTTGTCCTCGTGCCCTCCTCTGTGCCCTCGCTGAAGAGTTCAGGAAGCTTTATTATGTCCAGGTTCATATGTCCAGGTTCAAAAGCAACAGCCCAACTTTTGGCCCACACTGGTCACCCAAAGGACATTAGACCTGTGCTCTGGTGTAGAGATAGAGGAAAGGTTACAAAGAGGCATGCGTAGCTGGGCCAAGAGTGGTTCCACCACAAAACCGCGCTCGACTAAACCGCGCCTGACTAAACCGCGTTGCTGACGTCATCAAAAGGGCGGCAACAGCGCGGAGACAGAAGCACGCTGTAAACCCCAAACCTAAAATTAACCCCTAAACCTAAACCTAACCCCCCTAAACCTAATCCTAAACCTAACCCTAAACCTAACCCTTAACCTAACCCTAAACCTAACCCTTAACCTAACCCTAACCCTAAACCTAATCCTAACCCTTAACCTAACCCTAAACCTAACCCTAACCCTTAACCTAACCCTAAACCTAATCCTAACCCTTAACCTAACCCTAAACCTAACCCTAACCCTTAACCTAACCCTAAACCTAATCCTAACCCTTAACCTAACCCTAAAGCTAACCCTAAAGCTAACCCTAAACCTAACCCTTACCTTAAGTTGAATCGGCTTGCTTTCAAAGCGCTATTTAAAGCGCCCTTCTTTCTCCGCACTGGCTGTTGTCGCCCTGTTGATGACGTCAGCGACGCGGTTTAATCGGGCGCGGTTTAGTCGAGCGCGGTTTTGACGTGTCACGCTTCTAGATATGTGAGACTCTACCCTGGCTGGGATGTTCTTAAGATTGACAAGGAGACTACGCCAATTACAATGCTGTTGCTATATACTCTTTGCTTTGCTTGTTAAAACTGTATAAAAAAGAATAAACTCTGCAAAGGCAGACGGATAATTTGGATGAAGCCAACTATGACTGGTCTCTGAATCCATCACTCTGGGCTTCCCACTGGTTGGTTGTTGGCTGCCCTTGGCAATTCCAAGGGACTTTGTGACAAAGCCATACATGACTTGACTCCAAGTGGTGAAGTGTTGTATCTTCAGAATAAGCCTCAGCTGGGGAAGGTGTGGAGCTCCATTTCTATGCGGTTGGTGCCCATGGGGGGGTTGTAAGTACTGCTTCTCTCCTTTGACAAAACAAGCCCCCACCCTTGGAATTAGGTTGATCCCCATTGGCCTGGCCTGCAGAAACTCTGGGAAAATGAGTTTTACACACAGATACACACATTCTCCTTCCATGGAGGTAGGGTTTGTAGAATAGCTACGAGATGGACATCTGTACAGATTGTTAAAGAAATTAAAATTGAAATGTTTGTTAGTTGCTTGTTTGTCTATCTCAGGGGTCTCCAAACTTGGTGATTTTATGCCTTCTGGACTTCTAGAATTCCCAAGCCTGGCTGGTTGGCTGAGGAAGTCTGGGAGTTGAAGTCCACAAGTCTTGAAGTTGCCAAATTTCCTGGGCTATCCAAGCAGAACAAGGGAGGAAGATGAAGGGCAAGGGAAAGCGTGATGGGCTATGTCACACGAAGATCAAAGAAACATGGGGCTGCCCTTGAAGAGTGTTCAAAAACTCCAATTAGTCCAGAATGCAGCCGCGCGAGCGATTGTGGGTGCACCAAGATAAGGTACACTCACGTTACACCTATCCTCCGCGAGCTGCACTGGCTACCTATTAGTCTCCGAATCCGCTTCAAGGTGCTGGTTGCTACCTATAAAGCCCTACATGGCATCGGACCTGGGTACATGAGAGACCGCCTCCTGCCGATTACCTCTCTCAGACCAATTAGATCACACAGGTTGGGTCTCCTCCAGATTCCATCTGCCAGCCAATGTCGGCTGGCGACTCCCCGGGGGAGAGCCTTCTCTGTTGCAGCTCCAGCCCTCTGGAACGAGCTCCCTGTTGAGATCTGGATCCTTACTACCCTCCCGGCCTTCCGCAAAGCCACCAAGTCCTGGCTGTTCCAGCAGGCTGGGGGGGACTGAGAAGCATTTACCTCCACGGAAATTGTGAATGTTGGTTTTGTTTTTAATATGTTGTCTTTGTCTCGTTTACCCCCTTTCCCTTGTCTTTTGTGAGCCTCCCGGAGTCCTCCGGGAGTGTGCGGCATACAAGACAAATAAATAAATAATAAATAAATAAACTGAGAAGGCAGCCTCTGCTTTCTCTGCAACTGAGCCATCATCTCATAATCTCACCCAGGAAGGAAAGACATAAGAAGTAAAGTAACTCAAATTTCCCCACATAAAGGTGTGCCTTGGTGATTGATGATTCACTATTTAGAGGAACAGATTCAACAATTTGTAGACGGGACAATTTCTTTAAAGTGTGCATCCTACTTGAAGAGTATACAGAATTATAGAATAACAGAGTTGGAAGGGACCTTAGAGGTCTTCTAATCTAACAGGTCAAGCAGGAGACTCTGGTCTACAGCATTCCAGACAAATGGCTGTCCAATCTCTTCTTGAAAAACTCCAATGAAAACGCACCCATAACTTCTGAAGGCAACTTCTGTTCCACTGTTCAATTTTTCTCCCTGTCAGGAAATTTCTCCTTAGTTCTGGATTGGTTCTCTCCTTGATTCGTTTCCACCCATTGTTCCTTTCCCTGCTTTCTGGTGCTTTGGAGAATAGGTTGACTCCCTCTTCTCTCCTCTGTTGCAGCCCCTCAAATATTTGGAAATGCTATCATATCATCCCTAGTCCTTCTTTTCTCTAGATTGGAGGTTTCAGAGAGGTTCAGTAAGATAATCAAGCCCACCAATTATTATCTCTTTCTCCTCCTTCCTGTTGGGGCAAATGATTCAATGAAGAGCCTGAAATCAGGATCAAAGTATTATGAACAAGAAGGCAGAAATGCAAAGGAACCGTGTGTGTGTGTGTGTGTGTGTCAGATTGATTTCCCCTCGGTACTCCTGACAATAGGTTGGTTGAGGGACGGGGGGGATTTTAGAAATAAATTGCCGTCTCAGAAGATGGTGATGGTGCGAGAACTTTGATTTTTTGGACCAGTGATGGCGAACCTATGCCACGAATCCCAAAAGTGGCTTGCAGAGCCATCTCTCCGGGCACCATAGCCATCGTGCGTTTCTCTTCCGAGTTCTGGCACGCACCTGCACTCTGGCAAGCCGGTTTTCACACATATGGGAGTGCCAGAAACTGGAGGAACAGCATCCCGGCATGCATGCACACAGAGTCCTCCTGGTCTTCCAGGTTCTGGTGTGCGCATGCGTGCTGGCCAGCTGGTTTTCATGCGGGCGTGCATGCCAGAATCCAGAAGTGTGGCCGTTGCACATGCATGTGCCAGAAACTGGAAGTGTAGCTCCACAGTGTGCGCAACAATGTTCCCTCTAACTTTTTTTCAGTGTGCGCGGAAAGGTATAGTGTTTGAGTGGCACATTTTCATGCCTGAGCACCGGAATTTTTTTTCATTGGGCAGAGGGGAGGGAAAGACCCCTGATGGCTTGGAGAGATCTTGACATGCTAAACATTGCATGGCTTTCGCTGGGGAGGGGTCTATGATTTCTACATCCACTCAAGGAATGGGAAAGGGGGGGGGCGACCGTCCGGGCTGGGCACATCTGTGGGCGCCTGGCTTGCGCACTTGGGTTGGCCAGCCAGCTCCGCTGAGCGAAGGTGAGGCTTCGCCAAAGGGGTGAGGCTTCGCGAAGGTGAGGCTTCGCCAAGGGGCGGTGGGCGGCAATCGGGAGGAGAGGGGAGGGGGCAAAGCTCGGAAAGCCACTTCCATCCTGAAGGAAGGAAGGGAGGAAAGAAGGGAAGAAGGAAGGAAGGAAGGAAGGAAGGAAGGAAGGAAGGAAGGAAGGAAGGAAGGAAAGAAAGAAGGAAGAAAGGAAGGTCCCAATGTGGTTCCCCCATCCTGAGTGGAGTGGTGCCACATGCACAATCATAGCACGCTGTGACATTAAAAATAACTGCACAGCACTTGGAAGCTTAGAAGGAACATTGGTGCGCATGCATACTGGGTATCTCCTCTTCCAGTTTGCGGCACTCCAGAGCATGCACTCGCTGCCGAAAAGGTTTGCTAACACTGTTCTCCATCTGCTGCTCAGAGTTTTTGCTGGACTCTGAGATGAGAGTGACCTGCACTCCGGACGGGGCTGGAAAGGGAGCCTGGCAGCTGAATTGCTCCACAGGGGACTAGAAAGACAGGGTGAGATTCAGCCGGGAATCCCCCATCTACCGCCATTCTCACGCACCCGATGTTCCAGTGATCAAGGTCACCTCCCAGGATCTGAATGTCAAAGTCACCTGCAGGGCAGAAAATCTGATTAGTAAGGCATCCAGGAGAGTCTTCTTAATGGATGTTTGTTCTGGTACATTCTTCTCTCCATGAAAAAGGCCTTGGGACCGAAGATCCCAGGGAAGGAAGGGAGGGGCTGCAGCCCCCACCAAAGAAAGGAATCCCTCCACTTGTCTTCTCTTCACTGCAGTAAACATTGTCCAGTCCAGTTTTGAAATTGTGGCTTGGGGACCCCCCCCTCAGCATTTCAGCCAAGATCATAGGACTCTAAAAATCCACTTGAATTAAAGAAAAAATCATGGAATAATAAGAGTTGGAAAGGCCCTTGGAGATCTGGAGGGCCATAATAGGAGTATTGCCCTCTTGAAGACCAGACGAGTCTCTCCAGAAAGCAACAGTGCCAATTATCTGTGGAGCTTCTCAGTCATCCAGTTCATGGTTGTTCCAAAGGTGCTTCTTCAAAGGTGCTTCTTCAAAAGACAGCTGGACCTTCTTGGGTTTTTCTTGAAGATCTTTCACTTCTCATCCAAGAAGCTTCTTCAGTTTAAGAAGCTTCAGAACTGAAGAAGCTTCTTGAAGGAGAAGTGAAACATCTTCAAGAAAAACCCAAGAAGGTCCAGCTGCCTTTTGAAGAAGCACCTTTGGGACAACCATTCCAATCCAAATATGGTTGTGGTCTACTGGCAGCCTGCGGAGCTGGCAGCAGATTCGGACAGTGGGAGGTTGGGGAGGAACATGGGCCAGTCCTGGAGTCTGGGGAAGGCTCAGACGAGGGCTCTGCGTCAGAGGCAAAGAGGGGGTTAGGGGCATCTGGGAGTTATGTGCTGCCTCTGGAGCCTCCAGATTCAGTCATCAGCAAGGCAGAGGAACAGGCTCCCCCTGTTCCCAGTGCGCACATGCGCAGAGCTGCCAGAAGGCAAGAACAATTAAAACAGAAGGGACGACTCGGGAGTAAGGCTCCTCCCATAGGACATAAAGGAGTGGCAAAGGCACGCGAGCCTTTGCAAGAAGCAACTTGGTTCATGCTGGTCAGTTCACCTTCTGAAACTCCGTTTGGACTCTGTGCTCCGTGTGGCCTTGCCAAGCTAATGGCCAATTAAGTCTTTGGCAGCGTTTTCAAAGAAAATGAAAGTTGATGCTTCTCAGCCTTATCCCGAAGGACTTTGGCAGTCTACTGTAGAACTCTTCACTACTATTTGGAACTCATTATGGGCTGTGAATGAATATAATTCGCAGCCTTTGAAATAAAAAGAGGGTTTTTATAGCAATAGCAATAGCAGTTAGACTTATATACCGCTTCATAGGGCTTTCAGTCCCCTCTAAGCAGTTTACAGAGTCAGCATATCGCCCCCACACAGTCTGGGTCCTTATTTTACCCACCTCGGAAGGATGGAAGGCTGAGTCAACCCTGAGCCGGTGAGATTTGAACAGCCAAACTGCAGAACTGCAGTCAGCTGAAGTAGCCTGCAGTGCTGCATTTAACCACTGCGCCACCTCGGCTCTTAACTTGGACTTAATTGTGTGCATTTTACTGTATCAGGAAGCCTCAGTCAGAACAGATATTCCATCTAGGAAGTTTTGTACCAGCTGAAGAAAGAAATTGCCGGAGGGAGGCAGTGCCAGCCCTTCCTGGACAAGCAAGGGTGAGGTTCTGCCTTGAAGACGTTGGCCTGCAAAATACATCCAGCGTTCCGAGTAATGCGCCCACCGAAAGCAGAACTCCAAAGCCAGGTAGATTCCTCAAAGAACAATTTTATTGGACACATCATATTGGTACAACTGGTGAAAACCATCTCTGAAAGTTCCCACGGTTTTCACCTAATTAAAAAGCGAAAGTTTTCCCTCGCCCCCCCCCCTCCAAGGTCATCAGTCGCAGTGTCCAATAGAGGTGCTGGCCGGTTGCTCGGTTACTCCCCTCTTCCTCTCTCTCTCAGGCCCCTGCTGGAATGACCTTGGTTCCCACAGGGAAGTTTTTGTTTTGGAGACCAAACCACAATATCTATTGACACCCCCCCACTCACTCCCTGCCCCGTCTTTGGCCTGGTGGCAATCATGAAGCCCCCAAGATGGCCTCCAGCCAGGTTCGCTTCAGGTTTGACACAAAGTTTCAAAAGAAGCCAAAACTCCCAGGAGCAAATTTGGGGCAGGGAAGCTTAACCTAGTCCCCCTCCAGGTAAGTAATTTGCATACGATGCAGGCTGAGTCACTGGATTGTGAGGTCTCAGCCAAGAGGGGCCAGTGGGAGCCACCAGTGGCAGGGATCTGGTCTTTGCTTTGCTTGAACCCAAGCAGGAAAGTGCCTGGCATGCCACACCAGGATGCTTTCTGGCTGACACTCCTACTTTTTCACTTCCAAGCTGGTAACTTCTGTGACGGTTTCGATTGTGTATGTGTGTGTGCGGCCGGGGGGGGGGGAGTTTGGTCCTTCTACATTCCCTCCCAGTCGAGGCTCAGAACTGGAGCAAGCAGGATTCCACACTTGGGAGTAAGGCTGTACAGCTCAAGAATTGCAGAAAATAGTTCGTACGTGAATGAAACAAGTCCGAAAAGTTTGATTCCAGTGTCAACCTAGGACAGTGTTTCTCAACCTTGGCCACTTGAAGATGTCCGGACTTCAACTCCCAGAATTCCCCAGCCAGCAAAAGGTTGAGAAACACTGACCTAGGATATTCAATTTTGCCAAACTGTTTATCTCCCCAGAATAGGCAGAATTACCTTTATAGGTGCTACTTGACTTTTCTTAGAAACAACAACAACTCTTAATCCCTTCTATGAATGAATGGAAAATGCTTCTATGTTCCCAACAATGTCCTGACTTAAAAGTTAACTGGAGATTTCTTAAGCTGTAATAGTCTTTGGCATAATACCTAACTGATACCACATCCAAAATCTGGGCTTATATGTGCATAGAATCCAGTGGTGGGTTTCAAAAAAAATTTTGAACCTACTCTGTGGGTGTGGCCTCCTTTGTGGGAGTGGCTTCCTGGTCATGTGACCTGGTGCGAGTGGCTTGCCGGCCATGTGTTTTCTCTCCCTCCCCCCCCTCTCTCTCTTTCCTTCCTTCCTTTTGTCTCTGTCCCTTTTTTCTTTTTTTCTTTCATCTCTCTCTCACTTTTTCTTTCTTTTTTTCTTTCTTTCTTTCTTTCTTTCTTTCTTTCTTTCTTCTTCTTTTCTTTCTCTTTCTCTTTCTCCTTCTGTGTGTGTGTGTGTGTGTGTCTTTGCCTCTCTCTCTCTCCCTCCCTCCCTCCCTCCGTGTCTCTCTATGTGATTCTCTCTCTGTGTCTGTCTGTCTGTCTATCTGTCTCTCTCTCTCTCTCTCCTTCCTTTTGTCTCTGTCCCTTTTTTCTTTTTTTCTTTCATCTCTCTCTCACTTTTTCTTTCTTTCTTTCTTCTTTTCTTTCTCTTTCTCTCTCTCTCTCTCTCTCTCTCTCTCTCTCTCTCTCTCTCTGTGGCTCTTTGCCTCTCTCTCCCTCCCTCCCTCCCTCCCTCCCTCCATGTCTCTCTATGTGATTCTCTCTCTGTGTCTGTCTGTCTGTCTGTCTGTCTCTCTCTCTCTCTCTCTCTCTCTCTCCTTCCTTTTGTCTCTCTGTCCCTTTTTTTCTTTCATCTCTCTCTCACTTTTTCTTTCTTTCTTCTTTTCTTTCTCTTTCTCTTTCTCTCTCTGTGTGAGTCTTTGTGTGTGTGTGTGTGTGTATGTATGTGTGTGTGTCTTTGCCTCTCTCTCCCTCCCTCCCTCTGTGTCTCTCTAGGTGATTCTCGCTCTGTGTCTGTCTGTCTGTCTGTCTCGCTCTCTCTCTCTCTCTCTCCGTCTCTCTCTCTGTGTGTGTGTATCTCTCTCCTCCAGTTGTGGATTTCAAAAACTTTTGGAACCTCTTCTGTAGGTGTGGCCTGCTTTCCAGGTCCACTGGTGGGACCTCTTCTAACCGGTTCAGGAGATTTGACGAACCGGTTCTACCGAATAGGTGCGAACTGGTAGGAACCCACCTCTGACAGAATCTACATTTTAATGTTACAAGAGTCAGTTTGTGAAGGAACCAGGCTAGAAACCAGGAGGTGGTGATTTCAAGTCCTCCCAGAAAGGGGCTAAGTGATATTGGGCTTACAGGGTTGTTGTGGGGAAAATAGGAGGAGTGTGTTTGCCATCTTGAGTTATATTTGTAAAAATAATAAAGGTGGGATATAAGTTAAATAAATGAAATACCAAAATCAGGATCGGTTCTTGCTTCTATGGATGGAACACTATTCAGTGATTTATATTTTGTTGACCAGCAGTTCAACAGTGATCCTTAATATTTTTAATATGAGATATTTTATATTTAACTATTTACAACTAATTAATGAAAAGTTAAAAAGCCCTAACCTCCACAATATTTAAAACCCCCAATTTATCATCTATCGTGTGTTCTTTCTTATGATATGTGGGTGGTGCAGTGGTTAAAGTGCAGTAATGCAGGCTACTTCTGCTGCCTGCCGGCTGCCTGCAATTTGGCAGTTCAAATCTCACGAAGCTCAAGGTTGACTCAACCTTCCATCCTTCCAAGGTGGGTGAAATGAGGACCCAGATTGTTGGGGGCAAATAGGCTGACCTTGTAAACCAGTTAGAGAGGGCTGTAAAAGGACTGCGAAGTGGTATATAAGTCTAAGGGCTTTGCGATTGCTTTAAATCTTTTTTTCCTGTTGATCTTTGTATTTGTTTATTTTGTTGAAGTGTCTAATTAAAAAAAAAAACAAGTTGCCTTGGATAGTTGTGTCACTTTTTGCTTCTTTTGTCTTCTCTTGGCTCTCACAGAAACTTCGGCCACCCAACTGAATGGCATTCTGGGGGAATCCGTCACTTTCCAGCTCAATGAATCAAAACCGTTTGTAACCATTTCCTGGTCCAGGAATGATAAAAACGGCGGGTTCAGGACTCTCGCCCTGGTGGCCCCCATGAACCCCTGCAAACTTTTCATCCCCCACCAAGAATTTAAAGAGCGCATCCACTCCACCAGGGACTGCCGTAATCTGCAGTTCAGCAACCTAAAGCAAGAGGACAGTAACCGATACACGGCAAACATTGCGTTAACAAGTTCGGAATCGATCAACGAACACTTTGACCTGAAAGTTTACAGTAAGCAACTAACCTTCTGAGTAATCCAGGGGCTTTAACGTTTTCTTGTGAGCTCCTTCATTTTGGGCTGAGGGGAGATTTTTCTAAGTTTATTTATTTTATTTATTTATTTATTTGTCTTGTATGCCGCCCGCTCCCGAAGGACTCCGGGCGGCTCACAATAGACAAGGGAAAGGGGGATAAATAGACAAAGACAACACTTTAAAAAGAACGCAACACTCACAGTTTCTGTGGGGCTGGATGTTTCACAAGCCCCCCGGCCTGCTGGAGCAGCCAGGACTTGGTGGCTTTGCGGAAGGCCGGGAGGGTAGTAAGGGTCCGGATCTCCACAGGGAGATCATTCCAGAGGGCTGGAGCTGCAACAGAGAAGGCTCTCCCCCGGGGAGTCGCCAGCCGACATTGGCTGGCAGATGGAATCCAGAGGAGACCTAACTTGTGCGATCTGATCGGTCTAAGGGAGGTAATTGGCAGGAGGCGGTCTCTCAGGTACCCAGGTCTGATGCCATGTAGGGCTTTATAGGTAACGACCAGCACCTTGAAGCGGGTCTGGAGACTAATGGGTAGCCAGTGCAGCTCGCGGAGGATAGGTGTGACGTGGGTGTACCTGGGTGCACCCACAATCGCTCGCGCGGCTGCATTCTGGACTAACTGAAGTCTTCGAACACTCTTCAAGGGCAGCCCCATGTAGAGCGCGTTACAGTAATCCAGTCTTGAGGTCACAAGGGTGTGAGTGACTGTCTGAAGGGCCTCCCGATCCAGGTAGGGTCGCAATTGGTGCACCAGGCGAACCTGAGCAAAGGTCCCCCTGGTCACAGCCGACAAATGGTGTTCTAAAGTCAGCTGGGGATCCAGGAGGACTCCCAAATTGCGGACCCTCTCTGAGAGGCGTATAATTTCACCCCCCCAGCCTGAGAGATGGAGTAGTTGGCCAATCTTTGGGAGGGAACATCAGAAGCCACCAAGTTGTGGTGGGGTGATTTCAGGCTTCAACAGGCTGCAGTGGGACACTGGGTGGATTTGCCTTAAGAGTCTTGGGAAGTTGTAATTCTATCCTAACTGGATTTGCATTGCATTGGCACCTGGCAGTCTCAAAAGATGATAGTATCATGCTTTGGAAAGAGGTCAGAGCTGGAGTGTCCTCTCCAGAGCACGAGGCCTGGGTAGATTAATATGGAGGATAGACTGTTACCCAAGCAGCAGATCCTCCCTCTCCACGTCACTGAAATAGTCCAACGGAGCGGCAGAGCTGATACGATTGGTTCCAGCTGCGTCGCAGGAGTCACCAGAACGTGGTTGTACACAGTCACAAACTCCTTCCGGGACTCTGGATTTTGACTCCTGAAGCCGTTTCCAGGAGTGGATGTAGCTACAAGGCAGTGGAGGTGTGTCATCAGAGTTTCCCTTCTCCTAGAAGATAGTTCTCCCACTTGATCTGCCGTTGTGGCGTAGAGCCCTCTTCCGCCTTCAAAACCATAGACCAGTGGTTCCCAAACTTGGCAACTTTAAGACTTGTGGACTTCAACTCCCAGAATTCTCCAGCCAGCTCTGCTCCACAAGTCTTAAAGTTGCCAAGTTTGGGAACCACTGGGATAGAGTTGCGAGGTCCTTTGTGGAGAGGGAGGGGGTCTCTTCTGCCCACCCAACAACCCACTTCCACCAAAGGCCATCAGCAACCCCCGGATACCTTCGTCCAGACTGAGCTTGAAGCACCCATTCAAGCTGCAGATGTGGCACCTCTGGAGAAAATAAACGAAGAGCGAGAAATCTTAGGACCTCCGAAAGAAACTAAGCTGGGCCAAGCTAGGAAGGACTAAAAATTGTGCAGGCCCAGGGTAGCTTCTGTTGAGGGCTGATTTACTGGCTGGAGAATTCTAGGAGTTGAAGTCCACAAGTCTTAAAGTTGCCAAGTTTGGGAACCACTGGGATAGAGTTGCAAGGTCCTCTGTGGAGAGGGAGGGGGTCTCTTCTGCCCACCCAACAACCCACTTCCACCAAAGGCCATCAACAACCCCCGGATACCTTCGTCCAGACTGAGCTTGAAGCACCCATTCAAGCTGCCGATGTGGCACCTCTGGAGAAAATAAACGAAGAGCGAGAAATCTTAGGACCTCCGAAAGAAACTAAGCTGGGCCAAGCTAGGAAGGACTAAAAATTGTGCAGGCCCAGGGTAGCTTCTGTTGAGGGCTGATTTGCTGGCTGGAGAATTCTAGGAGTTGAAGTCCACAAGTCTTAAAGTTGCCAAGTTTGGGAACCACTGGGATAGAGTTGCAAGGTCCTCTGTGGAGAGGGAGGGGGTCTCTTCTGCCCACCCAACAACCCACTTCCACCAAAGGCCATCAACAACCCCCGGATACCTTCGTCCAGACTGAGCTTGAAGCACCCATTCAAGCTGCAGATGTGGCACCTCTGGAGAAAATAAACGAAGAGCGAGAAATCTTAGGACCTCCGAAAGAAACTAAGCTGGGCCAAGCTAGGAAGGACTAAAAATTGTGCAGGCCCAGGGTAGCTTCTGCCGAGGGCTGATTTGCTGGCTGGAGAATTCTAGGAGTTGAAGTCCACAAGTCTTAAAGTTGCCAAGTTTGGGAACCACTGCCATAGACCCTCTGCTCCTGTAACCCTGGAAAGGGGCCCTTACGAGGTGCTACCAGCCATGCCAGCTGGACCAAGGTTTTTTTTAACTGGATTTATGATGCGTGTAATAGGGGAAAGCCCTAGCCTTTTGGAGGGTTGCAAAGGCTGTAGAAACTGGGTTGAAAGATATACTCGCTCCCCAATGTTAAAGGGTTTAGGTTCTATTCTCTCTTTATCGGCTTGGCCTTTGTCAGTGACATTGGCTTCATATAAGGCAGTGTTTCTCAACCTTGGAGGCTTTAAGTCCTGTGGACTTCAACTCCCAGAATCCCCCAGGAGTTGAAGTCCACAGGACTTAAAGTCACCACGGTTGAGAAACACTGATCTAAGGCTTTATGGACTACTGGCCGGGTGGTTTTCTAATTGGATTGACCCACTCCTTTAAGGAGGGGATGGTGGGTTCCCTAGCAACATTGGGTTGAACTCTCGTCCTGTGGCCACTTGGAAAGGAGTGGAACCAGTGTCAGTGCGCACAGTGTTGTTGTAAGGGACTTCAGCAAATGGCAGAAGGTGGGTCCAATTGTTTTGTTGTTAGTTAATAAAGCATCCAAGGGAGGGGTGTCAAACTCAAGGCCCAAGGGCCACATTCACCCCATGGGGAGCTTAGATCTGGCCCACGGGGCCTCTCTGGAATCAGCAAAGGACCAACCCCCAGTGCCTCTGCCAGTGAAAATGGAGCCCGAGTTCTGTTTTAGCTGGCAGAGGTTTACAGGAAGCCATCACAGTCAAAAACAGATCTTAGGAGCCTGTTTTCGCTGGCAGATGCCACAGGTGCCCCAACACGAGGGACGTTGAGCTGGCCATGCCCACCCCACCTCCCTTGAGGTCAAACACAACCCTGATGCACAATGAAATCAGGTTTGACAGCCCTGATCTAAGGTTCTGCTCCAAAACCAGGTTTGTCGTTCAATGGTGAAAAGAGTCAAGTTCTACATTTAGGCAAGAAAAAAATGCACAGGTGGTACCTTCCTCAATAGTAGTAACTGTGAGAAGGATCTTGGAGTCCTAGTGGACAACCATTTAAATAGTAGCCAGCCGTGGGCAGCAGCTGCCAAAAAAGCCAACACAGTTCTAGGCTGCATCAACAGAGAATACAGATCACGTGAAGGGTTAATACCACTTTATCAGGCCTTGGGAAGGCCACACTTGGAATCCGGCATTCAGTTTTGGTCGCCACGATGTAGAAAAGATATGGAGACTCTGGAAAGAGTGCAGAGAAGAGCAACCAAGAGGATTAGAAGACTGGAGGCTAAAACATAGGAAGAACGGTTGCAGGAACTGGGTGTGTCTAGTTTAATGAAAAGAAGGACTAGGGGAGACAGGATAGCAGTCTTCCAATATTTCAGGGGTTGCCACAAAGAAGAGGGAATCAAGCTATTCTCCGAAGCACCTGAGGGCAGAACAAAAAGCAATGGGTGGAAACTAATCAAGGAGAGAAGCAACTTAGAACTGAGGAGAAATTTCCTGACAGTTAGAACAATTAGTCGGTGGAATAGAAGTTGCCTCCAGAAGTTATGAATGCCCCAACACTGGAAGTCTTTAAGAAGATGTTGGAGAGCCATTTGTCTGAAACGGTATAGGGTTTCCAGCCTAGGCAAGGGGTTGGACTAGAAGACCTCCAAGGTCCCTTCCAACTCTGCTATTGTGTTCTATTCTATTGTATTGTATCCCCTCATCCATTTCAGGATGACGACTCAAACTCAGAGCATAACCTGTCCCTAAAAGTTTCAGAAATGCCCTCCAGGCCTTTGAGGTGAATTGGGCACCATTACCCCACTTGGAAAGGATGCGTTGCGGGGCACCAGGCAGTCGATATATGTGATGTAAGAAAAACTTCATCAAAGGATCTTCTAGCACTGCTTTGAAAAGAGGTCTGGCTCCACCCAGAGGACATGGGCAGTTCTTCAATGAACTCCGCGGGCATCTCTGTCCAGGGTGCTGAAGGGCCAGGCGTTTTCCCTTGCCTCCGTTTGGCCGCTGCACAGGTGGGCAGCTGGCTACGTAGCTTCCGATGTCCTTCTTGAGGGACAGACACCAAAACAGTCTTTTTAGGGAGGGGCGGGTTAACCAATCCAAAGTGCCCAGCCTGTTTGGAGCCATGGAACGTTTGCATAGTCCTTAGTATTTGACTGACTGGTACGTGTATCTTACCCTCTACCCAGGGTAGCCCCTCCTGCATGGAACATCTGGAGACTATTATAGTCTGCTAAGAAGTTCTCCCCTCCCGGCAGGTAGTGGAGGGGGAAATGAAAACATTGGAAGTGTTGCGCCCAACACACCTGTTTAGGGGAAAGTGTCAGCACCTCTCCATTAGATAATTAGGAAAGAAGACCACGAGACTCCATGTGTAGAAATCAAGTGTACTTTTACTAATTATAAATGATTAAAGGCATAGCGAAGCGAAATCTGAATATTTAGGCGCGAAAGCGATTGATATATAGAATAGCCCATTCCCCTCCCCTTGGCATCACAGTTACAGTCCAATCATAATTCTCTCAAGTGTCAGGTGTGAGATAACTTCAAAAGGCATCACAAAGATGGAATGTCGGTGCCATTAGTCCTGGCGGGAATCTCCCACGCATGCGTAGTCCGACCAGCAGCTGAACTCCAGAACCTTCCTCCAGCACAATGAGTAACCCCTCCCAAATACCATTCCCCCCCTCCCCGTTTCATGGCAGCCGAAGCAACAGCAAAGCAGAGGCTGACAGAAAGCCTCCATGGGGTCGGTTCTTGTGATCTGCCCACACCTGGAAGGCGTTTTTGCTCCCTTCCAGAAGGTGGGGAGAAGTGAGAAGAACCCACAAGATTGCAACAGCTTCTTCCTCCCACACCGCCCAGCGCTGCTCTATCTCGGTTAGCTTTTTTGAGGTGTAAGCACCTGGTTTCAGCTTGGTCTCCTTTCTCGCAGGAGGGCTGCCCCCACGGCTACCTTGCTGGACCCAACTTCAATGACAAAAGGTTCGTATGGGTCCAGATTCGTACCGCTGAAAGAGCCTCTTTCTTTTTCTGAATGTGGCTTAGCTCTCCAGGGTCCAGTTTAGAGGCTGGATGGACTTTTGGCTCGTCCACCCCTTTTGTTTTCAGCAAGTTAGTGATGGGGAGGGCGATTTGCCAAACCCGAGAATAATCCTATAGAAGTTGGCAAAGCCAACTATGTGGTTCTCTCGATGCTACATATTATCATATATGGTGGACCTGCCAAAAGGTTAAGGCATTCTGGATAAAAATATGGTGGATTATGCAAAATATCTTTAAAAGAAGAATAAAGTTTACTCCTCAGTTATTTTTACTAGGTATATGTACTGACTTTACAGTGGTAGAGACTAACTTGGTTCTGCACCTAATAACTGCAGCAAGACTGTTGGTGGCGCAATACTGGAAGAAGGAAGACTTGCCTACAATCCAAGAATGGACATTGAAAGTCACAAACTTAGCCGAGATGGCTAAAATATCGGCATATCTTAAGGATCACTCAAATGAGAGATATAAACGAGACTGGAAAAAATGGATTGACTATATACAAAATAAATACGGGACCAAGAAATTCCAGTTAGCCTATGCTTAAGATCAGAAACGATTTAAACTGTTTAAAGTTAGTTCAGCAAGAAGAAGCTAAGGTCAATGTAGAATGTCATTAATTTCTTTATTTCTTTTTTCTCAATAGATTTTAGACTGTGTTTGTTAAAAATCCATACCGTGTACGGGTTCTGGGAAGTCAGGGGGGGGGGAAGGAGGAGGGGGTAGGGGGGTGGAGGGAGGGAGGGGCATACAAAAAAATTGTACTTCAATGTTTTAATGATTGAGGAATGATGAAATATTTGCGTTTTAAAAGAAATAAAACCTTTGAAATCAGAAGTTGGCAAAGCTGAGGAAGCTTTGCAGTTGTTTCCTGGGGCGGAGGGGTACCCATTCCAAGACGGGCCACACCTTTTCCTGGATCTTTCTCTGCTGGAGTTAGTTAAGACAAAACAGATGGACCCTCCCTCCCCCCACCTCCCCTCTATTCCCGAGCAGGTACATCTAAGCAACAGAGCAGAAAGCACAGAGCAAATGTTACATGGTTTCCTGGTTCTCCCCCCACCCTCCTTCCCTGCCAGAATGGCTGCGTCCCCAGAGGGATCTAATGTTTTTTTTAAAAAAGGAATCGATGTAGAAAAGATGTGGAGACTCTAGAAAGAGTGCAGAGAAGAGCAACAAAGAGGATTAGGGGACTGGAGACTAAAACATATGAAGAACGGTTGCAGGAAAGAAAGACTAGGGGAGACAGGATAGCAGTCTTCCAATATCTCAGGGATTGCCACAAAGAAGAGGGAGTCAAGCTATTCTCCGAAGCACCTGAAGGCAGGACAAGAAGCAACGGGTGGAAACTAACCAAGGAGAGAAGCAACTTAAAACTAAGGAGGAATTTCCTGACAGTTAGAACAATTAATCAGTGGAACAGAACTTGCCTCCAGAGGTTGTGAGTGCCCCAACACTGGATGTCTTTAAGAAGATGTTGGATAGCCATTTGTCTGAAACAGCATAGAGTTTCCTGCCTAGGCAGGGGGTTGGACTAGAAGACCTCCAAGGTCCCTTCCAACTCTGCTATTGTATTGTAATCAAGGAGAGAAGAAACCTAGAACAGAGGAGAAATTTCCTGACAGTGAGAACAATTAATCAGTGAAACAGAAGTTGCCTCCAGAGGTTGTGAGTGCCCCAACACTGGAAATCTTTAAGAAGATGTTGGATAGCCATTTGTCTGAAACAGCATAGAGTTTCCTGCCTAGGCAGGGGGTTGGACTAGAAGACCTCCAAGGTCCCTTCCAACTCTGCTATTGTATTGTAATCAAGGAGAGAAGAAACCTAGAACAGAGGAGAAATTTCCTGCCAGTGAGAACAATTAATCAGTGAAACAGAAGTTGCCTCCAGAGGTTGTGAGTGCCCCAACACTGGATGTCTTTAAGAAGATGTTGGACAGCCATTTGTCTGAAACAGCATAGAGTTTCCTGCCTAGGCAGGGGGTTGGACTAGAAGACCTCCAAGGTCCCTTCCAACTCTGCTATTGTATTGTATCGTATCGTATCTATGGGATCTTAGGGGGGGCCAGTCACAGTGGAAGGAACAGCTTCCTTCCAGACGTTCTGGTGCTCCATCACTGGAGGCTTTTAAGAAAAGACTTGACTTTATCTGGAATGGTATAGGGCCATAACTGCGAACCTATGACACCTGTGCCACAGGTGGCACATGGAGCCCTCTCTGTGGGTACGAGAGCAGTTGCCCAACTCAGCTCCTCCTCGCATGCGTGTGCACTTCCCACTGGCCAGCTGATTTCCGGGTGTCTGCCACGCATGCAGTAGATACACGTGCATGCACAGGAGGGGAAGGGGAGGTTGCGCGGACATGCACAGGGAGAGCGAGTGGCAGGAATCCATGCACAGGGGGGTGGGCGCATTGCACTGTGGGGGTGGGCTAACACACGTGCGCGATTTCAGCATGCGAGGAGAAAAAGGTTAGCCATCGCTAACCTTTTAGTGGTATAAGGCCTTCTGCTTGAGCAAGGGGTTGGACTAGAAGACCTCTAAGACCCGTTCCAGCTCTGTTATTCTGTTGTTTTGATGAGGTTGGCCAGGCTGTCTTGTGCAGTCTATAGGAAGCAAGAGTAGGTTAGGGCAGAGAAAAAAGCTCTTGTGGCTTCCTTCTTCTGGGTTTCGAGGCCTCAAGGGCCCTGGGAAAACCCTCCCTTAAGCCACTCCTGGTGGGAGGATTTCCCTTCATTTTCCTTCAAGAGCCGAGGTGGCACAGTGGTTAGAGTGCAGCACTGCAGGCCACTTCAGCTGACTGCAGTTCTGCAGTTTGGCTGTTCAAATCTCACCGGCTCAAGGTTGACTCAGCCTTCCATCCTTCCGAGGTGGGTGAAATGAGGACCCAGACTCTGGGGGCGATATGCTGACTCTGTAAACCACTTAGAGAGGGCTGAAAGCCCTATGAAGCGGTATATAAGTCTAACTGCTATTGCTATTGCTAAAGAAAGAGAAAGAGAGGAGAGAGAAAGAAAAAGAGAGAAAGAAAAAGAAAGAGAGAAAGAAAGAGAGAGAGAAAAAGAGAGAGAGGAGAGAGAAAGAGAGAGAATGAAAAAGAGAGAGAAAAAGAGAGAGAGAAAGAGAAAGTGAGGAGAGAGAAAGAAAAAGAGCCGAGGTGGCGCAGTGGTTAGGGTGCAGCACTGCAGGCCACTTCAGCTGACTGCTATCTGCAGTTCAGCGGTTCAAATCTCACCGGCTCAAGGTTGACTCAGCCTTCCATCCTTCTGAGGTGGGTGAAATGAGGACCCAGACTGTGGGGGAAATATATGCTGACTCTGTAAACCGCTTAGAGAGGGCTGAAAGCCCTATGAAGCGGTATATAAGTCTAACTGCTATTGCTATTGCTATTGCTATTTTAAATCTTTCACTTCCTGTCCTTTCTGTCTCCTGCTCAGAACGTTTGCAGAGCGCGGACCTGTCCATCGACTGCGTTATCAGAAGGGGTCAGACAAAATCGTTGCAGTTGAACTGCTCGGTGGAGAAATGGAAGGACAAGCTGAAGGTGCAGTGGTTTGTGGCGGAGGGAGTCGCCTCTGGGGTCATCCAGGGGAGTTTGTTTTCCATCAATTACACCAGCAGAGAAATCTTTGACCAGGAGGTCAGCTGCAAGGCGGAAAACCCCGTTAGCAAGGTATCCAGAACCATGCTGCTCAAAGAAGCCTGTAGCAGTAAGTCCATCTCCTTACAGTGTCTTTATGGGGCCTGGCTGGGAAGAAACCTGACAAGGGCTGGTCTTGGGTGAGGTTTGAGGAAGGAGCAGCTCTCCACGATGACTGTGGAATACAAGGATTGCAGTTGGCCAACAAATCACATCCCCCGAAGCAATGCGACATTTCCTTCTACTCAAGTCATAAATTATGGAGGAGACATTTCCAAGAGGCCCCTGGACTTCCTGTTGTTGTTTTTTCCCCCTTGAAAAGGTTCCAGTTCTCACCCAAGAGCTGGACAACCTGAGGGAAGACCTTTGGGAGAACCATGACCTGGATAATTGGGAATCTCCACAGACACTTGACTTCATAACCTTGCTAGATGACTGTCTATGGCAGTGTTTCTCAACCTTGGCAACTTGAAGATGTCCGGACTTCAACTCCCAGAATACCCCAGCCAGCATTCGCTGGCTGGGGAATTCTGGGAGTTGAAGTCCGGACATCTTCAAGTTGCCAAGGTTGAGAAACACTGGTCTATGGAGATATTCAATCATCCAGGTCACAGTTGTCCTAAAGATGCTTTTTCGAAAAGCAACTGGATTTCCTTCCTTTCCCCCCCCCCCCTTTAAAACGCTTCTCATCCAAGAAGCTTCTTCGGGGGCAACCTGTAGAAAGACCTTTGAGAGAACCATGATCGGAATGACTGAGAATCTCCACAGAGGGATGCAGGGGGCAGCTTCTGGAAGGGGAGGTGGAGCTGGGGACACAGTACAACCATACTACATGAGTAAATACACTTACAGAATGAGTAAGGGTTCAGCAGAGTGATGGTGCAAGGAAAAAAACTGAGGAAGGAGATATTTCTGCCCAGCTTCTTTGCTCCCCCCCCCCCTAAAGCAACAGCAACCTACCATCTTCATAAATGCCTGCGGAATAACAGGGCCTCCCAGAAGACATGGGCAGGAGTCTCCGTCCCTCAGATCCCTCAGATCACATCTGCCTATCCCACCAGAGCTGACAGAGGAGACCCATTCCAGGTGCCTTCCCTGAAATGTTCTCCTGGAAGTGTGCCTTTTCTGTGTGTCCAACCCCTCCCTTTTGGCCTTCTGGAATCTCCATCAAAATCTGGCCCTTCACTGGGCCTTGTGGGACGGGGTGGGATCAGATGAACAGAGTTGGAAGGGACCTTGTAGATCATCAAGCCCAACTCCCCATTCAAGCAGGAGACCCTACACCATTTCTGACAGATGGCAGTCCAGTCTCTTCTTGAAAGCCTCCAGGGATGACGCTCCCACAACTTCTGAAGGCAACTCCTGTTCCTTCAGAAGTTGGGGGTTCCTGTTGATAGTTCTCACTGAGAAAGGTTACTCTTTATTTCTAGGTTGAATCTCTCCTTGTTCAGTTTCCATCCATTACTCCTTGTCTGGCCTTTGGGTACTTTGGAAAGTAGCTCGACCCTCTTCCTCCTCTCTGTGGCAGCCCCTCAAATATTGGAAGATGCTCTCCTGTCTCCCCTGGTCCTTCTCTTCCCCAGACTAGCCAGGCCCAGTTCCTGCATCCGTTCATCATCTCTTTGAGCCTCCAGTCCCCTCATCATCCTGGTTGCTCTTCTCTGCCCTCTTTCCAGAGTCTCCACATCTTTTTTATAGTGTGGTGAGCAAAACTGGATGCAGTTTTGCTAAGTGTGGTATTACTATGGCTTTATAGAGTTGTATTAGAACCTCACTTAATCTTGATTGTATCTCTCTGTTAATGAAATTTAGGATTGCATTGGCTTTTTTGGCAGCTGCTGCACACACTGGCTCCTATTTAGCTGGTTGTCCACTAAGACTCCAAGATCCTTCTCACAGTCACTGCTATTAAGCCTGGTTTCACCCAGTTTATATGTGTACTTTTGATTTTTCTTACCTACGTGTAGGACTTTACTTTTCTGTACATTTTCTCATTTTGTTAGCTAGGGCCCAGTGTTCAAGCCTGTCACGGTCCATCTGGATCTTCAGCCTATCTTCTAGGTTGTTAGCTATTCCTGCCAGCTTAGTATCATCTGAAAATTTGATGTTCCCCTTCTATTTCCTCATCTAAGTCATTTATGAAAATAACTTGAAGATGGAACCTTGTGATACCCCACTGCTTACTTCTCTCCATGTAGACTTGGACCTATTAAGGGCTACTCGTTAAGTACGGTTTGTCAGCCAGTTGCGAGTCCATCTGGAGGTGAAGCTATCTATCCCACATTTTTCTAGCTTACCAAGAAGTAGTTTGTGGTCTACTTTGTTGAATGCCTTGCTGACATCTATTATGTCCACAGTATTTCGCTAATTTGGTCACTATGTGGATCTCTCTGAGGCAGTGGATCCAGGAGGGCACCTTGGTTTACCGAGGAACTCCGGGAGACGAAGCGCCAAAAGAGATGCCTAGAGCAACGTTGGAGGGCTAGTAACTCTGAATCTGATCAATCACTATTAAGAGCCTTTATTAGGACTTACCTAGCGGCGATACGGGCGGCAAAATGTACGCATTTTTCCGCTTTTATTGCGTCAGTGGAATCTTGCCCAGCCGCCCTGTTTAGGGTGACCCGCTCCCTCCTGAAAGGAGAGGAGACCGGGGAACCCCTGCGGGGGCTTTGGTGAATCGGTTGATCCCCCTCTTCTCTGTGGCAGCCCCTCAAATTCCCAGTTCCCTCAATTGTTCATCTTATAGTTTAGCTTCCAAACCCTCCATCGTCTTTGTTGATCTTCTCTGCACTCTGTCTTGTTTTTTGAGGTTTGTGGATTTATTACTGAGGCGAACCACAATAGAATTGTACTCTAGGAAATCTTTGGAATAAACCAATGAAAGGTTTCATACAATTATCCTGTTCGTGCAAGAATGATGAATACACCTTCTGCTTCTTTCACCAGAACAAAAGAGATTCGTGAACAGAAAGGACACCGGATTCATGATTGCGGGTCTCTCTATGTTATTTGGCATCATTGCTGTGGTTATGATATGGCTGATGCCATGTCGCACCACACATCCACAGTTTCCAAGCACCGCTCCCTCCAGGACTGCTGAAGGAGCCCAGCTGGACCCAGAAAACCCTCTTCCTCCGCCACCACAGCCACCTGGATGAGAAAGAGGAGCTGTGAGGAGGGGGCTTCCCATGTGGACAAAGTAATAAACATTCACACAGGTTCTTCCAAGGATCTCCACCTCCCCTGGTCTCCTAACCTCAGATTTCCTTTTCTGAAACACAGCCTAGCCGGTTCTTGCCATAATCCAGATCTCAAACCAGCAGCTATAATATCATGTATTATTATTATTATACAATTGTATCACAGCGGCCAGTTGTTTTGCTGGATTTGGCATTGGTTCCTAGTCGGGCCCAACCCAGGGGCCTAGGACGTCGTAACGTATTTTCGTAATATCCGTGCAGATCCAAGCAGTGCGGCTTTTTGCATTTGACTGATGGTGATTTTGTCAATTTTTAACTGTTTTAAATGTAATTCCAGTGCTTTTGGAATAGCACCCAGTGTGCCAATTACCACTGGAATTATCACTGCTGGTTTGTGCCATAGTTGTGGAATTTCGATTTTTAAGTCCTGGTATCTTGCGATTTTTTCATGTTCCTTCTCGGCGACCCTGCTATCACCTGGAATTGCGATGTCTATGATTGTGACCTTATTTTTCTCAACCAGTGTGATGTCTGGTGTATTATGCACCAGTATTTTGTCGGTTTGTATACAGAAATCCCACAAGATTTTGACCATCTGATTTTCGGTGACTTTTTCAGGCTGATGTTCCCACCAGTTTGTTGCTGTTTTAATATTATAATTTTTGCACAAATTCCAATGGATCATTTGCGCTACTGAATTGTGCCGTAATTTATAATCAGTCTCTGCGATTTTTTTACAGCAGCTGAGTATGTGATCAACAGTTTCATCAGCTTCTTTGCAAAGTCTGCATTTGGCATCATCAGAGGATTTTTCGATTTTGGCCTTAATGGCATTTGTGCGGATAGCTTGTTCTTGCGCAGCCAGGATTAGTGACTCTGTTTCTTTCTTTAATATACCTGTTGTTAACCATAACCAAGTTTGTTCACTGTCCACTTTATCTTTTATTTTTTCCAGAAATTGGCCATGCAGTGCTTTGTTCTGCCAACTCTCCATTCTTGATTTTATCACATCTTTTCTGTATTCTTGTTTCGTCTGTTGGGCCTTCAGTAGATTTTTGTTCTTTACTTCGATTAATAGATGTTCTTGACTTTCTCTTAAATAATCAGCCAGTGCATGTTTTTCTTCTTCAACTGTTTGCTTCACTTGTAATAATCCTCTGCCACCTGATTTTCGGGGCAGATATAGTCTATCAGTATCACCACGTGGATGTAAACTGTAGTGCATTGTCATTAGTTTCCTGGTTTTTCGGTCCAAAAGGTCCAAATCAGCTTGTGTCCAGTTAACTATACCAGCTGTGTATCTTATGGTATGATCTTAGGAACAGGGTCATGGCATTGTAGGTAGTCAGTTTGTGAAATTTTGCTGCATCCACTGATCAAGTGGTTGACTGTCTTGTCTTTCTCATTACAGAGGCGACATTTGCTGTTGGTGGTAACATGTTGAATTTTTGCCTTCATGCAGTTTGTGGCTAAGGCTTGTTCTTGAGCTGCCAAAATAAAGCCTTCTGTGTTTTTTTTCAGTGCCCCTGATCTTAACCAGTTCCAAGTTAGCTTTTGGTCAGCTTTGCCTTCAATACTTTTCAAGTATTGGCTATGCATAGCTTTGGTTTTCCAATTTTCAGCTCGCTTCTCAATTACTTCTTTCTTATATTCAGCTTAAAGGCACAACGACTATACATGTATACTTTTTTGTTCTATTTCTTAAAAAAGAAGGAGGAAGATATATTTTAAAATTACATATGTATATTGAAAAGGAATTATAAATACCATCAACATAAAATGGAGCTCACTCAGGGGCTGAAATACACCATGTAAATGAGATGAAGAGTGTGGAAGAGAGTAGAGAGGTAAAGGAAGGAGAGAGAGATTTTTTTGGTATTTTGGTATTTATTAGGATTTATAGGCCGCCCTTTTCCCTGAGGGGACTCAGGGCGGCTTACAATCATTAGGGAGGGGGTGCAATTCAAAAATAAACAGTATGTGAACAAAGTAAAATAATAAAAACACAACTTGCATTCAACACTCAACACTCGGGTGGGGCAAATTAGAAGCTTATCCCCAGGCCTGTTGGGATAGCCAGGTCTTGAGGGCTGTGCGAAAGGCCTGGACGGTGGTGAGGGTGCGTATCTCGACGGGGAGGTCGTTCCACAGGGTCGGAGCAGCCACAGAGAAGGCTCTCCTCCGTGTAGTTGCCAGTCGACATTGACTGGCGGATGGGATTCGGAGGAGGCCCAATCTGTGCGATCTTATCGGTCGGAGGGAGGTAATCGGCAGAAGGCGGTCTCTCAAGTACTCAGATCCACTACCATGAAGGGCTTTAAAGGTGGTCAACAGCACCCTGAAGCGCACCCGGAGATCAACAGGTCAGGAGAGAGGACAAGGGTCGGGGAGAGGAGGAGAGAAAGAAGGAGTGGAAATGGGAGAGAGGAGAAGGAGAGAGGAAGGGGAAGTAGAGAAGGATGACAGAGGGAAGAAAGGAGGGGAGGAGGAGGAGGAGGAGGAGGAGGAGGAGGAGGAGGAGGAGGAGGAGGAGGAAGGAAAAGAAAGTGATGGATAAGGTACAAATATGGTGTATGGAGAGCAGAAGAGCCAATAATTGTTTTTGGGAGTTGATGGTAAGGTGAATTTGATGAAAACATTTAATAATACAATACGATGATGGCTATGTAATAGGATACATGTGGTTCTAGGTTATGAAAATGAAAAAATAAAAAAACTTTAAATGAAAAAAGGAAGGAAGGAAGGAAGGAAGGAAGGAAGGAAGGAAGGAAGGAAGGAAGGAAGGAAGGAAGGAAGGAAGGAAGGACCAGCTTCTGCAGCATTCAGTTCCTTCTCCACTCTTTGTGGAGAAGTTCAAAGCAGTCGGTGGAAGTTGCGTTTTGCCTTACAGCCTACATCACTACACATGGGATGATCTGGTGGTTGGAGAGCTTCGCAGGTGGATTCTTCCACCCTTCATCTAGCAGGGAACCTCAGCCATCCAAATCCCTGCACAATAACTTCCCCTAACTGGCTCTCCTGTGTTGCCCAGAGGGCATCGCAAATGGTCCTTGATTTACAACGGCAACTCAGCCTGGAACTTTGTTGTAAGTCATGCTGGTCATTAAGCGGGTCACACACACCCCTGAGAGCGCCTGATTTTATGACTTTTTTGCAGCAGTTATTAAGTAAATCGCCATGGTCATTGAGTGAATGTGGCAGTCACTAAGCGAATCCATCGTCCGCAGTAAGCTTTTTTTTTTTTGCTAGAAACTAAAAACCAGGAATAAATTGCCGTCATAGGATCAGAGGACACTATAAATGGCCATAAATGGGGACCAGTTGCCAAAATGGGGGAGGAGGCATAGGAATTTGAAACCCAGGTCCTAAGTAGCCCAGGAGAAGTCACTCCCACAGCCGGTTATAAGCCAGAACAGAACAGAATAACAAGAAGGGACCTTGTAGGTCATCTAGTCCAACCCTTCCAAGGACTACTGTATTAAATGACTTGGGATTCCATGTGTTCCTTAGCTCTGTGCCCCCCAGGGGACCCCAGCAAACCCCCGGGTCCTCCAGATGGCACGCTTTCTCTGTGGGCAGAGGAAGTGGGACCTGAGCACCCCAAATACCCCCCGTGGCCCCCTGTGACTGCAGCCCTGAGATCCGGAGGCCTACAGAGCTTGGAAGAAGCAGCTGATAGAAACTCATCAGAGGGGGACCCTACTTAGAACGAAGGAGAAATTTCCCCGTCAGTCACAACAGCTGAACAGCTTCCCTTCAGAAGTTGGAAGGGCTCCAGGCACTGGAGGCCTTTAAAGAGAGATTTGTCCGGAATGGTCTGGGGTCTTCTCTTTGAGCAGGGGGTTAGTCTAGAAGACCTCCAAGGTCCCTTCCGACTCTGTCATTCTGTTAAAAACTGCATGGATAGCATCTGGAAGAGTAAAGGCATCAGCTTCACAACCAAATGCAGTTTAATAAATGCCATAATTTTTCCTTCCTCTATAGCAGTGATCTCCAACTTTGGCAACTTTAAGACCTATGGACTTCAACTCCCAGAGTTCCTCAGCCAGCAAAGCTGGCTGAGGAACTCTGGGAGTTGAAGTCCACAGGTCTTAAAGTTGTCAAGGTTGAAGACCACTGCTCTATAAAACTAAATCAGCAGCTTTTGGGGCACTTTGAGAGCTTCCTGAATTGGCGCAGAAAAAACATTCTTTATTATGCTTTTTTGATGACATTTTTGATGATGGTGTCCAATCCTGAGATAGGATAGAACCTAAAAACTTAAAAGGTCTCTACTGTTGATACTGTTGTTGTCTAGTATTAAAAGAGGTGGCACAATGCAGGAGGGTTTCTCCTAAAACCTACCAACATTTCTACAATTTCGAGTGTGTTTAGTTCATGATTGTTCCAGCCGTACCACGAAGTATTATTGAGTCTGTCATCTGCACCTCGGTAAATGTCTGGTTTGGCTTTGCAACCCAACAAGACAGACACAGACTTCAACAAACAGTTAGGGCTGCAGAAAAAGACAATTGGCGCCTTCCACTGAGGACCTGTAAACTGCACGAGTCAAAATGAGGGCTGCGGGAATATCTACAGACCCTTCGCATCCTGGACACAAACGGTTTCAACTTCTACCCTCAAAATGAGGGTACACCGGAACAACTAGACACAAGGACAATTCCCCCCCCCCCCCCATGCTATCCCTCTGGTAAACAACCTCTCTGCCCTCTCCACTAATTCCCACAACACGGTCAAACTATTTACTAAGACTGTATTACCATCCTCTGCTACCAAATGTGATGTTCCCGTGGGTCGTCCATGAGGCCAATGTGGAGAAAAGACAGGACTCGAGCTTTCTCGGGATGGAGCAACCAAGATTGAGGGTCTGAGAGCCCCTTTTATTGAGATAGGACAAAGGCAGGAGGAGCAATAGCATGTGCTTAAAAACAGCCTGTAAAGGTACAATTTCTAATCTACTGCTCAGGGAAGTTCTGTCTGTATATGGTCAAATCCTGGGCGTCATTGGTAGGGCCCATCTCAGGATGTTATGTTATGAACTATCAGGATGTTATGGAGTTTTAAGAGTTTGTTTTCTCCTGTGTGGTTCAGTGTGGCTCCACATGCCCTGGTATGAACTGGGCCATGGGTGACCCACACCTACACAAGGAGTTATACTACAACAATTATTCTTCTCATCCTTCCTATTACCTATCTCCTTTTCTGCTTGTGGCTATAACTTTGTTGCTCGTATCTTTATGATTTATATTGTTTTATTTAGTATCCTAGTAGGGTTTATGTTGATTGCTTATTTAATATCCTGTTGTGGCCCGGCAGGAGCCATTGGAGCTGTCACCAGACTCCGACAGCGAGGGGTCTTATGAGTTGGAGGAGGTGGAGGACCCTGGACAGGGTGTCAACGGCAAGCAGGGCGAGGAGAGACTGGTTGGCCACCAGGTGGTGGCAGAGCATTGGATCAAAGGGAATGTTCCTGAAAGCATTTGGGAGTTGTATCAGGAGGCAACCAGGCTTAGGTCTACTCAGCGTAAAGGACAAAGTAGGAACTACAGGAGATGATTGCGAGCAGCTGTTGCTCATTGGGATCCTCGCCTGAGTATAAAGAGACTGCTGGTGCCACGCCCGGGTTGCAGAAGTCAACGTTCTCATTCACGTTCATGAATGAACTTAAAGCAACTTGGAGAAGTGGGAAGCCTGTTTGCATTGCCTAAGTTTGTGAGACTTACTGCCAGCCTGCTTATCTGTGTTTATTCTGGGCTCGGAGCCAGCAAGAGCCGGGACTGATAAAAAACATTCCTTTGAACGTTCTGTTTGGCTTTCGTTTCTGAACGGACAAGGTGGGGGTCAGAACAGTATCCTATGACTATCACTAAGTGTTGAAACTTAGATCTCACAGGTTAGGTCTCCTCCGGATTCCATCTGCCAGCCAATGTTGGCTGGCGACCCCCCAGGGGAGAGCCTTCTCTGTTGCAGCTCCAGCCCTCTGGAACGACCTCCCCGTGGAAATCCAGACCCTTACTACCCTCCCGGCCTTCCGCAAAGCCACCAAGTCCTGGCTGCTCCAGCAGGCCGGGGGGCTTGTGAAACATCCAGCCCCATGGAAACTGTGAATGTTGCGTATTTTAAAGTGTTGTTTTGTTTATTTATCCCCTTCCCTTGTTTATTGTAAGCCGCCCGGAGTCCTTCGGGAGTGGGCGGCATACAAGACCAATAAACTAAACTAAACTAAACTACAATGAGAGCTTATGCACCGAAGAGAAATTCCTTGGGTGTCCAATCACTTTTGGCCAAAGAATTCTATTTCTATTCTATTTTTATGGCTGGGAAACTTGGGACACTGGAAAAGGCCAAAAGGAGAAGGGCCTCACCAGAAACCTCACCAAAAATATCACTGGGGGGCCGAGATCTCTAAAAGGGGCTGTCCTGCTTTGGTCATATCATGCAAGCCCACCCCCTTGAAAAGCCAATCTTGCCAGGAATGACCAGTGGAAAAAGGAGAAGCCCACCCCCAGTACCAGTGGTGGGTTTCAAAAACTGTTCGAACCTACTCTGTGGGTGTGGCCTCCTTTGTGGGAGTGGCTTGCCGCCCATGTGACCGGATATGAAGATGCCGACGACGCTTGTCAGAACCACCTTAAATTACCTCACACACAGCACTGGCAGGCATAAGAATATGATGTAAACTTGTTTCTTAAAAGGCATCTTTGGTTTGCGTGAAAACTACTTCAACACACGCAATGTTCTGATTGCACCACAAACGCAGTAGTCATCCTTACCTTTCACAGAGGCACTGAGTTTTATAAATATGAGCATGATAGTGTAGAATAATCACATCCAAGGACAAGTGGTGGGTTTCAAAAGATGTTGGAGCCTCTTTTGTAGGTGTGGCCTGCTTTCCGGGTCCACTGGTGGAACCTCTTCTAACCGGTTCGGTAGATTTGACGAACCGGTTCTACCGAATAGGTGCAAACTGGTAGGAACCCACCTCTGCCCAGTACCCACTCTCTTGGCACTATAAAGGACACCACTGTGATGACCCTGGTGGATGTGAAGGAGGCGGTGTGGGTCAGAGGAGCAGGGAGGGGGCTGATCCATAGAGTGGCCGCAGGTCAGACACGGCTGAATGGCTGACGATGAATGACAGTGGAAAGAAGAAGACATTTGAGATTTCTTTCGCCAGGGGGTGGGGTGGACATTTAGGCTCGTAGGTCTCCTGAGATCTTCATGCTTTCCGCATTGGGGGAGGGGGCGGTAAAGGGCTGAAAATAACCTGCCTAGTGGGGATCCATTGGATGACACCCCGCTCTCCACCACCTAAAACTCCGTCAGCTCCATCCTGTGAAATAACCTGCAGCCTTTCATGGATTTTTTTCCCCCTTTATTTCTTTTTTTCTAGAATAATAAAACTACACATTTCCCCGAGCATCTTACAGAGAGAGCAAAGTTACAAGCAGCTTCAGTGGGGTGGGGGGAGGGGAGGGGTCCTCTGGGGGCTGCAGAAAGGCTGGTGGGCTAGACGGGCCCGTAGAACTGCCGATAAGCTTCCTGGAAGCCGATGTGGTCGGCCAACTCGTCGCAGGCGGGGCTGAGCTCGCAGACCTCCCGCTGGGCCTCGAGGGGGTTCACGGCCACTTGAGGGGCGGCCCCAGCAGCACCGTAGCCACTGCGAAGGAAGCAACAGGGAGAGGGTGAAGGGGGGGGCTTCGCTTGGACAGGGCTTGGTCACTCTGTGGTGGAAGGCAGGGAGGTGAGCAAGCGAGTGGGTGGGCCCCCAGAGGGGCATGGAGACGGCTTGGGACCTATTGATGGGAGTGGGTGTCTCCTCTGCAGCCCCTTTGTGTCACCACCACCACCATCCCAACTGCTTCCCCTGCTTAGGAGATCTGTGATGTGACCCCCTAAGAGCAGAGTTCCTCAAGTTACCTCCACTAGACCGATCAGATCCCACAGATTAGGCCTCCTCCGAATTCCATCCGCCGGCCAATGCCGACTGGCGACTACCCGGAGGAGAGCCTTCTCTGTGGCTGCTCCGACCCTCTGGAACGAGCTCCCCGTGGAGATTCGAACCCTCACCACCCTCCAGGCCTTCCGCAAAGCCCTTAAAACCTGGCTGTTCCGACAGGCTTGGGGCTAAAGAGTTTTTGCCCCCCTTCTCGAATGGTATGGTTGTTGTGTGTTTTTAAATTTTGTATTGTTATGTCTCGTCTTTTTTATCCCCCTGTCTGTACCTCCTTCCCTGATTGAATTGTGAGCCGCCCTGAGTCCCCTTCGGGGAAAAGGGCAGCATATAAATGTAATCAATCAATCAATCAAGTTTGGCAATTATGAGAAGTGTGGAACTCCCAGAATTAAAGTTGCCAAGTCTGAGGAATTTTAGACAAAGAGGTTGGCCTGCTGGATTACGCCTTCCTCGGGGCCAGGAGGCTAGACTAGATGGCCTCAAGGGTCCTTCCAAATCAAGGTTTTTTGACACACACACACCAAGTTGTGGCTTCTCACAGCAATCTGGAAATGCTCGTGGAGTCCAATTGCAGGGGGAGGGGAGGGGGACTGGGAATTTAGGGAGTTGCAGACTGACACACACACACCCAGGAAATTCAGGGATGGGAGGGGTCAGGCAGCCCAGGTGAAGAGCCTCCACTTGTCCTGTACCTGTTGAGGTTCCTCTTCTGCCGCTTCACCATTTCAGCCCCTTCACGCTTGGACACGAAAGCTGCAGGGAAGGAGGGGGTCTTTAGGTCAGGGGCCCCTCCCCACCCGTCAAGGAGGGCAACTGGGAAACCCCCTTTCCAATTGGAAGTAAACTGTAGGATTCTAGTCCTCATGGTTGGAAGAGAAAGCAGAGGTTGCCCCTTCCTCTAAACCAGAGGTCTTCAAACTTGGCAACTTTTAAGCCATGTTGGACTTCAACTCCAAGAATTCCCCAATTCAACAAGTCTTAAAGTTGCCAAGTTTGGGAACCTCCCATCGAAACCCTTCCTGCAAAGCAGAGCATAGAAAGGCACCCAGGCCATCCATCCCCTCCACCCCTGAGCGGAGAGCTGGCACAAGCGAGGTGGGCACAACCGCCGCTTTCCCTCCACTCTCTAATTCCCAGCCAGTGCCAGAGGGCGCCATCCCGACTTGCGGGGCAGGGACGGGGGTCTCTGCCGCCTCTGCAGCCCCCTTTGGCACGGCTCCAGCGGAGAGGTGCGCTTCGAGTGGGGCAGCGCCAGAAGGGTGCCAGCCTTAGGAATTCTGCCCAGCGGGAAGATGCCGGGAGCCTCAGAGGCGCCTCGAGGTTGCTCCTCTGCTGGGCTGGGGGCGAGGAGAGGGGCTTGGGGGGGGGGGGCTCAGAGAAGCCGCTCCACTCACCTGCCGACTTGGGCGACCCGTCGACACTCCGGGGCTGAGCGGCGTCTGCAAGGAAGGCGGAGCGGGAGGGGGCTCAGGCAGGGGCTTCCCTCCGCCAGGCTCGTCCTCCCGGGGGGCTCGCTGCCTTTGGGGAAGGGAGCCCGAGGGGGAGCGGGGAAGGAGGGCAGGCCGCCCACACCCCGCAGCGCCCTTCCCTCCCGATGGAGCCCAGCGCTTCTCCCCGGGGCCCCGCTGCCCACCGCCCCCTTACCTGCGTGGGCGATGCCGAGCGCGGCCAGGGCGCAGAGGGTGGCCAACAGAAGGGCGTTCATGGCGAGGCTCCGGGCGGTTCTCTCGGTCCGGGATGCCCGGCGTCCCCTTTATACCTGCCCGAGCCGGTCTCGGCAGCCCAAGGGGCGCGCCGCCACCGCCTCCGGGGCGTTGCGGGAAGGCTGCCAGGTTCCGGGCCGGGGGGAGGCTGGAGCAGACGGCGGCTCCTCCGCCAAGCGCCTTTGGGGCGACTCCTCGGGAATCTGGCGGAGCTCCGAGCACTTTGGGGGCTGCCCCTGAGTCGACCCCCCCCCTTCAAGGTGGGGTGTGAGGGGAGATGTCAGTTTCAGGTAGCTTCCATTGCCGCATATTGGGAGGGCAATCCAGAGGCCATCTAGTCCAGCCCCTGCTCCGTGCAGGCTCGTTTCTCAACCTTAGCAGCATTTAAGTTGTCTGGACTTCCACTCTCAGACCTTCACCCATTCTTCAGTGTGCCAAAGTTGAGAAAAGACTTGGGGGGACTTCAACTCCCAGAATTCCCCAGCCAACAGGTCCCCAGCCCAGTCTTAACGTTGTCAAGGTTGGAGACCTCTAGGCTAGCCCAGTGTTTCTCAACCTTGGCAACTTGAAGATGTCTGGACTTCAACTCCCAGAATTCCCCAGCAAGCAGCTGGCTGGGGAATTCTGGGAGTTGAAGTCCAGACATCTTCAAGTTGCCAAGGTTGAGAAACACTGGGCTAGAGCATCCCCCAAGGGGCGCGGGGGTGGGTGGGACTGAAGCCTCCATCAAATATGTGCTGTGAGGGAGCTTCAATTCCTCCCTCTTGACTGTATCCTGCTGTGGTGCCCTGGGCCAGTCTCCTTCCACGCCCAACTGCCCTGCAAGACCCAGGTTCCCTCTTCAGCTCCATCGCTTTCCTCCCAAAAGACCAGAGGCAGCCCGGGGTGCTCTGCCTCTTCAGGGACTGGCAATGTCCCGCCACCAGGTCTTGCCGAGGGCAGAGGCTGGACTCCAACGTCCACTTCTTTCAAGCAGGGATTTCCACAGAGAGCCAAGAAAGTTGAAGGCTTCAAACTCCCCTCAAACTGGATCCGCAGGCACTAAGCTGGGAACTTTCTAACGCCAATTATGGCCTTATTTATCAACATTTAACCCTCTGGATTTAGGCATTGCTATAATTTCATTCTGTGCCCTTGTTTGGTATCAATTTTTTTTTAAAGAATTGGTCTCGTGAAACAAACCAAATTTCCTTTTAAATTGCTGCTTTTATTTTTTTTATTTTTTTAAAAAAATATATTAACAAACATATAAAATACACACAAACAAAAATTAGACGTACACATTTACACAATACAATACGAACAGGAGCTTCCTGTTCTTTATAATAGCAATCATCAATCGATACCGCTCACCTTATATTATTTCTCCTTCTATTGTATTTCATTTGGATTTCACCCTTCTTAACCCTCTTATTTGACTCATAACTATTATTTTTTGAGTTTTGTTATATTCCTTCATTGATTCTTGTTTTTTTCCTCCATCCACCTAAACCATTTATCCCCTATCTAGTAGAATTCTGATTCTTCTTTTCCCTGGATTTTTTTAGTTAGTTTGTCCTGTGGGAAGTTATCATCCAGCCCTCTCCCAGAAAAATGAAATATCCTAGGAAATATTGAAAAGGCAGAATATTTCTCTGGATGTGAAAAGAAACATGTTTTAAAAGACAGAATAGCTTCCTGCAGCTTCCTGCCCATCCCCAGCTAATGGGCCATTGAGATGGCCAGGCTAGCCCACTTTACATAATAAAGACTTCACCAGCAGCTACAGAAAGGCATGATAATATACTCAACTGACCACAAGGCATCTGAGAACTCATCACAGCCTAGAGAGTAGGCTCCTGCATGGCACCATGGGAGTCCGACAACCAATCAGAATACATTTCTTACACAGGAACTGGAAACAGAGAGGTGGACTGAACAGGGTATAAAAGCCTAGCAAGCCCCTCCCTCAGCCCTTCTCTTCTTCTCCACCTACATTGAAACATGTGATCACCTTTTCTGTTCAGGGCTCAAGCCATGTGGCCCTGTCCAACAATAAACCATCTTTCCAAGCAGCCTCCATGTCTCCAGTGTCTTCTTCCCCACTTGGAGCCGAACCCAGAAGGACATTTCTTTCAACAGTCCATTTCAGAACAATCCATAACCTTTCTTATTATTTCATCTTCGCTTGGAGTTAATTTGTTTTTTCCATTTCTGGGCAAAGACAATCCTTGCCGCCGTTAATTATATGTAGCATTAAATACTGGATTTCTTTTTTGTGTTTCGCAGACATTATTCCTAATTTAAAAAAACTTCAGGTTTCCATTCTATTTTAACCCCTGTTATTGCCTCCAGCCAATTTTTGATCCTTTTCCAAAAAAATTTAGCCTCCTCACAGGTCCATTATAAATGGTAATATGTTCCGTGTATTGTTTCGCATTTCCAACATTTTGGGGAGGTGTTTGTTAAGATTTTAGCTAACCTTGTTGGTGCCAGGTGCCATCTGTAAAACATTTTGTACTGGTTTTCCTTGAATGCAACTGATAGTGTCATTTTTAAGTTTATTCCCCAAAATTTTTCCAATATTTGTCTAATTCAATATTATAGCCAAAGTTCTATATCATTTGTTTATCATTTGTTCTTTCACAATGTCCTCTTCCATTTTATACTTCATTTCATTTCATTTTATTATATTTATATGCCGCCCTTTCCCCCCGAAGGCGACTCAGGGCAGCTAACAAATCAAACCAGGAAGGGGGGTACAGACAAAAATAAAAATGAAACATAACAATACATAATTTAAAACACACAACAGTCATACCATTCGAGACGGGGGCAACAGCTCTTTAGCCCCAGGCCTGTCGGAACAGCCAGGTTTTAACGGCTTTGCGGAAGGCCTGGAGGGTGGTGAGGGTTCGAATCTCCACGGGGAGTTCGTTCCAAAGGGTCGGAGCAGCCACAGAGAAGGCTCTCCTCCGGGTAGTCGCCAGTCGACACTGGCCGGCGGATGGAATTCGGAGGAGGCCTAATCTGTGGGATCTAATCGGTCTAGTGGAGGTGATTGGCAGCAGGCGGTCTCTCAAGTACCCAGGTCCAATACCATGAAGGGCTTTATAAGTGACGACTAGCGCCTTGAAGCGTATCCGGAGACCAATAGGCAGCCAGTGCAGCTTGCGGAGGATAGGTGTTACATGGGTGAACTGAGGTGCACCCACGATTGCTCGTGCGGCTGCATTCTGGACAAGCTGAAGTCTCCGAATGCTCTTCAAGGGCTGCCCCATGTAGAGCACATTGCAGTAGTCCAGTCTTGAGGTCACAAGGGCACGAGTGACTGTTGTGAGGGCCTCCTGGTTCAGGTAGGGACGCAACTGGTGCACCAGGCGAACCTGGGCAAATGCCCCCCTGGTCACAGCTGACAAGTGGTGTTCAAAATTCAGCTGTGGGTCCAGGACTCCCAAATTGCGAACCCTGTCTGAGGGGCATACTGTTTGACCCCCCAGCCTGAGAGATGGAAAACTTGGCCAATTAGTAGGAGGGAAACACACCAGCCACTCGGTCTTATCCGGATTGAGAACAAGCTTGTTAACCCCCATCCAGTCCCTAACATCCTCCAGGCCCTGGCTCATCACGTCCATCGCTTCATTGAGTTGGCACGGGGCGGACAGATACAGCTGTGTATCGTCCGCATACTGGTGGTATTTTATCCCATGCCGTCGAATGATCTCACACAGCGGTTTCATGTAGATATTAAAGAGGAGGGGAGACAGGACCGAACCCTGCGGCACCCCATACGTTAGGGGCCTAGGGGTCGATCTCTGCTCTCCGACCAACACCGACTGCGACCTGTCCGAGAGGTAAGAGGAGAACCACCGTAGGACAGTGCCTCCCACCCCCACCTCCCGCAGTCGTCGCAGAAGGATACCATGGTCGATGGTATCGAAGGCCGCTGAGAGGTCAAGGAGCACTAGGACGGAGGCATAACCTCCATCCCTGGCTCTCCAGAGATCATCGATCAATGCGACCAAAGCGGTTTCCGTGCTGTAGCCAGGCCTAAATCCCGACTGGAAGGGATCTAGGGATCTTCAGGAGGAATTTATATATTCTCCCTATCATCTTTCTATCTGATGCTGCTTTTATTTTAACATGCATCTGGATTGATGGATGGATGATGTACTTATCCAAATGATTTTGCCCATCCTGGTCCTCCAGGCATCCATATTCCTGTAATGGCATCTCAAATGGCCATCCAAACTTCCTTCCTTCCTGCCTGCCTTCCTTTTTCAATCTTTCTTTCCCTCTTTCCTTCCTCCCTCCCTCCCTCCCTCCCTTTCTTATTAAAATTTTGTACCACACATCTCCCCCTACAAGGTGACTCTGGGTGGCTTACATTATAAAAGAAATAAAAATAATTAAAACATTAACCCCTTAAACCATGCAGGTTAAAATATGGCTTAAAAAACTTTACTGGAACCAAAACCAGGAGACAGGGAGCAGTTCCCTCCACCAAAGGCCGAATGTGGAGCTTGTTAGCAAGGGAGGAACCGAGAAGGAAAGTGGCATCATTGAGGCAACCTTTTCAAATATACTTTTTTATTTTCCATTTTCATAACATACAATCACATGTATACTATTACATAACCAGTATCCTATTGTAGTAAGTAGTAATTACGTCAGTAATTCTCTTGTCATCCTCTTGTCATCAACGCCCAGAAAGATAAAAACCCATTATTAGCTCTTCTGCTCTCCCTACACCTCTTTCTTCTACCTCTCTCCTACCTCCTTTCTTCCCTCCATCATCCTTTTCTACTCTACTTCCCCTTCCTTTCTCCTTCTCCTCTCTCTTCATTCCACTCCTCCTTCTCCTCCTCATCTTCCCCCTTACCCTCTCTCCTATCCCTCTCTTCCTATCTTTCTTCTCTCCTCTGTTTCCCACTCTTCCTCTCATTGGTGTATTCCGCTTCTGAGCAAACTCCATTCTATGTTGATGGTATTTATGCTTCCATATCAATATACTTAACATAGTTTTAAAGAAAAAATAAGAGAAGACAGTATACATGTGCAATCATATTACATTAAAATCTAACCCCCTCATCAAACCTAATATACATCCCTCCCTCCCACCCTCCCACCCAACCCCCCCCCCCAGCCTTCCCTCCCCCGACTTCCCAGAACCCATACACGGTATAAATCTTTAACAAAAACAGTCTAAAATATATTGGAAAAAGAATAGAAAGATAACATCTTTACATTGAACTTAGCTCCTCCTTGCTAAGCTAACTTTAAACGATTTATATCATTCCTGATCTTAATCATAAGCTATCTGGAATTTCTTAGTCCCGTATTTATTTTGTATTTTGTATTAAGGCAACCTTGAAGTACAGGTTCTCCTGACTTACAACAGTGATTGTTCAAAGTTACAACAGCACTGAAAAGTGACCATTCTTCACACTTGTAACCTTTGCAGAATCCCCCGTGGCCGTGGGATCAAAATTCAGCCTTAACAACCGTGTTGCTATCTTAACAGCTGCAGTGATTCACTTAACAACTGCGGTAAGAAAGGTCATAAAATTCTTCACTTAAGAAATGTGTCTCTTAGGGTCAAGGACTGCTGGGGGTCATTTCTCAGTCCCATTTATCCAAACTGTTTAAATGTTTCCATCTTTCCGGCATGCTCCCAACTCCTCCAAAACCTTTTTTCCCACACCTGGAAACAGCTGCAGTTTACCAGCAGATGCACAGTGCACACCGCAGCTCTGAGCTCGTTTCGCTGTGGCACGAGTGTTCCTGAGTCCCCAGGGAAAGGAGGGCTGGTCCTTGGCCCAAGAGACGGGGCAAGAGTCAGGCCAGGAGGCTCAAGGGCCCCAGGGCTGTAATTACCCTCAATCTGCGTGGTTTTCCTGTCTGTGCAGATAAGCTGGGGGAAAGTGGGGGAAAGGCTGTGATTAACGTCCCCGCTTCCTCCATCCTTTTCCTCCGCCAAGCATCCTGTCTGGGGCAGCCGCACTGCTGAACTCGAGCCCTGGGAAGGCTTCCAGATGCGGGGAGAGGAAACTCGGTGGGGCTTCTTCGCATCAGATTCCCCAACTGCCACGTGTGCCTGTTTTCCTCTGCTTCGGATCTGGGCAGCGCCCGAGATACCAAGAATAATGACAGGCTGGGCTTTGACAGCTGGAAGTTACTCATTCCCCAAATACAGGGCTGCTCTGGAGGGCCTCCCATTCACCCCAGGGCTCTGGCCGGGTTGAAGCATGCAAACACCCAGCCCGAGATGCCAAACTATGAATATCCTGGGCCCGTTTTCTCCTAGACTGGCAAGTGGAGCCTAACGCCATGCCCGGGCTGCTCCACCGTCCACCCAACACTTCTCTCCGGACAGACGTGGCACTGAGACCAGCCTCTCTCTCCCCCCCCCCTCCCAGCCTGGAAGGAGGATTCTCAAAACTCAAAAACAACAATTTGGTGCCAGTTCAGCTGCCCTAATGAAGGTGCCCGCCTTCGCAGCAGCCCGGGAACCAAATGTAAACCGTTCTGAATTAATTGGAAGCAAAAAGTAGCGATTTAAAGAAAGCGTAACCCGATAGTCAAGCTAGCACAGGGGAGGCTCCAACATGCAACGGAAACAGCCGGAAAGAACCCTAAACGGCTTGTCCGCTACTGAAGGCTCAACTGGGCAGGCTTCACCCCAGGGGCGCCCGAGGGCAGAATATAGAATAAGGGAGCTGGAAGGGACCTTGGTGGTCCTCTGGTCCAGTGGTCTCCAACCTTGGCAACTTTTAAGACTTGTGGACTTCAGCTCCGAATTCCTCAGCCAGCTTTGGGAGTTGAAGTCCACAAGGCTGAGGGTCACCTACATCAGTGGTCTCCAACCGTGGCAACTTTTAAGACTTGTGGACTTCAACTCCCAGAGTTCCTCAGCCAGCTTTGGGAGTTGAAGTCCACAAGGTTGAGGGTCACCTACATCAGTGGTCTCCAACCTTGGCCACTTTTAAGACTTGTGGACTTCAACTCCCAGAGTTCCTCAGCCAGCTTTGGGAGTTGAAGTCCACAAGGTTGAGGGTCACCTACATCAGTGGTCTCCAACCTTGGCCACTTTTAAGACTTGTGGACTTCAACTCCAGAGTTCCTCAGCCAGCAAAGCTGGCTGAGGAACTCTGGGAGTTGAAGTCCACAAGTCTTAAAAGTGGCCAAGGTTGGAGACCACTGCTCTAGTCCAGCCCCCTACTCAGGCAGGAAGCCCTATACCCATGAGGGCGAACCTGTGCCACAGGTGGCGTGCACAGCCATATTTGCTGGCACGCCAGTCGTCTCTTCGGCCAGCTGATTTTTTGGCCTTCTGGATGGCAGGGGGAGGCCGTTTTTCACCCTCCCCGGGCTTCAGGAAAGCCTCCGGAGCCTAAGGGGAAGGTCGTGCAGGCATGCGCGGTGTGTGTGTGTGTGTGATTGAATTGGTGTGGGCACGCCATAAGGAAAAGGTCCGTCATCACTGCCCTATATCATCCCAGATAAAATGGCTGTCCAGTTTCTTCTTGAAAGCCACCAATGATGGAGCCCTTCCACTGTCCTCCCTGTCGGAAAGTTTCTCCTAGGTTGCTTCGCTCTTATAGTCCTTCTGTAAGGTTTGAGCTTACGTTGAGACCCATAGAAGTTTGAGAACACATCCACGTCACAATGAGACTTAAAGGGAGGCGTGAATAGCAATCAGCATTTAATCTTTGATCAAAGGTTAAAGACATGATGGTCAGTTGTCCCCAACAGCGTGGCACGACAAAAACGCGCTCGACTAAAGCGCGCCCGATTAAAGCGCGTCGCTGACGTCATCAACAGGGCGACAACAGCGAGCGCAGAGAAAGAAGGGCACTTTAAATAGCGCTTTGAAAGCAAGCCGATTCAAGTTGGTCGCATTGACCGATGATCTCTGGAGAGCCAGGGATGGAGGCCACGCCTCCATCTTAGTTCTCCTTGACCTCTCGGCGGCTTTCGATACCATCGACCATGGTATCCTTCTGCGACGACTGCGGGAGGTGGGAGTGGGTGGCACTGTTTTGCAGTGGTTCTCCTCCTACCTCTCGGACAGGTCGCAGTCGGTGTTGGTCGGGGGGCAGAGATCGACCCCTAGGCCCCTAACATATGGGGTGCCGCAGGGGTCGGTCCTGTCCCCCCTACTATTTAACATCTACATGAAACCGCTGGGCGAGATCATTCAGAGGCATGGGATAAGATATCATCAATACGCGGACGATACGCAGTTGTATCTGTCCGCCCCATGCCAACTCAATGAAGCGGTGGACATGATGAACCGGGGTCTGGAAGCCGTTAGAGATTGGATGAGGGCTAACAAGCTTGTACTCAACCTGGAAAAGATCGAGTGGCTGTTGTGTTTTCCTCCCAATAATTTGGCCAGTGTTCCATCACTCAGGCTGGGGGGTCAAATTTTATACCCCTCAGACAGGGTTCGCAACTTGGGCGTCCTTCTGGATCCACAGCTGACTTTTGATTACCACCTGTCGGCTGTGACCAGGGGGGCATTTGCCCAGGTTCGCCTGGTGCGCCAGTTGCAACCCTACCTGAACCGGGAGGCTCTCACAACAGTCACTCGAGCCCTTGTGACCTCTAGGCTGGAATACTGCAATGTGCTCTACATGGGGCTGCCCTTGAAGAGCATCCGGCGACTTCAGCTAGTCCAGAATGCGGCCGCGCGAGTGATTGTGGGTACACCTCGGTTCGCCCACATAACACCCATCCTCCGCGAGCTGCGCTGGCTACCTGTTGATCTCCGGGTGCGCTTCAAGGTGCTACTTACCACCTACAAAGCCCTTCATGGTAGTGGATCTGGGTACTTGAGAGACCGCCTCCTGCCAATTACCTCCTCACGACCCATTAGATCGCATAGATTGGGCCTCCTCCGAGTTCCATCTGCCAGTCAGTGTCGACTGGCAACTACGCGGAGGAGAGCCTTTTCAGTAGTAGCTCCGACCCTTTGGAACGATCTCCCCGTGGAGATTCGTACCCTCACCACCCTCCAGACCTTCCGCACAGCCCTCAAGACCTGGCTATCCCGTCAGGCCTGGGGTTAAAGATTATATTCCATCCCCGCCTGAATGCTGAATGAATGTTGCTTTACTCTTTTAATTATGTATTGTCCTATATGTCTTTGTATGTTTCCCCTTCCTATATAAGTTGTAAGCCGCCCTGAGTCCCCTCAGGGAAAAGGGCGGCCTATAAATCAACAAAAAAAAAAAAAAAGTTAAGGTAAGGATTAGGTTTAGGGTTAGGTTTACGGTTAGGTTAAGGGTTAGGGTTAGATTAAGGGTTAGGTTAAGGGTTAGGGTTAGATTAAGGGTTAGGTTAAGGGTTAGGTTAAGGGTTAGGTTAAGGGTTAGGTTTAGGGTTAGGGTTAGGTTTAGATTAGGTTTAGAGGGGTTAGGTTTAGGGAGGGTGGGGCTGGCAGTGATGTAGAATAGGCCACCGGTGGGCTGGCAGTGATGTAGAATACGCCACAGGAGGCACTGGGCCGATTCAGGGCCTCACCTCCTGCCTCTCCGTTTTGAAGGGATCCGCAATAGCACTGCGATCTTTCCTTGCCGTCCGAGATAAGTGGGGATTCAAGGTCCAGTTTTTCACCTTTGAAAAGCGCTACGCTCTCTCCCACCTAGTCAGGGGCCTGGGAGGCAGATGGCCCACAGGGCGAGCTATGGGCCTAAGCCCTCCAGCCCAAGTTGACAGCTGAGAATACTATCCCAGTCCCCCCTCAGTATCAATTAATACTTCATTCAATACAATCATTAAATCAGCAAAGTGCTCAGGAGATACACGATGACACCACCGTCCATGAAGTGGACTGAGTCGAAAAGCTGGGTAAGGCTAGCAACAAGGGGCGTGTCTTAACTAACTTTATCAGACTCAGTCCAATCAGAAGGAGGACAATGCCAACCAGGGATGGGTTTCAACCAGTTCGCGGTGGTCCCTGCGAACCGGTTGGTCGGCGAACCCGGAAGTTACTTAACGGTAAAGGGCCCACCCGCGTGCCCGCGCGCACTCCTTACCCGTTTTGACGAGTTCTGCGCTTCCACGCATGCGCAGAATACATACAGTGCCTGCGCGATCCTCCAGGAGCAGCTGGAGCATCGCAGACGCTAGTACGCATGTGTGCGCCGTGCGCGTGCACGCACGCTGCACACGTGCACGAGGGACGCCGGCGGCCCCGTTCCAACTGAACCGTTGGAACGGGGCGAGAAACCCACCCCTGATGCCAACCCATGTATGGGTGCCATCTCCACCTCTATCGAGAACAAATATTTCTACTAAAACCAAGTTTGTATCCTTATTACTATTCCCCTTCACTTTCTTTTTCTTCTGCCTTCAGGGCAAGAAGAGACAGACTGCTCCCCTCTGGTACAGGTTTACCATCTGGTGGTTATTCATTGTATTTAAACAAAATACAGGTGGCTGCAACTTATAGCCCTGGAGATTTCCCAAGGAAGGAGACAATCCTTTGCACATTTTATAGAGCTGCATCTCCTGGACTTTGGGGATCCAAGTTCACTCAACATTTAGCTGCTACGTGCAGATCTTGGTTGCATTAACAGCAGTCTACTTTTTTGAGGGCTTAGCAGGTGTGTGAATCCAGCCTATTGTAAGGACATTATTGATTTGATAGTTCTCAAATGTGGGGATGACAGCAAAATATAGGTTCATGAGGAAACTGGAGGAAAGGGAATTACAATACAATAGCAGAGTTGGAAGGGACCTTGGAGGTCTTCTAGTCCAACCCCCTGCCTAGGCAGGAAACCCTATACAGTTTCAGACAAATGGCTATCCAACATCTTCTTAAAGACTTCCAGTGTTGGGGCATTCACAACTTCTGGAGGCAACTTCTGTTCCACTGATTAATTGTTCTCACTGTCAGGGAATTTTTCCTCGGTTCCAAGTTGCTTCTCTCCTTGATTAGTTTCCACCCATTGCTTCTTGTTCTGCCCTCGGGTGCCTTGGAGAATAGTTTGACTCCCTCTTCTTTGGGGCAGCCCCTGAGATATTGGAAGGCTGCTATCCTGTCTCCCCTAGTCCTTCTTTTCATTCAACTAGACATTCCCAGTTCCTGCAACCGTTCTTCCTGTGTTTTACTCTCCAGTCCCCTAATCCTCTTTGTTGCTCTTCTCTGCACTCTTTCTAGAATCTCCACATCTTTACTACATCATGGCGATCAAAACTGAATGCAGTATTTCAAGTGTGACCTTCCCAAGGCTTTGTAAAGTGGTCTTAACCCTTCACGTGATCTTGATTCTCTCCCTCTGTTGATGCAGCCTAGAACTGTGTTGGCTTTTTTGGCAGCTGCTGCCCACGGCTGGCTCCTATTTAGATGGTTCTCCACTAGGAGTCCAAGATCCCTCTCAGAGTTACTATTATTGAGCAAGGTACCACCTATACTGTACCTGTGTATTTGGTTTTTTCTTGCCTAAATTTAGAACCTTACTCTTTTCACCGTTGAATTTCATTTTATTAGATAGTGCCCAATGTTCAAGTTTGTCAAGGTATCATCTGCAAATTTGATGAGTTCCCCATTTATTCCCTCATCCAGATCATTGATGAAGATGTTGAAGAGTACTGGGCCTAAAACAGAGCCTTGGGGTCTCCCACTGCATACCTCCCTCTATGTAGATGCAGTTCCATTGAGGACTACACGTTGAGTCCAGTTGGTCAGCCACTTACAAATCCATCTGGTGGTGATGCTGTCTAACCCACATTCTTCTACTTTATCTAGTAGTAGGTTATGGTCTACCTTATCAAATGCCTTACTGAAGTCCAAGTAAACTATATCGACGGCATTCCTCTGGTCCACTAATTTTGTCACTTTGTCAAAGAATGCAATAAGATTAGTCTGGCATGATCTGTTTTTGACAAACCCATGTTGGCTTTTGGCTATTACTTTGTTTGCTTCTGGGTGTTCGCTAATTCGTTGCTTGATTATCTTTTCCAGAATCTTTCCTGGTATTGAGGTCAGGCTGATAGGTCTGTAGTTTCCTGGATCTACTTTTTTCCCCTTTTTTGAAGATGGGAACCACATCAGCTCTTTTCCAGTCCTCTGGTAGTTCCCCCGTGCTCCAGGATCTCTGAAAGATATAGTTCAGTGGTTCTGAGATCTCATCTGCCAGTTCCAGAGTTCCAGAGTTCAGATTTGGACTAGGAGAGCTTGAAAACAGAGAAATCTCTTAAAATAATAGATTAAGAGAGTTGTAATATCAACAGCGAGGTTTGTCATTTATAGACAATTTAAGGGTAATCCAATCCAAGATATGGAAAAATGGAGATGGAACATGGAATATATCTACAATGGGAAACTATTTTAAAGACAGAATCACAAATTGGGGGCGCATAAGGATGTATAATTATATAAAGATAATGATCGATGCTGGGGAAGCTCTTCCTTCGGGGGAAGCAGCGCCAACTCCCTTTTCTCACCAACCGGCAGAAGCTCAGCCAGAAAGATGGAGGCAGCAAAGTCTTTTTTGGCATCTCCCAACGGCCCCAGGAAGCCCGGCGTGGGCCGCCCAGCCATTCTGCCTTGGCATCTCGTCTTACATTCACCACGGCCTCAAGGCTTTGTTTACAGCGTCTGAGCTGGGTCAGCCTCCCTCGCAAACCGGCTTCTCTTTATCAAAAGCAGATGTTTGAACAGAATTAAAAGGAGAACAAAGATTGGAAAGAAAAAATATAGGAATTTCAAGAAAAAGGGGGGAAAAAACCCTAGGTAAATGGGTGGAGAAGAGAATATGAGAGAAGTTCCTGAGAGACTAAGAGGAAAATGGTTGAAAGGAGGAAGAAAGAAAGGATTTACTAGTAAGAGTAGAATAAAATCTAGTAAATATAGCCAATGGTATATATGCAATACAATGCGAGGGGAAATAGATTAAAACTATTACTTGTGGATAACTAACTAAACGGAATGTTTACTATATAAATTAAATCTGAGGATGTATGTTATTAACAGTAAAATAGACTCATAAGATGGAAAGGATATGTTAAATTTGATTAATTTGGAGAGACAATTAATATATTGTCAATATATTAAGAAGAAATTAGAATTAAGTGGAAGAATACGGAATGAAATAAGATGACTGAAATGTAAAAATGGAGATACGGTGTAAAATGTACTAGGCATAAATAGAAGATGTAAAGGGGTGTGGGGGACCAGGACAATACTTTGTTTATAAAAGAAGTTAAAATATGTTAACAAAAAAATAAAATTAAATTTTAAAAAAAGGAGGTGTTTGGTAGGCAGCAGAGCTCCAGTCTCCAGTCATATTCCTTTTAGGATCTTTGGCCCGCCACTCTCTCTCTTATTTTACTATGCTGTTTCATTAGTGGGGAATTGGGAGGGGGAATAGTAAGGAGTAGGACGTTGTTGTCAAAATAAAACATTCCTTTCTAGAAGCCCAAGGCCATCCTTTGTCTCTGCACCTGATCGGAAGTGGATGGGTGGAACTGCCAGCGCGGCTGAAGAAGATTGGACCATGTGTTGGACTTGTGGGTGTGTGGAGGAGGGACAACATCATCAACTTTCAACTGGGTGGGAAACCCCGGAAACTTTCAGATTCGGTTTCCACAGATGTGCCAACACGTCTCTCTCATAAATTGTAAGTTTGAGGAAAGTTCTGCCTTGGACTCTGATTAATTCCTGGGTGATATTTGGAACGCTGACACCTTGCTTTCTACGAGGGGCCTAGTTGGGGTCCAAGAGGTCTGCACACATCAAAGCAAAACGGGGGACACATTTAGGACCCAGATCCAGAAGCTCCTGGGAGCTTTGTCTCTGGGAGGGGCTCCTCTGCCATTGGTATACAAGCCACTGAAGTCGCCTGAAGTGTGAGCCAGACAGCAGATAAATTTGATAAGAGAATAAAGAAACCCACCCTGAAGAGCTGCATGAAGAACTCTGCGGAAGAAACAGGCTTTTTAAAAGAAAAACCTAGGCAGCCACTTATCTGAAATAGTATAGGTTCTCCTGCTTGAGTAGGGGGATGGACTAGAACAGGGGTCTCCAACCGTGTCAACTTTAAGCCTGGTGGACTTCAACTCCCAGAATTCCCCAGCCAGCAAAGCTGGCTGGGGAATTCTGGGAGTTAAAGTCCGCCAGGCTTAAAGTGACACGGTTGGAGACCCCTGGACGAGAAGACCTCCAAGGTCCCTTCCTACTCTACTCTACTCTACTCTCTTCTCCATGCCTCCCAGACCCAAAAAGTGTCAGGGAAAGCCAGGCCTCCGTTTTCAGAGACACAGGAAGAGTTTGGAAAAAGGTGGAGAAAGACGACCCCGAGTCTCATCAAGGCATTGAAAAAGCTGGTTGAACCTTGGGAGGAAGACAGCTGAGGGTGAGAGGAAGCTCTTCAGATATCCGAAAAGATGCTGAAGAATGAAAGGAGACCTTCTTGTCCAGTATTTTTTTCAACAACTGACAACTTCAAGAGGTCCGGATTTCAACTCCCAGAATTCCCCAGCAAGCATGAATCTAGATTGAATCTCAAAATGTATATCCGAAAGAAGCAGTCATCTTCCGACTGCATCATTTGGCTACGGCAGTACTGTCAAACAAGAGAGCTTGCAGAATTAATATTCTGAGTGAAAGAAACGCAAAAGCATGAGCTGCAATGTTTTAATCAAAATAAGCACACAGTCACATGCAACCCCACTCCCAGCCTCCCACCCCATAGTCAAGCCGAGAGGGAGCAGCCTTTTCCCACAGATTGGCTGCTCTGGAAATCTGGCAGAAATCCTCGGGGTCAATGCGTGGCCCTCGGAGGTCTTTCTCACATCCTCGCCCCCAAAAGCAGCCAGGCCTACTCAGGAGAGATCATCAAAGGTCTCCATCATCTTCCGGCCTTCGATAGCAACTCCCTAAAAGGAGAGGAGAAGAGGTCAGTCCGTTGGCAGAACAGCCTCTGAGTAAGAGGGGAACAGTCTCTCTCATACAGAAATACTGTGGACATAATAGACAAGGCATTCAGCAAGGCATTCGACAAAGTAGACCACAACCTACTCCTTGGCAGCATCACCATCAGATGGATTCGTAACTGGCTGACAAACCGTACTCCTTGAGGTCTACGTCCACATGGAGGGAAGGAAGCAGTGGGGTACCACAAGGTTCCATCTTAGAAGCCCAGGACTCTTCATTATTTCATAAACGACTTAGATGATGGAATAGAAGGTGGAATTATCTAATTTGTAAACTGGTAGGAATAGCTAACACCCTCAAACAGTGGCACGCAGAGCCATTTGTCAGGGCACGCGAGGTGTTTTCTCAGCCTTTTTAAAAGCCATTTTTGCCCTCCCCGGGGCTCCAGAGGCTTTATAGGAGCCTGGGGAGGGCGAAAAGAGCCCCCCCCCTGGAGGCCCTCCAGAGGCTTCATGAGCTTCCCTGAAGCCTCCAGAGCGCAAAAAAATGGCCCTATGGGCAAATCAGAAGTTCAGGAACTGACCCTGTTTGCTCGGAGGGTCCTTTTGACTGCTCCGGAGGCTTCAGGGAAGCCTCCTGAAGGTCCCTGAAGCCTCCCGGAGGGCTTCCAGGGGAGGGGGGGAAAGGGGAGGCGGTTTTTCGCCTTCCCCAGGCTCCTATAAAGCCTCTGGAGCCTGGGGAGGGTGAAAAAGCATGCAAAAAATGGGGGGGGGGTGCCTGTAGTGCGCGCAGGCACACTAGGGGGGGTCACGCATTGCATTATGGGTGCAGCACGCCCACACAAGACACCCCCCCCTGCGCTCCCCCTCTTATGGCACACGAGCAAAAAAGGTTCACCATCCCTGCCCTAGAAGATAGGCTCAAGATCCAAATAGATCTTGATGGACTTGAACACTGGGCCCTCTCTAAGAAAATGTAATTCAATGTAGTATAGTCTCACACTTAGGCAGGGAAAACCAAGAGTACGCATATAGACTGAGTGAACCCAGGCTTAATAGCAGTGACTGGGAGAGGCATTTTGGAGTCTTAGTGGGCAACCAGCTAAATAGGAGCCAGTAGCCAAAAAGCCAATGCAATCCTAGGTTGCATTAACAGAGGGATACAATCAAGATCAAGGCAGGTCCTAATACCACCCTGTAAAGCCTTAGTAAGGCCACACCTGGAGTCCTGCATCCAGTTTTGGTCCCCCACTATAAAAAGACGTTCAGATCCCCAGGAATTTCCTGGTCCTGACTGCTCGTCAAGGCAGCACCCACCTGCCACTCTTCCTTCTGCCGACGGATCTGCTCCTCCAGCTCTGCAATCCGCTGCCGACCAGCCACCACAGCTGCAGCCAGGTGTGAGTTGGTCTCCTGCTTTTCCTTCAGGGACTTTTGGAGGAATTTGCGCTGCTTTAGAAGGTAGGGCACGACCACCCCGCGGACGTCTTCCTCGGGATGCCACTTGGGCGCCTGGATTCAGAGAGAAGGCGCACATCAGCAGCCACCCAGAGGCATCAGCTCTCCTGGCAGGAGAGGGCGCCATAAAAGTTCCCACCCGGCATTTTGGCAGGGGAGCCACACCTCTGCCGTTAACAAGCAACGTAGCTGCCTTCAGAGGGATACCATCAACTGCTCCAACCTCAGAAACAAAGGGCAGCAAGAACTGCAGGCTGCAGAGCCGTTGGGCTGAATCCCGAGAATGCAGCTGCACGTAGAGGAGCCTCACCAGGCAGGGCCTTCCTTGTCCTTCGCTTCTTTCTCGAGCTTATCCAGGGACTCCAGGAGCAACGGCAGGTTCCCTTCCTCCTTGAGGGCCTGGGTCTCTTCCTGCGGAGACAGAGGCAAGCTAGTGGCTGGGGCAGAACGACCGCCTGGGTTGGCTTGCAAAAGGTTAACAGTAACAGCCAGAGAATGGCACCAGGATAGAAAGTGGGAGAGCGGGAGTTCTAGCTCTGCCTTAGGCAAGAAAGCCAGCTGGGGCCGTTGGGCCAGTCCCTCTCCTTCGGCCCAGCAGAGGGTTGTGGTGAGAAACAGAGGAGGAAAGAGTTGTTTGTAAACATAGGAAAGGCAGCATACGAGTAAATAAATAAATCAAAATTTAAAATCAGAGTACAGTTATATAATGCAGGGGTGGGGTAAATTCTAGGAGTTAAAGTCTGCCAAGTCGTGAAGCATGGATCACATCAGGGAAATGGGCCACGGGGAGAAAGCTGCTGGGTTGGAACTGAAAGCACACAGACCGTTTTCCCAGGAGAAACAACCTGCTTCAAATGAAAGCATTTCTACACTGCAATCAAACGGCTCCTGGGGGCTCCTGAGGCCATCCAGTACACAAAATCCACAGACAAAAATAGTACTAAGTAGAAAGAAGGCACGCACGGAACAAATATACTGTATTTTTCAGACTATAAGATGCACCAAGATTTTGAAGAGGTATTTTTTTTTTTAAAAAAAAGGTTTTGCACTCTGCAGGGCTTCCCAACCCCTCTGCACGCCCCGTGTTTTGCAAAAAAAGAGATCATGTAGAGGCTTTGGGAGGCTTGCAGAATGCTCCTGGGGGCTGGGGGAGGCAAAAACAAACAAAAAAACAGCCCATTTTTCACTTATTTTTGCCCCCCCCCCCCGCTTCCAGCCCCCAGGAGCACTCTACAAGCCTCCCAAAGCCTCTACGTGACCTGTTTTGCAAAAACAGGATGGCAGGGTGGGGTTTTGGAAGGCCAAAATTATGTATTCAGTATATAAGACGCACCCAGATTTTCACCCTCTTTTTTTTTGGGGGGGGTGAGTCTTATACTCTGAAAAATACAGTAATAAGCATAAACACAAAAGTATAAAAAATAAAACCAATAAATACGTGAATAAAGGGATCAAAACTCAAATGTTTTTCTGAGTAACTCAGTTCTGAGCCATTTAGGAAATGCTACTAAAGGGGGGGGGGTACTATTTCTCAAAGACAAGGGCAGGCAGAGCAAAGTTGAAGAAGCGTCCAGCTCCTTAACCTCAGAAAAATAAGCTTTCAATATTCCCCAAACTGTCCAATATTTTTTTCCAAAGGGAGAGAGTATGTTGATTTTCTGATTGACAGAATATGCAATTTTCTCAAATAATTTGTGGTATTCCTAGGGTATAAAAATCTATTTCTTCAGATCTTGGTTTCAAATAGCTGATAGATAATTTAATACAATACACATGTCTTTAAAAACCAAAGTTTTCCCAATAATTCTGTTAGAATATGATATAACATTGCTCCAAAAGGAACACTGACAATGAGTTGAAGTTCCCTCAATTTTCTTCCAATGCCAACACAAATGATTATCAACCCATCCTTTCCAACGTTTTCTGGATGGTATCCTATAAATATGAAAAACAAAACTTTTGGAAGATTAATTTCAACTTTAAATCACAGGATCCAAACTTAATATTCTTCAAGACTTGAGTCTGTTGGTAAGAAAGGACTGAAAATTCCAGTTCTTGATTCCAAAATTCTTGTAAATTTGTTTTTGATGTTTTGAACACTTCCTTTAACTTTTTATAAAATGTGCAAGTAAGTTTAGATTCTAAAATTGAAGTGTTCTGCATTAATAATCAGGTACTTTAGAAGGTGCTAAAGCATTGGCTCCGTATTAAATTGTCAAAGCAGGTTTTAACTGAATTGATGGTTTAAAGCGGGCTGTACTTGCTGAGAACTTTCAAAGTTATAATTAAGCAACAATGGAGGAAGTATAATTACATCCTTTTGCACCCATTCTTTCCAGAAAAAAGTTTTACCATCAATTTTAAGAGTAGTGTTATTCTAGATTTAAGTATTCATCAAATTAAATATCTCACTTAATAGGACCCAAATACATCTTACTGCTGATAAAGATGGAAACCCTAAATTAATCCTGGTAAATTCTATACCTAAGAATGCCATGATTTAAATGGGTAACTAAAATAGCTTTCCAAACTAGCCTGTTTGTAAAAAATTGTTTTTAATAAAACACTTCCTAAAATATAAACAAAAAAATCAGAATCTCCCATTCTAAAATACATCTGTCTGTAATGGAGGAAGGAATTGACCTCTCCTTGATTGTCTTGGAGGGCAACAGAAGAAATGATAGGTTGAAATTGTTGGTAAAGGTTGAGGTTAGATATTAAGAGGAACATGAAGGGACATGTTCCTCTTCACTGGAGGTTTGAAATGTTTTAGATAAATCTCTTATTTATCAGCAATTCAATTAGATTACTTCTTCCCATTTTTATAATGCTGTGTTTATTGCCAGTTGCTTGGGAACAGGGAGTATATCACCCAGAATAATGAAAGTCATGTCCAACCTATCGCAACCCCTGGACAATGTTCTCCAGACCTTCCTGTCCTCACCATCCTCTGAGTCCATTTAAGCTCACGCCGACTGGCTTCGGTGACTCCCTCCAGCCACCTCATTCTCTGTCAAGCAGAAAACCGAACACCATTTCAGACAAGTGGCTGACCAATGTCTTCTTGAAGACCTCCAGTATTACAGCACCCACAACTTCTGGAAGCAAGTCGTTCCACTGGTTAATAGTCTGTCAGGAAATTTTCTCCTTAATACTAGGCTGCTTCTCTCTTTGATAAGCTCTCACTCAATGCTTCTTGCCTTACCTTCAGCTTTGGAGAATAGGCTGACACGCAGCCACCCTTCTTTGTGGCAGCTCCTGAGATATTGGAACAGTGCTATTATGTCACCCGGGTCCTTCTATTCATCAAACTAGACGCCCAATTCCTGCAACCGTTCTTTGTATGTTTTAGTCTTTAGTCCCCTAATCATTTTTTTCAAATTGGGAATCTTTGCTTCTAACTAACAACTGCCGGGTGCTTTGGAAAAAAGAAGGAAACTGTCCATGTTCTGACACTTACCCGTACAGAAGTTTGCAGATGGGATATGAACTGATTATAAATACATTTTGTGAATTCAGGATGGGCTTTGTAGAGGTTAATGTAGCACTTGGAGAAAAGGCGACATCTAGAGACAAAAAAGGGAAGCTGCCAATCAGGTTATGAAACACAAAATATTCTTTTTCGGAAGGACTCCTGTAATGCTAAACCTCATTTGCTGGATGAAGTTTACCTGGTGGCCAACATCCCCTCTATCTTTCTCGGATGCTGAGCCAACTCATAGTTGAAAACCTCCTGAAGAAAAAACTGTTTGAGACTCACCAATATCTACTCTGGTGGCACCTTTTCCAAATGACACACCTGAGTTAAAGATACAGGTTTTTTGTGAGCTGCTGATAACCATCTGATACATGGAGCAGACGAGCCAAAGATCGGCAAATTCTTCAGCTCACCGCCAAATCCAGGTCAAATCCGTTCTAAACATCTGGTGGACTGTACAACCAACCCTAATAATAATAAAATTCATTCTAATATCCCAAAGGTGCTTTTACACTCCTTAAAGACAGTTGGTCGTTTGCATCCTTTTAGAGGGTCGTTGAGGCCACTTGGAGGTTTTATCTGTGTCCTCAGGAGGGTCACCTGAGTGGTGCAAATGGTTCCTGTAGTCTGCAATTTTTCCCTCTGGAAATCCATTCCTACTCCCACCCCATTCAAAGGGGGTTCGTCTCAAATTGTATAGCTGAAAGTCTGTAGAGCTTCTCCCTCATCATCCAGGTCCTGGTTGTCCTGGTGCTTTTTCAGGAAGCAACTGGACTTTCTGTTTTTTTCTTTGAAGACATTTTGCTTCTCATCCAGAAAAAAACCAGAAACTCCAATTGCCTCCTGAAAAAGCACCTTTGGGACGACCAGGACCTAGATGATGACCGAGAACCTCTAGAGACTCACACTCTAATAATGTTTATTAATAAACTCAAACTCCAGTAATATTAACTCAACTTCACCATCTCCAGACAGCTTTTGCTGGCTGCCAATCACCCAACCCTGAACCCCTGAGGAGCAGACCCCAAAAGGTGATGCCAATTGACCCTCCCTCGTTTTTCCTTTGCCAAAAGTTTTATTTCTTAACATACATATAATATATGTATATATATTACAACAATACAACAATAATCCAAAGTATGTCATTACATCTTAACAAACATGTTTTGAATATTCAGTAATATATCCATTCCTCTTGCCATTAAGCCTCTTCAATTTTTATTTGCTCTTCTGCTTTCCATACACCATATTATAGTCTATTTCGTTTTCCACTCTTCTCTCCCTCTCTCCTCCTCCCTACCTCCTTTCTTCCTCTGCCCTCTCTCTCTTCTCTACTTCCCTTGGTCTCTCCCTCTCCTCTCCCCTCTTTCCTCTTTTCCTCCCTTCTGCTTCCCTCTCTCCTGTTCTCCTCTCCCTCTCTCCCTCCCTCCCTCCTTTCTTCCCTCTGCCCTCTCTCTCTTCTCTACTTCCCCTTGCTCTCTCTCCCTCTTCTCTCCTCTCTTTCCACACCTTCCCTCTCTTTCTCTTTTCCTCCCTTCTGCTTCCCTCTCTCCTGTTCTCCTCTCTCTCCTCCTCCCTACCTCTTTCTTCCCTCTGCCTCCCCTCTCTCTTCTCTACTTCCCCTTGCTCTCTCTCCTTCTCCTCTCCTCTCTTTCCACACCTTCCCTCTCTCCTTCTCTTTCCTTCCTTCTGCTTCCCTCTCTCCTGTTCTCCTCTCTCCCTCTCTCCTCCTCTCTACCTCCTTTCTTCCCTCTGCCCCCTCTATCTCTTTTCTACTTCCCCTTGCTCTCTCTCCTTCTCCTCTCCTCTCTTTCCATACCTTCCCTCTCTCCTTCTCTTTTCCTCCCTTCTGCTTCCCTCTCTCCTGTTCTCCTCTCTCTCTCCTCCTCCCTACCTCCTTTCTTCCTCTGCCCCCTCTATCTCTTCTCTACTTCCCCTTGCTCTCTCTCCTTCTCCTCTTTCCACACCTTCCCTCTCTCCTTCTTTTCCTCCCTTCTGCTTCCCTCTCTCCTATCTCCTCTCCCTCTCCTCCTCCCTACCTCCTTTCTTCCCTCTGTTCCCCCCTCTCTCTTATCTACTTCCCCTTGCTCTCTCTCCCTCTCCTCTCTTTCCACACCTTCCCTCTCTCCTTCTCTTTTCCTCCCTTCTGCTTCCTCTCTCCTATCTCTCCCTCTCTCCTCCTCCCCTACCTCCTTTCTTCCTCTGCCCCTCTCTCTTCTCTACTTCCCCTTGTTCTCTCTCCTTCTCCTCTCTTTCCACACCTTCCCTCTCCCTTCTCTTTTCCTCCCTTCTGCTTCCCTCTTCCTCCTCTCTCTCTCTTTTTCCACTCTCTCTTTATCTCCCTTCCTTCTCTATTTACCGTGGCGTATTTCCGCCTTTTAGCAAACCCCATTATTACCAGTGGCATCCATAATTATATCCCCAAAGGGGAAAAAAAGATTATTTTCAACATGGGTAGTTTTTCTTTTCAAGGTATACCTTTCTACAAATCCCATTTGTTCCCCCCTCATTTATTGGCACCACCCCCCAACCCAGCTACCCACCCAGAGGTTGACTGGCCCCCTGGATGCTCCCACTGACGCTTGGGAGTCGATAGGGATCCCCTTGGGGAGCCCTGACTGGACTGAGCTGAAGGGGAGATTCTGGGGGTTGAAGTCCACGCAGCTTCATAACCCCACAAAGTTATTATTTAAACTATTAAATAATCCCACATAGTTACGTCATTCCTTTAGAGCAGGGGTGGGTAACTATGGCAACTCGAGGGCCCGTGGACTACAACTCCCAGAATTCCTGAGGCAGCTTTGCTGCCTCAGGAATTCTGGGAGTTGCAGTCCACAGGCCCTCCAGTCCCCCACCGCAGTCCCAAGCCCATCATCCCCCGTCCGTCTCGCCCGCTCTCACCCGCCGGCGTCCAACGCCTCCAGGAACTGATTGATCAACGTTGTCCAGGATCTGCTCGCGGCCGATTTTACCCTGAGGGCCCGCGGCGGGAGCGCCGCATTCTTCCTCCTTCTCCGGCTCCGGCGCCGCCATCTTCTTCCCGCCAAAACGCAACGGATCCAAACTGGAGGCACGCCCCGCCCCAGTTGCGGCCACGCGGACTCTTATTGGTCTCCGCCGCCCCGGCTCGGCCGCGTGCGGCGATCACGTGGCCCGGAAGGCGCCGCCCCTCGAGAAAAGCGGAAAGGACCGCTGAGGAATTGTGGGAGTTGAAGTCTTCAAGCGGCCATCGTGGGAAGCGCTAATGCAAACCAGGATACTTTGCAAGCCATCATACCATCCTTGCCCACATGTTCACCAGTTAATGCAGTGCGCTGCGGCACTCAGGAATTCTCATTTCTTTTATTAACAAGAGGGTTGCATGAGCAATTCTCATTTTCTTTTATTAACAAGAGGGTTGCATGAGCAGAGGTTGTGGCATTATTACTGATTATTGTATTATCTTCTTTACTTCCCCTTTTCATAGACTTTATTCTTTCTCTTGCTTTGCATGTATATTTGAGTGATTCTGTACCAGAGACAAATTCCTTGTGTGTCTCATCATCCCTTTTGGCAAAATAAAGTATTCAATTCAACTTCGTTTCTTTTTGTACGGGGATACAACCGTATTTCAAGATACATTATCAAAACGTTTTCCAGAATATCTGCTCTGGAATAGGAATTACCCTAAAACATTCTTTGCAAAATCAAAACATTCCTTCATCAGCTACAACGACATGGTCAGACTGCCTCATGTGTGGAAAGAGTTGCTGCTGGGCTAGGAGAACATTTTGTTCTCCAGATGTTCTGGATAACTCAACATTGGAGACAGTGATTGTTGTATATAGTTCCTTGTGTAGGTGTGTGTCCCCCCATGGCCCAGTTCATACCAGGGCATGCAGAGTCATGCTGAACCACCCAGGAGAAAACACACTCCTAAAACGCATAACATCTGATAGTGCATAACATACCATTCTGAGATGTGCCCTACCAATTGACGTCCAGGATTTGACCATATATAGACTGAGCAGTAGATTAGAAATTGTACTTTCACAGGCTGTTTTTACTCACATGCTATTGCTCCTCCTGCCTTTGTCCTATCTCAATAAAAGGGGCTCCCAGACCCCCAATCTGGGTCGTCGCTCCATCTCGAGAAAGTTCGTGTCCTGTCTTTTCTCAACATGGCCTCATGGACGAACCACGGGAACGTACAAGTGATGACGCGAGCACAGCAGCACCCTGCATTTCCTGGGTCACATAGAACAATTGACCAGTGGAAAAACTTGCCTCCAGAAGTTGTAAATGCTCCAACACTGGACATTTTTAAGAAGAGATTAGATAACCATTTGTCTGAAGTGGTGTAGGGTTTCCTGCCTAAGCAGGGGTTGGACTGAAGACCTCCAAGGTCCCTTCCAACTCTTGTTATTCTATTCTACATGAGAAAAGTATATTGAGTATATTGTATATTGAGTTCCCTCCCCTCTCGACATGTATGGTGTGCGACTGTTGTCTACTTTATTATTTGTATTTTTGTCTTTTATGTTCCCCTTTTTCCCCCTGAATTGTTCGCCGCCCTGAGTCCTCCCGGAGAAGGGCGGCATACAATAATAAAATACAAATACAAATACAAATCTGCCTTCTCCGGCCCTTACACCACTTTCTAAAGAGCATCCTGTTGTATGGCATTACTTGCAACAACTTTGTCACTTTGGATGTATGCTAATTGACATACATGAAATGACATTTCATTGCCTACAAGCTCTCAAAGGATCACTACCTCCAATATACACTACCTAAACATGACAAAATAAATAAATACCGAAGTATCTATTTACCCCCCACATATACGGTCTGGATGGAAGCATTACTGCTTTGGACAAGAAGGGCTGGGCAGAGTAGCAAAGGGTGGCAAAAAAGATCATTGGGAGTTCACTTCCTTCTCTTCGGGACATGGCATATATAGCAATAGCAGTAGACTTATATACCGCTTCATAGGCCTTTCAGGGCCTCTCTAAGCGGTTTACAGAGAGTCACGCATATTGCCCCCAACAATCTGGGTCCTCATTTTACCCACCTCGGAAGGATGGAAGGCTGAGTCAACCTGAGCCGGTGAGATTTGAACCGCTGACCTGCTGATCTAGCAGTAGCCTGCAGTGCTGCATTTAACCACTGCGCCACCTTGGCATATAAGTGACACTTGAGCAGAGGGCCACAGTATTGCCCAGGATGCCACCCATCCTCTTTATGACCTGTTTTCCTTGTTACCTTCTGGGAGGCCGGACTGATCTCAGAACATCTAGACTCAGTTTAATATCAACCTTGTGGACTCTCAAGTTTCTTCTTTCCGCAACGGATTCAGAATGGACAGTGTTATACATACTTTCTTTGAGGTCAGGCAACAGAATTTCATTTTAATGTGTACCAGTGTCCTCACAGTAAAACTCAAAACAATAAAGGTTACCTTAATCACTCCCAGCAGCACAACCATTGCTTATGACAGGATGATGATATGGTAATGGAAGAAGCGAGGTGCCAGGCTTAATTTGCATTGGCTTGCCAATAGCTCAACCATCATTTCAGAGGTTCTATTGGGCCCAAAACAAGAGTTGTAAGAAAATGGCTTAAAATGAATGGATTTAATGGTCATAATTTGAACCAGCACATCGGTATTGTTTATACAATATAATACAATACAATAGCAGAGTTGGGAGAGACCTTGGAGGTCTTCTAGTCCAACCCCCTGCCTAGGAAGGAAACCCTATACTGTTTCACACAAATGGCTATCCAACCTCTTCTTAAGACTTCCAGTGTTGGGGCATTCACAACCTCTGGAGGCAACTTCTGTTCCACTGATAATTTTTTCTGTCAGGAAATTTCACACTTCTAAGTTGCTTCTCTCCTTGATTAGTTTCCACCCGTTGTTCTGCCTTTAGATGCCTTGGAAAATAGTTTGACTCCCTCTTCTTTGTGGCAACCCCTGAGATATTGGAATGCTGCTATCCTGTCTTCCCTACTCCTTCTTTTCATTTAAACTAGACATACACAGTTCCTGCAACCGTCATGTTTTAACCCCAGACCCCTAATCATCTTTGTTGCTCTTCTCTGCACTCTTTCTAGTGTCTCCACATCTTTTCTACATCGTGGCGACCAAAACTGGATGCCGTATCCAGGTGTGGCCTTCCAAGGCCTTATAAAGTGGTATTAACCCTTCAGGTGATCTTGATTCTATCCCTCTGATGATGCAGCCTAGAACTGTGTTGGCTTTTTTGGCAGCTGCTGCCCACGGCTGGCTCCTATTGAAATGGTTCTCCACTAGGACTCCAAGATCCCTCTCACAGTTACTACTATTGAGCAAGGTACCACCTATACTGTACCTGCACATTTCATTTTTCTTGCCTAAATGTAGAACAGTGTTTTTCAACCTTTTTGTGCAAAGGCCACTTTTTTTCATGAAAAAATCACAAGGCACACCACCATTAGAAAATGTTAAAAAAATTTAACTCTGTGCCTATATTGACTATATATAAGTAATTCTCCCACGGCACACCTTACCCTATGTCACGGCCACTAGTGTGCCACGGCACAGTGGTTGAAAACACTGATGTAACCTTATTCTTTATACTATTGAATTTCAGTTATTAGATAGTGCCCAATATTCAAGTTTGTCAAGATCCTTCTGTATCTTCAGCCTGTCTTCTGGAGTGATGGCTATTCCTGCCAGCTTGGTGTCATCTGCAATTTGATGTGTTCCCCATTTATTCCCTCATCCAAATCATTGATGAAGAGTTGGAGAGTCCGGGCCTAAAACAGAGCCTTGGGGTACTCCACTGCATACTTCCCTCCATGAAGATGCAGTTCCATTGAGGACTACACGTTGAGTGCGGTTGGTCAGCCAGTTACGAATCCATCCTGGTGGTGATGTTGTCTAACCCACAATACCTTGGAATCAATGTGAAGTCCATCACCGGGAAGAGAAATTGCTAATATGACCACCCAGAATTGCAAGAAGGATCATTGGTTTTTGTAAATAGTGACTGTGAGGGAGAAACAGGGTGTGTTGGGCCACACAATATGATAAACTGCTAAATTCTATTCAGGAATTCTCTTCAGTATACGCGGGTTGAGATTCATCTATGTGTCACACCTGAGCATTTTATTTTATTCATTAAACAAATTTATATAGCTGCCCAACTCACATAGGTGACTTACAAATCCATCAGATAATAAATTCCACAAACTTCCTTTTTGATAACCAAAAAGGATTTCCTCCTTTAGACAAAAGGGATGAAGGCCATGTGTGCAACAAAGCCTAGTTTAATTTAAATTATTTGTGTCTGTAGTTTTGGAATCACCTGCTCTGGTTTCTTTCCAGCCACGTTACAAATAGTGAGACAATGCTTTTCTTTTCTTAATCTCAGTGTCCATTCATTCTCCTGAATGATGGTTCCCCTCACTACCATTTTGTGAATGGCGTCTGTGTGTCTCACCGTCTCTGATGGTCTCTGGGTGGGGAAATCCTGAGGGCATCCTAGGACAATGCCTACTCTTCGCCTTAACCGCACAAACGAAACCCCTCCACCAAATAAATAATAAAAAAAAACTTTTAATTATACTTTTAAAGACTTTTTTACAGTGCAAAATTGAAACCAGCTTTAATGTACTGTACCAAATACATTCAAACTCCATATTGAAAAGGCAGGCACCAATAATAGAGACCATCAGAATTAAGTGTTAGCTGGACAATAAAATAAACCTTATTTTAGGTTGTGACCCGACAAAAGCGCGAACGTCAAAAGCGCGCCGACAAAACCGCGGCGCTAAAACTGTGATGTCAAAAGCGCAGCCGACAACAGCACGCCGACAGAAGCGTGATTTAAGTTAAGGTACGGTTTAGGGTTAGGTTACAGCGCGCTTCTGTCGGCGCGCTGTCGGTGCTCATTTGTCGCACGGTTTTGTCGGCGCGGTTTTGTCCACCGCGGTTTAGTCAGGCGCGCTTTTGTCGTTCGCAGCATTTGTGGTGGAACCATTTTAGGTTGCTCTATGTGGTTTCCTTTCAGCCTTATTCCTCCCCACTCGCGTAAAAAGTCTATGTGGCATTGTTTTAGGTCAGGAGTCTCCAAACATGGCAACTTTAAGACTTGTGGACTCCCAGAATTGCCCAGCCACCGTAGCCAGATGGGGAATTCTGGAAGTTGAAGGCCGCAAGTTTTTAAAGTCGCCACGTTTGCACGAGCCCTTCGGCTTCCTGAGAAGTTCACAGCACTGCTCCCTACAGACAATTCGAATCAGAAACATATTAATTCATAGTACCGTTACATCAAAGAAAGATATCCAAAACAGTGTTTCTCAAGCTTGGCGAGGTTACCTTCGATTCCCAGAATCCCCAGCCAGCTGTGCTTTCTCCCCTATCTATGTCTGGGATGGGAGATCCACCCAGCGGGAAACTTGACATGCCCGAGAAATAATTGCCCTGGCTAAAGAAATGGAATGGAATCTCAGTTCAGTAGTTATGCTTGGAATAGCGCTAAATGTCCAGTAAGCTCACCAGGAAAAAGCACATCGGGTAAAGCATTTTTCACGATTCGGCTGCAAGGGGAGGGGGGGGAGAGGGGGCGGGCAACTGACCTCCAGCCCCTCTTCTCACGAGCCGTTTCATTTGGCAGAGAGCCTTGTACATCAACACTTAGAGGTAGCCCATCCTCACAATCTTGGTATTATCAGGAAAACAGGGGAGGTGGGAGGGGGGACAGCCTGGATCAGATTTACAGATTATTTTTCAGCAGCTCAAAGGAGGTTGGGGTTTTGGGGGGGGGGGCAGAGGGAGAGTGTTTCACTTTATGTTCAACCAAATTTACCCTATTTCTTGGCTATGGCACAACTGCTTTTGGGATAGAGCAGTGGTTCCCAAACTGGGCAACTTTAAGACTTGTGGACTTTAACTCCCAGAATTCTCCAGCCAGCTCTGCTCCACAAGTCTTAAAGTTGCCAAGTTTGGGAACCACTGCGATAGAGTTGCGAGGTCCTCTGTGGATTGGGAGGGGGTCTCTTCTGCCCACTTCCACCAAAGGCCATCAGCAACCCCCGGATACCTTCGTCCAGGCTGAGCTTGAAGCACCCATTCAAGCTGCTGATGTGGCACCTCTGGAGAAAATAAACGAAGAGCGAGAAATCTTAGGACCTCCGAAAGAAACTAAGCTGGGCCAAGCTAGGAAGGACTAAAAATTGTGCAGGCCCAGGGTAGCTTCTGCCGAGGGCTGGTTTGGGGACCATGAGATGTACACTTAAGAGGAACCACCACACCCCCCCAACAAATCCCCAGCCCTACAGGAATTGCCAACAGGCTCTCCTTCCCATCACCCTTTCCCAGTGTTTCTCACCCTCAGCCACTTTGAAATGGGTGGACTTCGACTCCCAGAATTCCTCAGCCAGCTGGGGGGTTGAAGCCCACCCGTCTCAAGGAGGTGGAGAAACTCTGCTTTAAGGGGAAAGAGAGGCCAACGTGCTTGAATTTGGGGAGGGGGTGGTTTCCATAGAAGAAAGTCTGGTGGAGTGGCTGGCAGGTAGCTTTGGCGTGCTGGCCCTCTGCTCCCCGACATACGTTTTGTCTACCTAAGGACAGGGGTTCCTGCCTAGAAGAGCTGAGGAATTCTGGGAGTTGAAGTCCGCAAATCTTAAATTGCTGGGTCTGTAAACCATTCACCTAGAAGGACCGTTCAAGGACTGGGCAACTTTAAAATACGCAGACTTCAACTCCCAGCATTCCCCAGGCAGCTTAAGGCCCCCTGTGTTTAAGTGTTTAGAGGTCCCTATGCAGCCCATGATTAGGCCAGCTATAAACCCTGTTTGATGTTAAGAAGCTGCTAGCTTGGAGAAAAGTAAGTGCAGAGAATAACACCTCACACTAGCATTGCTCCAAACCCCACCACCACCACCACCACCAAATACTTACTTTTTAAAGCAGGCGAGTTTACTTGCAGCCTAGGAACTGCAGCTTCTCCCTCTGCCTTATAAGGTCTCTGCAGCCGCATTTGGGGCAAAGAGCAGCTCGGGGGAAGAATCCCCCCCAAACCAGCACCAGCAAATCAGCAGTGGAAAAATGGTGGCCAGGCGGCAGGACGGAGTCCATCAACGCTGCTGGGGCCTGGGAGGTGGGACCCCTCCTTTCTCCTTGGTCTGCACCGGTTTTAGGCTGGATTTCGGAGCCCAGCTGGCTTAGTCCAATGCTCTGCGTTCAGAATTAGCCTTCTCCTCCCAAGAAAATCCGATCCCTTCCTTCCTTCCTTCCCTACCCCGTCCTCCCCGTTAATGAAATATTCATTCAGTGATTCAGTCCCACTTCCACAAAGATCAAAAATAGCATTATCCTCTTTTTTCTCCAGCCTTGCCTTTCAACTGAAGCCTCCCCCAAATAAACAACCATCCCACTTCTCTGTGTGCAGAGGGTACGGATGTGATGGACACAACAGGGATCTGATTATTATTTTGTCTACGCTCACATGGGAGAAACCCTGGAGAATAAGTGCACCTCTCTCTCCCTCTCCCTGGGTGGGGTTTAATCCCCCTCCCCAGGTTCTCTCTCTCTCTCACACACACACACACACACACGCACGCAGTTGGGCACCAGGACTGTACAGACAAGAAGGGCGCTTCCCTTCAATCACCATTGACACAATTAGAAACATATAAACAAAAATCCTACACTTCGGAGAGGGAAGATCAGAAAGACAGCTTCCAAGTTTATACAAAATAAGAGGAGGAAAATCTCTATGTACACATCACATTGAGTTCTGGAAGAAAGACTATAAAAATAACTCCGGGGGTTGGGGGGGTTGGTGCATCCCCTCCTCTCCAAATATTCGGTTAAAAAAAAAAAAAACACCTTTTCAGAAGCATCAGAAGGCGAAGGATTTTCTGGACTGCTTTCCAACACAGGGTCTCTGTGTGTGTGTGTGTTTATTGTGTGGCTGCACCCGGATGATCCTTTCCAAGCAGCAGGGAAAGTGAGGGGAAAGTGAGTCTCCCAATAATGCAGGAATTCTGGCAAAATACAAAAAAAATAAAAATCCAAATCCCCCTGGAGAAGAAAAAAAACCGGCTTCGCTTCAACCGACATCCTTAAAAAATAAAAATAAAAAGGGACACTAAGCGGTGCCAAGTTTAGTAGCCAGGAAGTCTTACGCCATTTTTCAGGACGCGCGGAGGTCCCGGGCTGACCCTGGGGGTTTGGGGGCAAAGTCGGTGGCAGGGATCGGCCAGTCGTGTCCTGCTTTCCGGCGATTCTTCCCAACCGTCCAGGGGGGGGGTCTCCGAAACCGAAGCCTCTCTCGCCCAGGCGCCCTACCAGTGCCGGGAGTCGACCAGCTCCGGCCGCAGGCTCAGCTTCTTCAGGGTCTCGTAGCCCACCACGATGACGATGGTAGAGGGGGTGGCCGAGATGATGCGAGCGGAAAGGCCCTTGGTGAGCCCCCAGGGACCCTCCTCAGCCATCAGCTGCTTGAAGGTCAGGATGATGGAGTTCTTGCCCCCCACCTGGAGGGAGGAAGGAACAGGACCCACTTCTGAGCCTCAGCAAGAGACAATCTTTGACCGACAACCGTCCAAAGTCGGAAACACAACCGAAAAAAACCCACCCAGGGCCGCTTCAGCATCCCCTTGGTCACGTGATCAAAACTGGGGCAACCGGCTCCTATTTATGACCGTCGCAGTGTCCCGGGGGAGTCACGGGATCCCCTGACTCCCTTTCCAGCAATCAGCGGAGAAGCCGGGATAACAACCCTGCGACTAACTTAACAACTGTTGGCAAGAAAGGTGGTAAAATGGGGACAAACTCACTTAGCAACGGTCTTGCTCAGCAACGGAAATTTGGGAGGGGGGGTCAATTGGGAACGTAAGCTGGGGACCCCCTCTGGGACGGTGCTTCTCGCTTGGAAGATGGGTGGAATCCCAGAGTCAAGAGTTCTGGAAGTTCACCATCTCCAGGTAGTCCAACAAGAAGCAGGTTGGAGAAAGGAGCGTGATTAACAGGGAGCCCCCACCCACCCACCCCCACCCCACCTGCCAAATGTCTTAGTGGCTTCCGGCCCCCAAGGCCAAAACCCCCCTTTGCCCGCAGGCCATAGGAGGCCGGGGGAGGGGAAGGCCAAGCCAGGACCTGCGTGGAGGGGGAAGGGAGGCACGCAAAGGCCTGTGGAGGTCGGAAGCCACTCAAGAGGGATCACCGCCCCCCAATCATTGGGGCGGGACAGTCTCCAGGCCTCCCCACAGAGCCCGAGTAGCTGCCGGCTCTCCTCGCGGGTGAGGAGCGGGCTCAGGCGAAAGAGGCACTTACCTGCACACGCGCCCGGATGACGTCCATGGGGTTGGTGAGGGTGGAAGCGGTGGCAGCCGCCATGGGGCCGGAGATGGCTTGGAGGAGCAGGTGGGGGCAGTCCTTGGGGCTCATGCTGGAGAGCTGTTCTGCAAACAGGCAGGGAAACCAGGTCAGGGGCTGAACAGCTGCTGAGGAGCCACGCTGGACGTATCCACCCAGGGAGCTGCTGGGCCTCCAGCGTTAAAAGGCTCTGGGCACCTGAGAAAATTGGGACCTCCCTCCCAGGTATGGTGAGGGTGCAGAACATTACTTGAGCTTGCAATAAATCCTTCGTGTTCATTTGAACTGCCCGTATTTTCTACCCTGGACAGTGATTGATCTGAGTAATCCTTGGGCAGGAGGCCTCTCTCTCACCTCTTCCTCCTCCCTGCAAACCCTGCCTCCTTCTAGCACTGATGAGGTTACCTAGTTTGGGTCATAAAATGTCTGCAAGAAAACAACCAAGCTCAGAGAGCACCTCACAGTCACAACCCAAACCCTGCTCCCTTCTAGCACTGATGAGGTTACCTACTCTGTTTTTCGGAGTATAAGACGCACTTTTCCCCCCACTAAAAGAGGATGAACATTTGGGTGCGTCTTATACACCGAATGTAGCCCCACCCACCCACCTGCCCCCACCCTTTGGCCTCTGCCTCCCAGCAATCTACCTCCTTGCAGAAAACTGGGGGAAATGGGGCTTGACGAGGCTGCAATAGGCTATAGGAATCCCTGCAGCCTGAAACAGCTGATGATTGGGAGAAAGTGAAAGTGAAACTGGCTGTTTGCTCCACCTGGCAAATTGCTGGGAGGCAGATTTGTTTTTTTCTTGTGCTAATCAGGCTGTTTGCTGCAAGGAGCTAAGTCAACAACTATAAAGGCCTCTAGAATGTTCAAAATGTTAGACTCATTTTTTTAAAGACTGCTTTACTATTGTTCTAAACAGCTTAACAAAATGAAGATGCTTTTTGAAAGGTGGCGCAGTGGTTAAATGCAGCACTGCAGGCTACTTCAGCTGACTGCAGTTCTGCAGTACGGCTGTTCAAATCTCACCAGCTCAAGGTTGACTCAGCCTTCCATCCTTCCGAGGTGGGTGAAATGAGGACCCGGATTGTTGTTGGGGGCAATATGCTGACTCTGTAAACCGCTTAGAGAGGGCTGAAAGCCCTATGAAGCGGTATATAAGTCTAACTGCTACTGCTATTGCTAAATAAATGCTTGATCTGAAGAGAGGCCCAGCGTTATTGTATCTTGTTTTAAATAGCAGAGAAAGCCACATCGATTTTAACAGCGTCTTATACAAGTGGAGTCTGAAATGTAACACTACACTGTATATTGTCTGTACTGTTTGTTGCAAGGAAGCAAATTACTGGGAGGCAGATATTTCCCCCTTGTTTTCCTCCTCAAAAGCTAGGTGTGTCTTATACTACGGAGCGTCTTATACTCTGAGAAATACGGTAGTCTGGGTCGTGAAACGCCTGCAGAAAAACCACCTACCTGCATAGAAGTGGTAGAAGGGCCACCAGGCGGCGCTGTTGGGAATGTAGGTCAGGAGGGAGGCCACGTAGCCCCTGTAGAAGCCCCTCAGCCCGTCGGCCTTGAAGATCTGGGCGATGATGTCCCGGGTCTGGCCGAACACGGGGAACCGGCTGCCCTGGTGGGCCTGCACGCGGAAGCGGCCCATGCTGTTGTCCATTCGCTGCATCATCAGGTGCTGGGAGACCACGTCAATGGGCACCGTGATGCTCTGGGCCACCAGGGAGGCCGAGCCGCCGGCCACCAGGGACTTGATGGTGTTGCTGCTGCTGTACTGGGAGACGTACTTGCGGGTCAGCTCATAGGTGGTCACATAGCACTGGCCGGAGATGAGGGTGAAGGTGTTGACCAGGAAGCCGCGGTAGAGCCCGGCCGCCCCTTCGGCCCGCAGGATCTTGACGAAGGCGTCGAAGGTCCCGTTGTAGAGGCTCTTCCCCAGCTGGACCTGCAGCCGCGTCCGTATGAGGGTGAACGGGTAGACGCTGATGCGGATCATCATCGTCATACACACCCCGAAGACGTAGAACTTCTTCTTGTCCAGGTCTTCCCACTCGATGATCTGGATGTTGCGCTTGTCCTCCATGGCTGGGGGGAGGGGGAGCGCCCTGGGGAAGAGCAAGGGGTCGTGTGTGTGTGAGTGTCAGATCCCTAAATGCGATACTGCCATTCAATTGAGAGCCGAGGTGGCGCAGTGGTTAAATGCAGCACTGCAGGCTACTTCAGCTGACTGCAGTTCGGCTGTTCAAATCTCACCGGCTCAGGGTTGACTCAGCCTTCCATTCTTCCAAGGTGGGTAAAATGAGGACCCGGATTGTTGTTGGGGGCAATATGCTGACTCTGTAAACCGCTTAGAGAGGGCTGAAAGCCCTATGAAGCGGTATATAAGTCTAACTGCTATTGCTATTGCTAATTGGGAGGAGGGGGGCATCGGAGTCAATTTATTGGCAGTGCCCGTGACAACTGATATTTTGCAACAGCTTTCCTCGCACCGGAAAGACTGAGACCCCATCACCTTTTGGGGAATGTTTATGATGGCCGTGTGGGATGTTTTACTTTAATGTCTAACGCAAGGTAGCCATGGGAATGTATGTTTATGTGGCTCTCAGGACAGTTGATAAAGGAAACATCTTCACACTTGTGTATTAGCTAGAATCTACATTCTAACAAAGAGGAGGGGTCACTATTACTTTAATTCTACTTGCATTGCCTAAAGGGATTCAGATGCTGCTTTGCCGCTAATGGCTTCCATTCTTCTTAATTAAGGGTTCTTTTTGAAATCATCCCTTTCGAGAGTCTTTGCTTTCTTAAGTTAGGAGAGAAGCCCTTACCATGAGCTTCTCAACTTGCCTGGGGTCTGTCCAAAGGCCTCTCAGACCCTCCAACCTGCGTCTGGTTGGGCTACTTGAGAGATGGTGGGAATTCCAGAATTCTGAATCTGGGAATCTGTGGCACCACAAGCAGGCCTGGATGGCGGGATGTAGCCTGGGTTCCTTGGGGGGGAGGGGAAGGGGGGGGACTGCACCCCAGAGGGCAAAGAGGCAGCGGAGCTTAGAAAGCCTGATGGGCAGGAAGAGGGTTACGATGGCTCTTCCCTAGTGATTCCCAGAGTGCATTCAGGGCAGGAGGGTCTCCAACTCCCAGAATTCCCCAGACCCCTGACCTAGAGCAGGGGTGTCAAACGGATGCGTCATGGGCAGGCAAGGTCCACCCAGCTCCCGCAAAGGGGAAAAACATGGCGGTGTGTCACATGACGCAAATGCTTGCTTTAGTTTTGCAAGTCTACAGGGCGAGGAAAGATAAAGGAAACTCCTTCTGCAAATAACTCAGCCAATGTAATAGAAGGCAGAAAGATTTCTCTGCCAATCCTAGGCAGGAGGGTTGGTGGAGGGTGCGATGGGGGGCATATTAATCTAATTTAATAATAATAAATGGGGAAAGGGAGAGTCAAAAGGGCCAAAAAGGGACTCTAAACCAGAAGTCTTCAAAGTTGGCAACTTTAAGACTTGCGGACTTTAACTCCCAGAATTCTCCAGCCAGCTCTGCTGGCTGGAGAATTCTGGGAGTTGAAGTCCGCAAGTCTTAAAGTTGCCAAGTTTGGGGACTCCTGCTCTAAACAGTGTATGTGCGTATACTGTTGATTTGTTTGTTTATTTATGGGTTCATAAACCCCAGAACTTAGGTTGATGCTAAGGGGAAAAACATGGCGCAAAGGGGAAAAACATGGCGGTATGTCACATGACACAAATGCTTGCTTTAGTTTTGCAAGTCTACAGGTGAGGAACAAGAAAGGAAACTCCTCCTAAGGAACTCCATGAGGGTCTCCCAGACTGCTCAAGCAGAGGCTAAGAGGCCACAAATCCACAGAGACCCCGGATTCTCAGGCTCTCAGAGAAGAAGGGGGGGCTCTCTTGGGGGGCTCTGAACGTGGTTGTTTCCTGGATTGACGTTTCATTACCCAAACGAGGTAACCTCATGGGTGCAAAACGATCCGGCTCCCAAGAGCCTCTCAACCCTCAACCCAAACCTTCTCCTCTATCAGAGGAGGGGTCGTCTCAATTAGAGATAGCCCCTTGCTTAATAAGGTTTAGGTTTATTCGATTTATATGCCGCCCTTCTCCCAAGGACTCAGGGAGGCCGTACAACATTGAAAGAAACACATAATTCAAAAGTTAAAAAGATGTGGAAGAGATGCGTAAAAGTCTATTTGTAACCAACTGATACACTTTCTATAGCATGTAAAGAAGGATGTTGTATTTGTTTTAAAGTAAAAAAAAATTAAAAAATTAAAAAAAAAAAGTTAAAAAGAAATTAAATAGGATATCCCAAACCCAATTAAAATTGACAATTAAATTAAAATTAAATTAATTAAAATTAACAGTGATCAATAATTTGTTTTGTTCAGGCCAGGCTGGCTTGCTGGAAAAGCCAACTTTTTAGGGCGTGTCAGAAGGACCGGAGGTCCGGGATTATACGAAGCTCCAGGGACAGCTCATTCCAGAGGGAAGGTGCTCCCACAGAGAAGGCTCTCCCCCTGGGGGGGTCACTAGCCGACAGTGTCTGGCCGACAGCACCCTGAGGAGGCCAACTCTGTGGGATCACACTGGACGGTGGGAGGCTACTGGTGGCAGTAGGTGGTCTCGCAGGTACCCTGGGCCTAAGCCACGGAGCGCTTTAAAGGTCATAATTAGTACCTTGAATGACCACATTTGGGACTGGCAACTCTGCCACAAAGAGGGAAATCACGTGAGCACGAATGTGCTTGCTGGCTGGGGAATTCTGGGAGCTGAAGCCCACCGATCTGAAAGGTGCCACGGTTGAGACGCAGGCAGCAGCTCCGTGGCCCATCCCAGAAGATGCCTTCGACACTCGGCGGAAGGCAAAGAGGCCTGAAAAACTACCGATCGGTTCAAGAGGCAGGAATGAACAGAACCCCTGAAGCCAACAATCTCCGATTGAGCCCTTCCTTAAACCGAGGCTCACCTTCAGTGAACATGCGGTGGGAGAAGATCTGGGGATTTCTGGTGGATCCAATTGATCTCCCTCATGCTGGCTTCCGATTCCTCGTCAACCTTGTAGATCCTTTCCCTTCAAGGCATCGCCTTCCTTCAAAAGAAGAGTGTAGATTGTATTTCAAGTGTTAAAGAGGAGCAGGGAAGACGCTCCTCAAAGTCTCATCCTGCTTCATAGCCTAACCCTTCCTAGCTGCTGGTACAGGATTACTAAACACACCAGACTTACAACAGTTCAGGCACCTGGCTAGAAAGCGGGAGGGGGTGAATTCTAGTCCCGCCTTAGCCATGAAATCGAGCTGGGAGAGTTCGGGCCAGTCTCCCCTCCTCAGCCCAACCCACCTCACAGGGTTGTTGTCGTGGAGAAGACAGGAGGAGGAAGGTATGTTGGATACACTGGCAGCCCTGAGTTATTATTATTATTATCCTTTTTTGCTTTTTTATAATGCCTAGCCCAGAGGGTCCAACTGCGGCAACTTTTAAGACTTGTGGACTTCAACTCCCAGAATTCCCCACTCAGCTCACAAGTCACCAAGGTTGGGCACTCCTGGATTAGCATCAACCTAAATTCTGGGGTTTATGAACCCACAAATAAACAAACAAATCAACAGTATATGCACATACACTGTTTAGAACAGGAATCCCCAAAGTTGGCAACTTTGAAGACTTCTGGTTTAAGAGTCTCTTTTTTGCCCTTTTGACTCTCCTCTCCCCAGTTTATTATTATTAAATTAGATTAATATGGCTCCAATCACACCCTCCACCAACCCTCCTGCCTAGGATTAGCAGAGAAATCTTTCTGCCTTCCATTACATTGGCTGAGTTATTTGCAGGAGGAGTTTCCTTTTATCGCTCCTCGCCCTGTAGACTTGCAAAACTAAAGCAAGCATTTGGGTCATGTGACACACCGCCATGTTTTTCCCCCTTTGCGGAGCTGGGTGGATGTTGCCTGCCCATGACGCATCCGTTTGACACCCCTGCTCTAGGTCAGGGGTCTGGGGAATTCTGGGAGTTGGAGACCCTCCTGCCCTGAATGCACTCTGGGAATCAATGGAAGAGCCATTGTAACCCTCTTCCTGCCCACCAGGCATTCTAAGCTCCGCTGCATCTTTGCCCTCTGGGGTGCAGTCCCCCCCCTTTCCCTCCCCCCCCCAAGGAACCCAGGCTACATCCCGCCATCCAGGCCTGCTTGTGGTGCCACAGATTCCCAGATTCAGAATTCTGGAAGTCCCACCATTAAGTTTTAAAGTTGCCAAGTTTTGGGATTCCTGCTCTAAATACAGTGTATGTGCATATACTGTTGATGTGTTTGTCAGGTGCTATCAGATAGATTAGATTTAGGATGGATTAGATAGAAAGATTAGGTAGATTTGATAGATTAGAGATTAGATTGGACTGAAATGTATAAGTCTGCGATGACAGGTGAGAGGGGTGATCCCATGGGTGCTCCTTCTATCTGTTTACATCTTTGTCCATTATGGATGAAGTATGTGTTGGTTAGGCGGTGGTTGGTCAGGTCCAGGATGTGTTTAAGGGGGTTGTGTTTGTTATGGATAGCTGTCAAGGCTTCTTTTATAGGCACTTGGGTGAAGAGGGATATAGCAATAGCAATTAGACTTATATACCGCTTCATAGGGCTTTCAGCCCTCTCTAAGCGGTTTACAGAGTCAGCATATCGCCCCCAACAACAATCCAGGTCCTCATTTTACCCACCTCGGAAGGATGGAAAGCTGAGTCAACCCTGAGCCGGTGAGATTTGAACAGCCGAACTGCAGAACTGCGGTCAGCTGAAGTAGCCTGCAGTGCTGCATTTAACCACTGCGGCACCTCGGCTCTATGACATCGAAGCTAACAAGTAGGTTGCCGAGTTGTAGGTTTTGCTTCTTTAGAACATTTTGAAACTAACGCTTTAGATAAATCTGAACACAAACCCAAACCCTGGCTTAGATATGTTGATAACACTTTTGTGATTTGGCCACACGGGAAAGAAAAACTGGACAACTTCCTCACACATCTCAACAGCCTAGACCCCAAAATACAATTCACCATGGAAATAGAAGCAAACAACCAACTTCCCTTTCTGGACGTCCTAATCTACAAAATAACCAATGGCTCCCTAGGACACACCATCTACCGGAAAAAAACACACACAACCGCTACTTAAACGCACAATCCCATCACCCCCCTGCACAGATCAACTCTGTAGCCAAGACCCTCATCTCCAGAACCAAATGCCTAGCTGACAAAGACCACCTTGAAACTGAATTACACACTCTCACAAACGTATTAATCTCCAACGGAGTCCAAAGAAAAACAATTACCAACCTAATCCAAAGGGAGACTCCTCCCAAGAACCGAGACACAGAACAGGACAACGGCATCGCCCTCCTCTCTCTATATATATATGTATATATATATATATATGCATATATATGTGTGTGTGTGTGTGTACGTACATGTGTGTACGTGTGTATGTATATGTGTGTGTACGTGGGTGGGTGGGCAGGCAGGCACATAGAGGATAACAGATAGAGAGTAAGATGATATAGATAAATAGACAGATAGATGGATGGATGGATGGATGGATGGATGGATGGATGGATGGATGGATAGATAGATAATTAGATTAGATGGATGGATAGACAGACAGGCATAAATAGAGACAGACAGACTACCATGCAAGAAAGTGGCTCTTTAGTTGGAAGTCAACACTTCTGCAAGTGGCTGGGTGCATTTGTAAGAACAAAAGGGACAAACCCCTAGAGGGGTGGGTGTCTTGAACCCGATCCACGGGTTTACACCCTGGGTCAGAGGAAACGTGTCACAGGGGCATTTCCACCAGTCCCTCCCTGGGAATTGATCTTTTCCTCATGGTGGTGGGGATGACTGGCCCCACCAGCGTCCACAAGGAGGATGAGGCGACTCAGGTGGATGAATCATTCAGGCCTGATGAACTCAAGCGATGGTTCTTCACCATACTAAGAGGTCTTACGAGGACAACCCGGAGCTGCCCAGAATCAATCACTGAGATGGCGGCTATAGAAATTGAATAAACAAACGAACAAAGAGGGAAGAGAAAGGGCCAAAAGTGAGCATTCACAGGGGTGGCAGGAGGGGGGGGGGGGGCGGTGTCCTGTCCTCTCCACTGGAACAGCTTGTTTCCCCTGGCAATAGGAGTTCCCCCACATCTTGAGGCTGTGAAAGTCAGGTTTTCCTCTTTGGGATCCAAGTGCTGCATTATTTATTTATGAAGAGCCGAGGTGGCACAGTGATTAGGGTGCAGTACTGCAGGCCACTTTAACTGACTGTGATCTGCAGTTCAGCGGTTCAAATCTCACCGGCTCAAGGTCGACTCAGCCTTCCATCCTTCCGAGGTGCGTGAAATGAGGATCCGGACTGTGGGGGCAAGTTGCTGACTCAATTTGCTAAAAAAATTGTAAACTGCTTAGAGAGGGCTGAAAGCCCTATGAAGCGGTATATAAGTCAAATAAATAAATAAATAAATAAATAAATATTTACACTTTCTTATTGAAAGTGTTTCTCTGCCTGTATATTATTAGTATATACTTTATTCATTATTCATTAACCACGAAACTCAGCCAACTGAACATGTTCAAAAACGCATCATAGATACCAGTGACTGGTGCTAATGGCCGATACGGTTTGCTACCAGCGTCCTAGGTATCAACCGAGGAACTTCTTAAAATATAAGATGTTCCGAGTAGCGCAGTTTTTTTGCAGTTCCGCTGGGGTTATATTGCAGGAAGCTGCCATTTGTGGATGAATCTTGTAAAATTCTTGGACAGGGTGCCAAGTGCCCCGATGACAATGGCGATCCCTGTGACGTGCTTCATCCGCAGCCGTGTTGTTGTTGTCGTTGTTATTATTATTATCCTTTTTGCTTTTGTATAATGCCTAGCCCAGGGGGGTCCAACTGCGGCAACTTTAAGACTTGTGGACTTCAACTCCCAGAATTTCCCACTCAGCTGACAAGTCACCAAGGTTGGGTACTCCTGGATTAGCATCAACCTAAGTTCTGGGGTTTATGAACCCACAAATAAACAAACAAATCAACAGTATACGCACATACACTGTTTAGAGCAGGAATCCCCAAACTTGGCAACTTTAAGACTTGTGGACTTCAACTCCCAGAATTCTCCAGCCAGCAGAGCTGGCAGAGCAGAGCTGGCTGGAGAATTCTGGGAGTTGAAGTCCACAAGTCTTAAAGTTGCCAACTTTGAAGACTTCTGGTTTAGAGTCCCTTTTTGGTCCTTTTGACTCTCCTTTCCCCATTTATTATTATTAAATTAGATTAATATGCCTCCCATCGCACCCTCCAGCCTAGGATTGGCAGAGAAATCTTTCTGCCTTCTATTTCCCCCATTACTTATTGGTTTATATAAGTATCAGATTTTAAATCATTATATTCTTTTCTGTGGGACATTGGGGGGGGGGGGGCGGCGTTGCATTCGTGAGCGATATCTCCTACTCGATTTACAACCGTCCATTTAGTGACTGTTCAAAGTGACAACAGCCTTGGGGGAAAAAAGGGAGGCTTTGGGGCCATATTTCACCCTTATGCCCGTCGATCTCACTGCCACGTGATCCCATGGGCAGCCGACTCGTACTTACGACGGTCACAGAGTCCTGCGATCGACTCGTACTTACGACGGTCACAGAGTCCTGCGACCCCCTGGCAAGCAAAGTCAAAGCCGGGAGGCCGGCGTTCGCGTTATTAACGGCCACAGAGATTCACTTAACAACTGTGGCGAGAGAGAGAGAGGGGGGGTCAAAGTTCACTTAACGACGGTCTCATTCAGCGACGGTCTCATTGTGGCTGGACGTGGAAAAAAACCGCCTCCATCGGGTTGGCTGAATATTTGAAGTGAATCCGAGCTATTCAGAGGCGGAATAAAGGCAGGAAACGAAGGGGGGGGGGTTTCTGGGAAGGGAGGCCCGGTTCCCTCGGCCTCCAGCCGAAGCACCGGAGGGGAAGCCGCCCAGCAAGTAGCCAACAGCCACTCCTGGGCCCGGAGACGCCGCGGCCTCGACGGGGCTGGTCCGCAGGAGGAAGCGCCGCTCCAACCGACCGTGCGGGGCTCCCCACGTGACGGCGGAGACACGTGTCGCCATCCGTGTCGAGGGTCTCGGGACTCCCCCCTCCGCCCTCGCCTCCGTCCCCCGACTCACCTGCCCGGAGGCTGCGTTCTCTTTCCGGGCCGGCCAGCGCTCCGGCTCATCAACCCTGATAGCCGCCGCCGCCACCTTCCTCTTCTTCCTCCTCCTCGCCGCCGCCACTCTAGATCGGGGCAACCGCGCTCCCGCCCGGCTTCCTGCTCGGCTGCCCTGGAGAAAGATGGCCGGCGGAAGGAGAGAGCGGCACTTCCGGCGCGCGGACGGCGTCACTGAAGGCGGTGGGGCGGGCGCTCCAGGCCCCGCGGGAGGGGAAGGGGGGGGGAAATGAGGGAGGTTCTTGCTCCCCCTCCTTGCTGGACTACCGCTCCCATCAGCCCCGACAGCCACATGGGAGGGAAACGTCGGCTCTGCTTTAAATTTCATACTTTCATCTGGTTTTAATTCTCTACACCAGTGTTTCTGAGAGTTGAATTCTGGGAGTTGAAGTCCACAGGACTTAAAAGTCACCAAGGTTCAGAAACATTAACACTGCTCTAGACCCAGCTTCATAAAGGCCCACCTGGGAGCCCCCCAACCTCCGTCGGCCACCAGACTACGAAACCGAGGCTGAAGCTTTGGAAAAAGTGCAGAGAAGAGCAATTAAGGGGATCAAAGCCCTTGGAGGCTAAACCTTATGGCTGCAGGATTTGGGCCTGGCCATTCTAAAGAGAAGAAGAATTAAGGATGACCTTGAGGCAGGGCATAAAGTGAAACAGAGTGAGACGAGACATGAAATGAAGCAAGAGAGAGAGAGGAGGAATGATTTTTAAGTCTTGTAGACGAACAGGAAGATTTAAGCGTCAAGCCTCAAATTCACCCCTGCCGCATGTTGAGTTAAAAGTTCAGTCAACCACCAAGACTTCAATGGAAACGCTTCTTTGCAAGTCAACTATCAGAAGGAAGCAAGATGTTTATCTGCTTCTTGCATAGTAACAATAGTTTATAGATTATAGCAGTGTTTTTCAACCACTGTGCCGCGGCACACTAGTGTGCCGTGACATAGTGTAAGGTGTGCCGTGGGAAAATTACTTTATATATAGTCAATATAGGCACAGAGTTAAATTTTTTAAACATTTTCTAATGGTGTTGTGCCTCGTGATTTTTTTCATGAAAAAAGTGTGCCTTTGCACAAAAAAGGTTGAAAAACACTGGATTATAGGACCGATTAACGCAGACGTAGTACATTTCCGTGCTTGGCTGCTTTTGAGGAACATAATAAGAACTTGCTTCTCCGTAAGGAGGTTGTTCAGATGTATAGATGTCTGCTTTGGCTGTCTTGCTCTGAACCTTGGTACCAAAATAAAGCTGCTTCTTTTGACCCCGAAGTCTGAGTCCCTTAATTTTCTGCAACAACATGATAGCAGCTTTCCAGTTAGCGTAGCAACCCCGCATTGCTCGTAATCTTGCGGCTCCGCGCAAAAGGGCTGAACACGGAGGAAAGGAAGGCGCGTCGGGCATCCAGATCGCAGCGAGGAGGAGGAGGAAGGGGAGGGAAAAGGTGAGGGTGGAGGGAAAGCAGTCGGGCAGCCTCCATCGGGCGGCAAGGCAAGCTGCGTGCGAGGCCGCTCGGCCAGCCCTCCCCGTGACTCCTGCTAGTGCTCAGCCCCGCAGGCTAGCAATAGCAATAGCAGTTAGACTTATATACCGCTTCATAGGGCTTTCAGCCCTCTCTAAACGGTTTACAGAGTCAGCATATTGCCCCCAACAACAATCTGGGTCCTCATTTTACCCACCTCGGAAGGATGGAAGGCTGAGTCAACCTTGAGCCAGTGAGATTTGAACCGCTGAACTGCTGAACTGCAGATAACAGTCAGCTGAAGTGGCCTGCAGTACTGCACCCTAACCACTGCGCCATCTCGGCCCTCCCGGTGCACAGCCACTAGTCTATAGACAAGATAGACCTGGAAAAATGAGTGAAAATGTTTGCAAGAGGAAGCCACGTGGTGGAGCCAAAAAAGGGGCGGGGCACCCTTTCTACAAAAATCGGAACTTTTTAAAAACGCCGCGGGACAAATTATTAAGAAGCGGGACGTCTGGTCACCTTATACTTGAGGGGCTGCTCCAAAGAAGAGGAAGGGGTCAAGCTAATCTCCAAAGCCCCGGAAAGCAAGACAAGAAACAATGGATGGAAACTAATCCCGAGAGAGAGAGAGAATCAACCTGGAAATGAGGAGAAACTTCCTGACATGGTATTGGTCTCCTGCTTGAGCAGGGGGGTCCGTGACCCGACAAAAGCGTGCCGACAAAACCGCGGCGCTAAAACCGCGATGTCAAAAGCGCGCCGACAACAGCGTGCCGACAAAAGCGCGCCGACAGAATCGCGATTTAAGTTAAGGTAAGGTTTAGGGTTAGGTTTAGGGTTTGGTTTAGGGTTTGGTTTAGGGTTAAGGTTACAGCACGCTTCTGTCGGCGCGCTGTTGTCGGCGCGCTTCAGCGCTCATTCGTCGGCGCGGTTTTGTCACCGCGGTTTTGTCACCGTGGTTTAGTCAGGCGCGCTTTTGTCATTCGTGCATTTGTGGTGGAACCGGGGGCTCGACTAGAAAACCCCCCAAGGCCCCTTCCTGCTCTATTCTGATATGATATACAGTTCAACCGGGCCAGGTTACCTTGCTCTTGGCCCTGGAGAAACATGACTGCTGCAGAGGCACTGGGGGGACACACACAGACACACACACAGAGCACCCACTGGTAGCCCAGTCAAGGGGCACCCATGGAATAATCCAGCCCCAATTAAATCCTCCCCCAATATCACAGGAAGGTGGCTGACCAAATCCAGGGTGCCTCAGCCAGCCTTTTTTCAGCTCAGCAGCTTAAAGGGTTGAGGGGGAAACAGGAGAGGAGTCGTTTTCAGTTCAGCAAAAAGTGTGGTAGGAGGGCAGGTAGTCCTCGACATGACCATTCGTTTAATAATAATCCTTGAAGTTACTGGAAAAAGTGAGTGATGGCCGTTTTTTCCCATTGATGGCTGTTGTGGCATCCCCACAGTCACACGATCAAAACTCAACACACCTTGGGCAACTGGCTCGTATTTATGACCGTTTCAGTGCCCTGGGGTGATGTGATCCCCTTTTGCGACCTTCTAACAAACAATGTCAGTGGGGAAGCTGGGTTCATTTAACAACCACACTAGTAACTTAACAAGTGCAGTGATTCACTTAACGGTGGCAAGAAAGGCCGTAAAATGGGGCAAAATTCCCTTAACAACTGTCTCACTTAGCAACACAAGTTTCGAGCCCCATCGTGGTTGCAAGTCCATTTACTGCCTGTAAGTGGGAAAAGGACTGGATAACCAGCATCCTTCTAAGAAACCAATATCGTTTTCTGCTGTTTGGGCAAGAAAGAAAAGGAGACCACACAGAGAGAATGTTGGTACCTAAAGCCTGTAAAATGCCCCTCCCTTATTTGCAGAAGCTCCGCCCACTGGGTTCCAGTTTGCTGTAAACTGCCCAGTCGCTGTAACAGTGAAGTGAGCACAGCAAATGAATAGATAAATGAGAAATGTTGGTGAATTTTCTCCCCAACTCACATCTCTTCTCCTTGCCTTGCGGAGAGAATTTTGTGCCAGCTGAGCCCCAAAGTAGCCACAAGTGGCCATTGAACAACCGCACAACACTTTTTAATAAAAATAGTTTGTATAAACACAATGATTTACATCTTTTTTTTTTCTTTTAGGAAAAGAAAAAAGAAAAACAAGGTTAGGAACAACATTGCAACAAACAGCCAGTCGTGAATGAATGTGCCCTTCTTTCCATGGAATTGAGCTGAAAAATGGGCACTTTTAAAAAACCCTGCAGACCCTTTGACCAAGGAGGCCTCCCACGGCACAACTGCTCTTCCTTCCTTCTCTGGCCAAGAGAGTCACGGAGGTGTTTAGACTTCAAATATCCAAGCAAACTATTTTCAGCTCCTTGCAAAAAATCCTTTTTCCTCTCCAGCTCACAAAGGGCCAGCGAGATCTTCCAAGTTCTTGCACCCAAACATTTGAGAGGCGGGAGAAGAACCGGCCACCTTCTTCTAGTTTTAAATATATTTTTTTTAGTTTTACATCGACATCCAGTTGAGATTCAGACTCTCTCTCTGCCACCAGGTGACTCCCTTCTCGTTTTTGCAGCTGTTCCCATGTTGCCCTTCCTTGGGGGGAAGCTCTTCGCACCCCCCACCCTAGATCCCTTCCCTCCTCTGAACAATCTGACCCCTTTTTAAAAGTCCCTTCTATTTATTCTTTCTCCTTCTCAAAATGGGTGGCAAACAGGCGAGATGATAAGACGGATAATTTCTTGAAACTGGAACGGAGTACCGACTTTGTTCTTCAGAAGAGGCATGCTGCTCCAATACCACAATTAAACACACCACTCTCTTGCACACCGAGACAGGAGAAACACACACACACACACATACACACACATGCATACACCAAGTGTTTTAATAAGGATCCGGGGTAGCTGATCTACCTGTTTTTTTTTTGCTTTTGCAACCCAGGTCCTCTTCACACCTCACATTTTTAAGGGTAGCTCTTTAAACAGACGAGATACAAACTGGTTTTTTTTTTTTGCAATAATCCTTGCATGGCACTGAAGGGCAGACCCAGGTTTTTTGGCAGAATATTGTCTGAAATAGCTTTCGGGAGTGAGGGGGGTCTTCCCCAGGCCCCTTCTCTCCCTCCCACTCATTCTGCAACCTTGAAGATGCTCCCAAGAGTCTTCCACTCAACTAACACTTAAGTGAAACCAACAAGAAGTGGTGTGGGTTATCAACATTAGAAATTAATACATTCTGCGTGCCCTCGGTGGGGACCAAGCAGTAAAATTCTCCAGTGCCCGGCAGGGACCAAATACCTGCTCAGGTGCACTTCGCATTATATTCACCAGAGGGCAGCAGCTGCAACCATTAGAAATAGAAACTAAGACCTCTGGCTTTAAAATGGGTAGACTTCAACTCCCAGAATTCCCCAGCTAGCTGGCTAGGGAAATCTGGGAGTTGAAGTCCTCCCATCTTACGAAGTCGCAGAGGTTGAAAAAACACTGATCTAGGCACAGATAAAATCCCAGCTCCCAGAGTGATGCCCTCAAAAATGTCGCACGCAGCTGTGCCGTCTCCTCCACCAGCCCAGCAGATATTTTGGAGAAGCCGGACAATGAAAGGAAAGGGAGGAGAAACAGGGAGTGTGGCTGCCTGTCGAAAAGTTCAAAAATCAAGCCCAAGCCCACCCCTGGTGCCCCCTCCCCGAAAACCCTGGGCAAAGCACAGACTGAAAGGGGGCAGGAGACCGCCATTGAGAGGCTGGAGGGGAGCCGAACCTTGTGCCAAGGAAACCTTTTAAAAACTGAATTCTTAAAATGATAAACAGATGTGGGGGAGAGGGCGGTGGGCTGGGGGAGTTGCAGAGGGAGAGAAAAACACAGCAGAGCCGCCCGCCTTCGGGAAAACCAGCTTTCATCTGGGAAGCGTCAAGGCTCTGATCTTGGCGGCTGCCAAGGTCATGTCTGAATGCAGCGTGAGAGGCCGGGGGGGGGCACACGGCACTTCTAGGGCAAGGGAAGCTGGAGGGAGGGGGGGTGAACAGTGGGGGGGGAGATCCACTTGCATAGCTGCTTCTTTGGCCCCAAAACCATGAACAAAAGGCAGAACGTGGCAGAGAGAGACGGAGGAGGACAAAAAATGGAAGCAGACGGGCGGAGACCCTGTGGCAAAAGTTCTCTTACCAAGGGGGACTCCGAGTGGTTCTCACAATCCCTGGACCCCAAAGCAGCGTTTCTCAACCTCAGCCACCAGAAGGTGGGTGGACTTCGACTGGCTGGGGAATTCTGGCAGTTGAAATCCACCCACCTCCCAGTCGACAAATCTGAGCAACGTTGCTCCAGTAAAACAAATGCAGCCCAATTTCTGGAGATGGGCAGAGGGTCAGTCACCCACCTGCGCGGCCAATTCTCCTCCTCAGAAGACGCCCAGGCCTCCCCTCCCTCGTCCCCTCGGAGCTCCCCAAGCGAGAAGGCTCCGAGGGCCACCTTCGCTTTGCCTGCAAATCTTTGCCGATTGGGCTGTGAGGAAGCAGGTGGAGGTGCGGCTGCTCCGCAGGGGAAGACGGAAACGAAGGAGGTGGGGAAGGAAGAACCATCCGGATTCCCCGGCATCAGTTCTGCAGCTGGTGCGGCATCGTACAAAAACACAACCGAGAACGAACGACGTTTAAAAACGGACCCCAGAGGTGACCCAGCCGTGTTTGGGAGCCACGCTACAAATCGTGCCAGGCGTTTTGTGCTCATCCGAGAGTCCCCAAAATTCTCCGGTGGAAACCGAGTTAAATGGCTTCCACGGCGCGGGCCTCCTCCCCGTTCATCAAGGGGCAGTTCAGGCGGTTGTTGTCCGTATCCATGGCTCGGCTCCCACCTTCCACCTGGACGCAGCAGGATTTGGTCCCGTCGGTGGCCTCCTGCGACTGGTAGTTCCTGTCTCCGGGGGGGCTCTGGCTGCCGTTGAGGGGGGCCTTCTCCTGCACGGGAGTCCTGCTGGGCTCGGGAACACTGCAACCCTGCACCTTGGTTTTGGCCTTCAGCTTGTCGTGGTAGGAGAAGAAGCCCAGCGCCATGGCCACTGCCAAGGTCATGGAGAGCAGGACCGTCACAGTCACAAACTGGACCCAGTAAGAGCGCCATTCCCCCACGGGCACCGCCTGGTGCTCCGGGCTGCCGTTGGCGCTGCTGGCGCCGCCCATGGGCAGGTCGCTGCGCACGTCGTACCAGGCCACACGATGGCGGTAGCCGTTCTCGCTGGCCCAGCAGGCGTACTCGCCCAGCGTGCGGCTGTGCACGAAGACAAGCAGGCCAGTGTGGTCTCGGACGGTCAGCCCCTCCTGGGACGGTAGGCTGCCTTCCGGGTAGGTCCAGGAGTAGTTGGCCAGGGCAGAGACTGGCGGGCAGGACAGCCGCACCATGGAGTTGAAGGGGCCGCTCAGCACTGCAAGGGAGGAAAGCAAGAGTGAGGGTGTAGTTCTGCTCCCCGACGGAGGAAACCCGCTCCGTGGAGGCCTTTCGGTGAGTGGTGCGGAAGCTTACAACTTTAAAAAAAGCTCCCTGTGGCTCTACGGCTGGAGAGATTGGCCCTCAGGTCACAGGTTCTGCCAAAGGGGCAGACGGGGCCCCTGTCCCTTCCCTGCCGCTGCACCAGGGGTGAGTTTGGAACGGGGCCGGCAGCGTCCTCGTGCATGCGCGCAGTGCACACATGCGTACTAGCGTCTGTGCGATGCTCCAGCTGCTCCTGGAGGATCATGCAGGCACTGTATGCGTCCTGCACATGCGTGGAAACGCAGAACTCGTCAAAACCGGGTAAGAAACGCGGGCGGGCGGGAGGACCCTTCGGCGTTCCCGGAAGTTACTTACTTCCGGGTTCCCCGACCAACCGGTTCACGGGGACCGCCGCGAACCGCCTGAAACCCACCCATGCACCGCGCCCCTTGGCCTTAAAGCCAGGTGCAAAGGGAACTTGCACAAAGATAGCCAGACAAGGTCTTCCTTTTTGAGAGTAAAAGAGAACAAAGGCAAAAACTTTGACCTCGGGGCAAACCCTCCTCCCCGGCCCAGCCTCCCTCCTCCTCTGCCCAGGGGCAGGCGTGCCAGGACCTTGTGGCACCCGCTGGGGCAGCCTTGGTGCGCGAGGCTGATTGGACCGGCCTGAGCTAAGCGCCATTCCTCGGCTGCTCCGCTGCTGCCGCTCTACCTTTCAGCGGGACTCCATCAGAATCGTTCCTCGACTTTGGCATGGCTCGCCCCTTCCCGCTCTGGCGCTGGCAGGTGGCCTCGGCCTTCCCCTGCTCGACGTCCTGCAACCAGTCAGTCCTAGAAGGGAAGAAGGGAAGGGAGGGAGGGAGGGAACCGCTGAGTCACAGCAAGGCCTCCTCCGCACGACTGCAAATTGTGAGCAAGCAACACACAATGAGCCTCTCAATGGACTCCCTGCCCTGTAGCTTACTTATAAGAGCCGTGGTGGCACAGTGGTTAGGGTGCAGTACTGCAGGCCACTTCAGCTGACTGTTATCTGCAGTTCAGCGATTCAAATCTCACTGGCTCATACACACACACTCTTCTCTTCTGCTCTCTCGTAGGTGGCGCTTCCCTCCAACCCCTTGCTCACCTATTTCTGGTGTCCTCCCAAACCGCTCGGCACAATCGCCCGTCCCAGGCGCAGTACGGATCGCGTGCCAACAGGCAGCTGGCACAGGTGGCATAGACACTGCAGTTGGCCACCAGGACCTCCAAAATCCCTTCGGAATAGCCCACGTACAGGACGCCCTAGGAAAGAAGGGAGAAGCGCTTGGCATTTTTCAGGAAAAAAACCATTCTGGCAAATTAAAAAAACCCGGAATGTTCCTTAGTTTAGGCAATCGGTAATTTAAAATTCATTTCTTTCTGTGTCCTTCGTTGTAATTATTCGGCTTGGAGGTTTACAGAAGAGGGAAAATAAGCCACCGTTTTATCCCATGAATCCAGGTCCATTTAAATGAGCTTTCATAGGCAGAGGAAGAATGGGAGGGAATGTAAGAGTAGGAAAGAGGGGAGGAATGGGAAGAAGAGGGGAAGGGTAAAGGGGAGGAAGGGGAAGGAGAGAAGGGAAAGGAGAGGAGGAAGGAAGGAAGGAGAGAAGAAAGAGAAGAAAGGGGGAAGGAAGGAGGGAGGGAAGCAAGGAGGGAAGGAAGGAGGGAAGGAAGGAGGGAAGGAAGGAGAGAAGGAGAGAAGAAAGGAGGGAAGGAAGGAGGGAAGGAAGAAGGAGAGAAGAAAGGAGGGAAGGAAGGAGGGAATGTAGGAGAGAAGGAAGGGGGGAAGGAAGGAGGAAAGGAAGGGGGAAAGGAAGGAGAGAAGAAAGGAGGGAGGGAAGGAAGGAAGGAGGGAAGGAAGGAGGGAAGGAGAGAAGGAGAGAAGGAGGGAGGGAAGGGGAAGGAGGGAGGGAAGGAAGGAGGGAAGGAAGGAGAGTAGGAGAGAAGAAACGAGGGAAGGAAAGAGGGAGGGAGGGAAGAAGAAGTAGGACTGTTGTAAGATAAGATGGATCTATGGGATGGTAAGAAAGCAATTTTCAAGTATATTGTCAACTGTAGGGAAAAAAATTGTTATACATATTATTAATAACAGTTATGAGACCATATAATTGTGAATGTATATATGAAATTGATAAAATAAAAAATTGGGAAAAAATAAATAAATGAGCTTTCATGCAGGTAAGTCCTTGACTTACGAACACAATTGAGTCCAAAATTTCTGCTGCTAAGTAAGGCAGTTGTTAAGTGGGTTTGCCCCATTTTACGACCTTCCTTGCCACCTTGCTTTGTGGTTAAGTGAATCGCTGCAATTGTTCGGTTAGTAACACGGTTGTTAAGGGGTTCTTCCCCCATTGACCTGGCTTGTCAGAAGAAGCGCAAAAGGGGACTCTGGAACCGTCATAAATGTGAACCAGTTGCCAAACGCCTGAAATTTGGCCATGTGACCGAGGGGTTGGTGCAAAGGTGTGAAAAACAGCTGTAGGTGGCTTCTTTCAGAACTTCAAACCATCATGAAACAAACTGTTGTTAGGTTGAGGGTCGCCTACACCAGTGGTCTCCAACCTTGGCAACTTTAAGACCTGTGGACTTCAACTCCCAGAGTTCCTCAGCCAGCAAAGCTTTAAGACTTGTGGACTTCAACTCCCAGAGTTCCTCAGCCAGCAAAGCTTTAAGACTTGTGGACTTCAACTCCCAGAGTTCCTCAGCCAGCAAAGCTTTAAGACTTGTGGACTTCAACTCCCAGAGTTCCTCAGCCAGCAAAGCTTTAAGACCTGTGGACTTCAACTCCCAGAGTTCCTCAGCCAGCAAAGCTTTAAGACTTTGCTGGCTGAGGAACTCTGGGAGTTGAAGTCCACAAGTCTTAAAAGTTGCCAAGGTTGGAGACCACTGAGCTACACTATGCAAAACTCATTCTGAAGGCTTCTTGGATAGAAGAAATAAAGGAAGAAGAAGAAGAAGAAGAAGAAGAAGAAGAAGAAGAAGAAGAAGAAGAAGAAGAAGAAGAAGAAGAAGAAGAAGAAGAAGAAGAAGAAGAAGAAGAAGAAGAAGAAGAAGTAGTAGTAGTAGTAGTAGTAGTAGTAGTAGTAGTAGTAGTAGTAGTAGTAGTAAACGAAAAACAAAACAAATGAGAATGGACACAAAAACACCGGCTATTTTTAACGGTCTCCTTTTGGGGAAAAAACAACCATTTTGTTCTGAGTCGGGGGCTTCGTTTCCAGGCTGCTTCGCCGCCTAGGAGCTTCACGTCAACAAAGGCTAAGAGGCTGCCTGTGTGGGCCGCCCCCCTGCCTGTCTCTGTCTGAGCTGTGAGTGGAGGGGCTCCCAGGAAACCTCCAAGCCAGGCCAGCCCTCCTGTGGCTGAAACTTTGGGACGGCGGGAGGGGGGGGGAAGACTTCTGCAGGTTCCCCACAAAAGCCGAAGAAACAATCCCCACAAGCAATGCCGGGGGGGTGGGGGGGAGCGAGGGAGCTCAGAGCGAGCCGAGGAAGCCGGGGTCTCCCAGGAGAAGGGAGGGGAAGGAATCGGGGCGCAGATCTCCAAACGCTGATGGGGCAATCGGAATTGTTTTTTAAAATTTCCCGCTTGTGGCCGAGGAGGAAAAGCCCGCCCCCAAGTTCCTCTGGGGAAGCGTGAGGAGCAACAGGAACGAAAGGAGATGAAATCAGAGAGATCAGAGACACATTTAGAGGAGACTTGCAGAGAAAGGGGTCTCACACTCGCTCGATCCGTGCCACCGTGGCACCAACCTCCTCTGTTGTAATATAGTTCCTTGTGTAGGTGTGTGTCACCCATGGCCCAGTTCATAACGGGGCATGCAGAGCCACGCTGAACCACACAGGAGAAAACAAACTCCTAAAACTCCATAACATCCTGATAGTTCATAACATAACATCCTGAGATGTGCCCTACCAATGACGCCCAGGATTTGACCATATATAGACAGAACTTCCCTGAGCAGTAGATTAGAAATTGTACTTTTACAGGCTGTTTTTAACCACATGCTATTGCTCCTCCTGCCTTTGTCCTATCTCAATAAAAGGGGCTCTCAGACCCCCAATCTGGGTCGCTCCATCCCGAGAAAGGTTGTGTCTTGTCTTTTCTCAACATTGGCCTCATGGGCGAACCACGGGAACGTTACACTCCTCCAAGCCCATCCATCTCTCATCAGAGCACAATTTGACACCTTTGGCCTGGGTGATTTCCCACCCATTTTGGGGAGAAACCCATGAAGCTTCAAACCCACCCTTTCCAAGACTCTAATTTTGCTCCGACTGATGAGGTTTACTTGGATGAGCAACGAAATGCCTCCGTTTGAGAAAAGTTTGGTCCAGTTGCCCTGAATCGGCCTTCGGACGCCTTTGGCCTGGATGACTGAGCCTCCATCCTCACATTGCAGAGCATTCCAAAATATTCCGTCTCCCCTCTGGACCATGCTGGGTGCCCGGCCGCGATTCCTGAACTAAATTCTCCGAAGGCAGGTTACGCTATTCCAGATGTGGCATTCGAGAGGAAATACCCCTCGACCATCATGTGGCAGCTCCAGATTTTATAACCTTTTTCTGCGATGGGTTTGCAAACACTGCAGGGTTATTAAGAGAACTCCTTGTTCATAATGGGCGTTGGCTGTTTTGCCAGAAATCAAAAATTAAATCTGGTTTCCAGCAAAAAAACCCCAAAAACAATCCAGTTCCCATGATTGCAGGATGCTGCAAACAGCTGTGATTACAAGCCCCAAATTCGATCATGTAATAAGTGTGTGTGTGTGTGTGTGCCCATCTCACATGATCTCTCTCTATATATATATATTTCATACAGCATAACAGAATACAGATTTCCTCCATAAAGATTTCACAAAAACAGCACATCAAACGTCTATCCAAATATAAAACATCTGAGCAGTGAATTGTTTTAAAAACCCACAGCGCGAGTAAAATGAATAAAAGCATGGATAGACTTGAGTTCCACCGGAGCAGCTACTGAAGGGACTGAACCTGGGGCCAGATGCCCAGATCATGTGGCCACTGGACCGCACGGCCCTCCCGATGATGCACTTCATGCAGGGATCCAGGAAACCTTTTGAATTCTGTCGCAGTATGATGTTGGGTTTGCAGGACGTTCCCACAACCACAGTCAGCCGCCATTTATCTCCGATGCTGGTTTAAGGTTGCACACCAGCCAGCTGCTCTTCTCCCATTTTTTCTGACCAAAAGCCCTTGGAGCAGGGGTGGGTTTCGACTGGTACGGACCGGTACGGCTGTACCGGATAGTGAAATTTAGCGTGTCTTCCCGTACCCGTTGGTCAGGAGGCCCCGTACCGGAACTTTCCCTCCCAATGTTCAGTCTTTCACTCGCCCCGCCCATCCGCACCACGCTGCCGAAAAGTTCTCAGAAGAAGAACCAGAAGAAGAAAGAACTGGGGGGTGGCCGGGGGGGGGGGGGATGTTGGGGAAGAGGCAGAGGGGCTGGAAGTGTGTATGTAAGGTGGCCAGTAATGTTGAAGACCAACAAGGACAGCCATATTTCCTGTGTAAGTGGCTGTTTTATTGTTTTGTGTACTTATTTTATTCTTATTTAAGTAGTAAGTGCACAAAATAATAAATTTCATTTTTTTATATCTTCTTTTTGTAGGTCATTATTTGGGGCAAAGAATTCAGTGACATCGACTTGGCCACTCCCACCCAGTCACATGACTGCCAAGCCACTCCCACTCAGTCACATGACTGCCAAGCCACTCCCACTCAGTCACATGACTGCCAAGCTACTCCCACCCGGTCACATGATCACCAAGCCACTCCCACCTGGTCACATAACTGCCAAGCCACTCCTACCCGGTCACATGACTGCCAAGCCACTCCCACTCAGTCACATGACTGCCAAGCTACTCCCACCCGGTCACATGATCACCAAGCCACTCCCACCCGGTCACATCACTGCCAAGCCACTCCCACCCAGTCACATGATCACCAAGCCACTCCCACCCAGTCACATGATCACCAAGCCACTCCCACCCGGTCACACGACTGCCAAGCCACTCCAACTCAGTCACATGACTGCCAAGCCACTCCCACCCAGTCACATGACCACCAAGCCACTCCCACAAAACAGGCCACACCTACAGAATAGGTTCTAAAAAAAAAAACCTCCTCTGCTTTGGAGGGAGAGTTGGGGCAGAAAAGGGGGTCCCAGCAGAGCTCCCTCCCCCCCAATTAACACAGCACCCTCCCCAGCTGATGATGAGCGCCCACCCGAGGCTCACCTTCTCGGGAACCAGCAGCAGGTTCTGGACAGCTTCTGGCTTCTCGAACAGCTGGATCTCCTCAATGATGTGGGCTCTGTGGCCGACCACCACCGCCTTGTGCAGGGAGCCTCTGTCTGCAGGGGACAAGCAGAGGTTGGGGGCCGCCCGTCAGAGGAGGGGGGCTCCTACTCAGCCTCCCCCCAACCCAATGATTGGGGGTCAGGTTTTGAAAGGAAAGGCAGCACCGGAGGGAGAGATGAACTTCCCAAAACAACCCACGGTTGACTAAATAGTATTTCCCAACGACAGTTTGCCAAGCAATAGTTGGAGAATAATTCAGCTGGTCCTCGACTTACGACCCCAATTGAGCCCAAAATTTCCGTTGATAAATAAGTGCTGTTGCGCGAGTTTTGGCCCACTTGACAACCTAGTCCAACCCCCCCCCCTACCCACGGCAGAGATATCTGTTTCTCACTTTAGCTCCCTGCCCCGCCCTGCTTTTACAATTCTGCTTCTTCTTTTTCTTCTTTTTAATTTTCAGCTGATTTTTTTTAAAGGTGCAAGAAACCCCAACTCTGAGCTCTTGTCCCCCCCGGGGGCAAGACTCAAACCGCACTTCAGCATTGGACCAGGGTTGGACCTGACAGCAGTCTTCCAATATTTGGAGGGGCCGCCACAAAGAAGGCCGGGGGAAATCAACCTACTCCCCGAAGCATCAGAAGGGCAGGGTGGGAATTGGTGAAGGAGAGAAGCAACTTAGCAACTGAGGAGAAAACTTCCTAGCGGTGAGAAGAATGAAGCGGGGGAATGGCTCTCTCTGCTCCATCACTGGGCGGCCATTTTGTCTCAGATTGAGTAGGGTCTCCTGCTTGAGCAGGGGGACGGACTAGAAGACCTCCAAGGTCCCCTCCAACTCGGTTATTCTGGGTGGAGGGAGGGAGCCCTACCTGTGCCCAGGAACAGGACGGTGCAGGCAGCCCCGCAGGGCTTCTGCGCTTGGTGCACTGCGATGCGGGTGTACTTCACGTCCTCCTTCACCAGCAGAGGCTGGTCGTGGACGGGAGCCACCTTCTCGTCCATCAGGAAATGGTCCTTCATGAAGGTCAGGGCCTTGTCGGAAGAGGGGCCCACCAAGCACTGAAGGGAAAGATCATCAGGAGCTGAGACCCAGACCTCCATTTTGGACCGGGTCATCCCATCCGCCCCGTTCCTCCCCGGCAGGGACGGTCCAAAATGTTGCTCCCAACCTTTGCTGCGCCTGCCTTTGCCAGCAGCGTTGCCGAGGGGGGAGGGGGGGCACTCACGCTGCCAGGCCGGGGGTCCATGGCGGGGCCACTGTAGGTCGTCCACCGGGAGCAGTCCTTGTTCAGCTCCTTGTACTTCCCGTCGAAGGCCTTCTGGATGGCGTCCAGGCTGAAGGCACAGACAGCTGAGCTGCCGGAGTTCCCGTTCTGCCTGCGGGGAATGGACACGTCAGATGCACTTCTCCAAGCAATTGACGGCTCCTGGAACTCCTCATAAAGTTGCCCCGGTTGAAGACCCCACCGGCCCCTGCTTTATCCTCCCCCGCACTCTGTGAAAAGCGCCCCCCCCCTTTTACCACTGAGAAGCGAAGATCCCATAAAAGAGGAAGCCGCCCCTCGGCTGCGGGAGAGCGAAGACGTGCTTGAGGACGGTGTGTGGAAAGAACCCCGCCTGGCTGCAAGAGAGCTGAGCTTTGAGGAAGGTGGTCCATTTCTTCTGCAGGACCTTGTCGCCCCCGACGTCGTTCTGCGGAGAGAGAGGCGGGCGGGAAAGACCCACTCAGGAATGGGGCCCATGCTCCACGGCAGGAATAAGAAAATGGGCGGTTTGGGGCTCCAGGTCTGGTGGGAGCCCTGGTCTCCTCTTAGCCCTTTCCAGAGGCCGCCATCTTCGGCCAACGGAAGAGGCGTTTGAGCCGAAGAGACGATGGTTTTAAGGCCGGGGCGAAGTCCGCAGGATGGACGCTCTTCCTCAGCCTTGGCCAGGTGAAAAACGGGAAGACTTCAACTACCAGAACTCCCCCCGGCTGCCGTGTTTGACCTAAAGGTGCTTTTGCTTCCCCAGATGGTGCCTCTCAAACCTTCAGCCTCAGCCTCCTCGGCAGAGACATCCAGCTGAGCCTGGGCTCCAACGGGGGACAGGGCGAGCCCCTCACCTTGCAGACTCGGGCGACCCGGGAGACGGTCAGCTTCTCCATGAAATCAAACTCCTTTGCCGTCTCTTCAAAGAAGAAATAGATCTTCTCCTCACCCGGAGGCCCCGGGACGTTGAAGGAGGCCACGAAGGCAGCATCGTCTATGCCAGAAACAGGGAGTCAAGTATCCTCCATCCTCTCTCTCTCCCTCCCTCCCTCCCTTCCTTCCCTACCCCGTCCTCCCCGTTAATGAAATATTCATTCAGTGATTCAAACTGTCCCACTTCCACAAAGATCAAAAATAGCATTATCCTCATTTTTCTCCAGCCTTGCCTTTCAACTGAAGCCCCCCCCCCCAATAAACAACCACCCCACTTCTCTGTGTGCAGAGGGTACGGATGAGATGGACACAACAGGGACCTGATTATTATTTTGTCTACGCTCACATGGGAGAAACCCTGGAGAATAAAGTGCACCTCTCTCTCCTCTCCCTGGGTGGGGTTTAATCCCCCTCCCCAGGTTTCTCTCTCCCTCCCTCCCTCCCTCCCTCTCTCTCTCTCTCTCTCTCACACACACACACACAAAGGTGCTTTTTCCAAAAGGCAACTGGATTTTCTTGGTTTTCCTTTTTTAATTTTTTTTCCAATTCTTCAAAACTGAAGAAGCTTCTCAGATAAGAGGTGAAATCTTTCCAAGGAAAATGAAAAACCAAGAAAGTCCAGTTGCCTTTTGGAAAAAGCAGCTTTGGGACAACCATGACTTGGATGATTGAGAATCTACACACACACACACACACACAAAGAGGGGTCCTTGGGCCCCCAACAGGAGCATCCGTTGCTTAGGAGATGGATTTCTCCTTGTACCCACCAGGCCTTGGTTGCCAAGACAACAGCCAGTCTCCAAAGGATGGAGGCAAGCATGGGAGGGGCTAAGACCCTTCCCCCTCTGCCCATCCCCCCATCCCTCCCCCCCCCCCCCGCTGCCCTCACCATGCAGCCAGGAAAGAAAGCTGTCCGTCTTCAAAATGGTCCGGCTGCCCAAAGTTCGAGAGATGACCGGCTCGTTCCCCTGGAAGTTATTCATGGTGCCTGTATACAGCTCTCCACCTGGGGGGAGGGAGGGAAGGGGTGGGGGGAAGCAGAACATGAGTTGGGGGTCCCTGCAAACCTCTCGCCTGCTTTTCATCACTGCAAAACGTCCCTCTGAATGGAAGCAGGGCAAAAGTCTTTCGAGAACAGAAGCCTGTTTTGCAAAGGATAAACTCCCCAGGGCCGCTCAGAGGCGGCGGGGCATATAAATTTAGTAAATGAATAAATAAAATAATGGCAAAAACTTGCAAATGAAACCCATTGCTAGGTGACTGAGCGAAAGAGTACGTAGAAGCCTATTAAACGGACAATAAAGAATTATAAATAACTGTAAGAAAAAACAAAAGGAACTGATAGAAGAAACTCTTCCAACAAGGGATTAAGCTAAAACATATGATGAACAGTTGCAGGAACTGGATATGTCTAGTTTAATGAAAAGAAGGACTAGGGGAGACAGGATAGCAGTCTTCCAATATCTCAGGGGCTGCCCCAAAGAAGAGGAAGTCAAGCTATTCTCCAAGGGCAGGACAAGAAGCAATGGATGGAAACTAATCAAGGAGAGAAGCAACTTAAAACTAAGGACGAATTTCCTGACAGTGAGAACAATTAATCAGTGGAACAGAAGTTGCCTCCAGAAGTTGTAAACGCCCCAACACTGGAAGTCTTTAAGAAGATGCTGGATAGCCATTTGTCTGAAACGGTATGAGGTTTCCTGCCCAGGCAGGGGGTTGGACTAGAAGACCTCCAAGGTCCCTTCCAACTCTGCTATTGTATTGTATTGTATTATTGTATTGTCGTAAGAAATGAAGTCAAAATAATAACTGCTGAGGCTTATAATAGGGGTTCTGTCTGGTCCAGAAACCTGAGATTGGGGCTCCCCCCTCCCCCAAAAGAGAACCTTGCAAGGCAATGCTCAACCACAGAAGAGGCCAGGCGAAGACAAGGCTGGAATGACAGCCAGATACCTGGCTCATACTATCATGTGGTTGATTTGGCCAAAGTCCCCCAAAATTGGACAAAAATACATATATGGCTAGAGCAGTGTTTCTCAATTCTGGGAGTTGAAGTCCGGACATCTTCAAGTTGCCAAGGTTGAGAAACACTGCCGCTAGAGAAAATGATAAAGAAACATATAGATTTAAAGCCAGAAATATTTTTTGCAAAGTATTTTGCCAGAAAAAAATGTAATAAAGGGAATTTAACACATACATTTTAATAATGCATGTTTTGACGGCCAGCGAGAACTGTATTTGCTCAATATTGGAAAAATGAGGAAACTCAGACGAAAATATAATCGAAAAAATATTGAGACTGTGCGGAAATGTATAGGCAATTTAAATTAAAGGTAATTTACCAAAGGCTGGGTAATAAAAATAGAAATTGGAAATTGGAAGAATACAATTATACACAAGCAAAAGATATTACCATCACTATTATTATGTATATGTAAAATGACACAGAGGCTACACTGTTTATTAAATGTTTACATATGTTAAAAGAAAAATGTAAAAATAGAAATTTTTTTTTTAAAAAAAATGAAATGAGAGCCTCCCCATTCTACTGGGCTGGACTACACAACCCAGATTCCCCAGCACTGCAGCCCTGGGATCTGAGGCGTGAAGGACCGATGCGGGGCAAGGGGGGGTGGCAAGGGATGCTGTTTGAAAGGATGCACCCTTCTTAAAAACCAGCCTAATCTGATCTCTTTTCTAGGTGTAAGTAGTGGGAATCAGAACAGAGCTGGAAGGGACCTTGGAGGCCTTCTAGTCCAGCCCCCTGCTCAAGCAGGAGACCCTCTACCATTTCAGACAAGTGGCTGTCTAGGGCTGGGCTCTTCTTAAAAACCTCCAGTGATGGAGCACCCACCACTTCTGGTTACTTCTCCTCACTGTTAGGAAGTTTCTCCTTAATTCCTTCTCCTGCTTCTCTCCTTGATTAGTTTCCATCCATTGTTCCTTGTCCTGCCTTCTGGTGCTTTGGAGAATAAGTTGACCCCTTCTTCTTCGTGGCCGCCCCTCAAGTACTGGGAGACTGCTATCATGTCCCCCCCTTAGTCCTTCTTTTCTCTAAACTGGCCCAAATTGAAATCCTGCCTCCGTTCTTCATATGGTTTAATCTCCAGGCCTTTGATCCTCTTAGTTCAGTGTTTCTCAACCTTGGCAACTTGAAGATGTCCGGACTTCAACTTCCAGAATTCCCCAGCCAGCGAATGCTGGCTGGGGAATTCTGGGAGTTGTAGTCCGGACATCTTCAAGTTGACAAGGTTGAGAAACACTGTCCTAGACACTGAATTGTTTATACACTTAAAATGTAGTCCAGACATCTTCAAGTTGACAAGGTTGAGAAACACTGTCCTAGACACTGAATTGTTTATACACTTAAAATGTAGTCCAGACATCTTCAAGTTGACAAGGTTGAGAAACACTGTCCTAGACACTGAATTGTTTATACACTTAAAATGTTTATACACTTAAAATGTCTTAGTTGCTCTTCTCTGAACTTTTTCCAAAGTCTCAACCTCTTTTTTGTCGCGCGGTGACTGAAACTGGTGCAGGATTCCAGGTGTGGCCTTACTAAGGCTTTATAGAGTGGTATTAGGACCTCACGTGATCTTGATGGTATCATTTCTGGTGGCAAGCTGTTCCACTGGTTAATTGTCCTCACTGTTAGGAAGTTTCTCCTTAATTCCCGGTCGCTTCCCTCCTTGATGAGTTTCCATCCATTGTTTCTCGAACTGCCCTCTGGGGCTTTGGAGAATAATTTGACCCCTTCTTCTTGGTGGCAGCCCCTCAAATACTGGAAGGCTGCTATCGTGTCCCCCCTAATCCTTCTTTTCTTTAAACCAGCCAGACCAAAATCCTGCAGCCGGTTTATGGTTTAATCTCCAGGCCTTTGATCCTCTTAGTTGCTCTTCTCTGAACTTTTTCCAAAGTCTCAACCTCTTTTCTGTAAAGTGACGATCCCCCCCAGGGCACGCCCACCCTCCCTTCCCCCCCCCCCGGTGCCCAGCTCTGCTCACCCACAATGAGGGCCGTGTTCTGGTGCCGGGGGTCGAAGGGGCAGAGCCCCTTGCCTTCCTGCAGGAGGGGTTCCCCCTTGGCATCGGTCACCAGAGTGAAATTCTCCACGTCCTGGCAAGAAAAGAAAGGAGGAGGAGATGAAGGGAGATCTCCCCCAAAGGACCCTCCCTGCCTCCCACAGGCCCCCTCCTCACCCCACGCTTACAGAGAGAGCCCCCATTGAGCGACCGTTCCAAGTTATAATACAGGAGTGCCTGTATTTTAATTTGTTATATTTTCTTTTTTCAGAATTAACTTGCAAGACAGCCTAAAGATGAGGGGAGGGGGGGGCGAAGGAGGGGAGGCCCTCGAAATCACACCCTGGGACCCTCTTGAAACTCGGATCTCCTGATTGCTTCAGGGATCCCTTCAAGCCCCTGGATCTGATGGCGATCTGCTCTAAGGACATCCCCCCCCCAATTGACTGAAATGATGAATCCGGGGACCGAGGCTGAGAGGGAGGGAAGAGCAGGGAAGTCTCTGCGGAGAATTGCTCGGCCCCGGGTGCAAAACCGGAGCTCCCCAACAACCCCAAACTCCTTCCACTGGGCCTCCAGAGGCTGCTACCCCATTGCCACCCCGAGGGGGAGACAAAGGAAGCTGTGGAATCCATGGGCGTCAATTGAACTGGGCTCTCCCACGCCTCCATCCTGCCACGAAACCCCTTGGCATGCCACTTGACTCTAGAGGCGAAGACGCTGGCCCAGAAACCAGGCACCGGCGAGTTCTAGTCCCGCTTTAGACATGAAAGCTGGGTGATTTGGGGCTAGTCTCTCGCACAGTCCTATCCACCTCGCAGGGTGTTTGTGGTGGGGGGAAACAGGAGGAGGAGGAAGGAATATGAGCTATGCTTGCTGCCTCGAGTAATTTACAAAATAATAAAGGCAGGATCAAAATCTAATAAAGGGAAATAAATAAAAGGCCAGAAGCATGCTGCAGAAGTGCGCATTCCTGGCACGGATCTAACCCTGTGTTCAAGGCTCGCTCTCTGCCAAGGAATGCAACGAATTTCTGCTCATAATTAGTAATACCGGAAGGAATGCGAGGCCAAGCAACAGAACCATCACCTGATTCCCCCCCCCCTTTGTTTTGCACTTCAGGGGTCTCCCATTGGGGGTAAGAGAGAGGAGCCTGCTCCTCGGAAACAGCCCCCCCCCGGCCTTCCACTCAGGAGCCGCTATGTATTTATAGGAGGGGAGGATAATGAGAGTAGTAAAGGGCTTTGTGAGTATAAGGGGACCCCCCCCCTCTGCAAGAGCCATTCGGCTGCTCCCCGGAGACTCACGATGAAGGCACAGGTGGGGCTGAAGGCACAGGTGCCACAGGTGTAGAGGTGGGTCTCGTTCAGCTGAACCAGGATCCGGATGAAGTTGAAGCATTCCGTCTGGGGAAGGAGAAGAGGGAGGGGTGGGTGGGTGTCACTTCCCAGTTCAATTTTGCTCAGCACCCACCCACCCACACACACACACACACAGAGACAAGAAACGTTGCTTAAGAAGCAGAACTGAGCTCCGGAGGGTGGAAATTTGGGGGGGGAATCAGATCTGGCATTTTACTTCTCAGTTTGACCATTTCCTGAATTTATCTTCCCTTTATTGGTTGAACCGTTTTCTTGGCTGTCTGCAGCCGCAAAGCCTCTTTCTAAGCATCTCTGGGTGGCCCTGAAACCCCCCCCCCAATTTCCTAAGACAGCAATTCAGGGGAGGGGTGGGGTGCTACGTTAAGGGCTTCATTGAGGAGGGGGGAGGTTTGCAAACCAGTCAACAACCAGTCCTCAATTTGCAGCTGGTTGCTCAGCCATTGTTCAAAGTTACAACCCACCTTAAAAAGGGGATTTACTACCCAGATCTCAAATTCTGATGGCCGCCCGCCCCCCCAATCCCTCCATCCATCTTATGGCCCCGTTTTATCACCCTTTAGCTGCAGATTGGCACTTGCAGGCACAGCCAACAATCGAAAGCAACAAGTTCATTTACACAACCATATTTTGAACCTACAGATGTCACATTCGCTTAACGACTGCTGTAAAAAGGTCGTAAAATAAAGGTAATCCCCAAGTTACAACCATTCTTTTAGGGACTGTTTGAAATTGCAACAACACTTAAAAGAGACAGGACCGTTTGTGACAATAAAACCATTTTCGCATCCCCTTGGTCATGGGATCAAAATTCGGACACTTGGCTATTGACTCATAGTTATGACGGTTGCAGTGTCCCGGGGTCACTTTTTGAGACTTTCTGACAGGCAAAGACCAGGGAGATTCACTTAACAACCATGTTACTTAAGAACCGCAGAAATGGATTGATTATATACAAAATAAATACGGGACCAAGAAATTCCAGTTAGCCTATGCTTAAGATCAGAAATGATTTAAATTGTTTAAAGTTAGCTCAGCAAGAAGAAGCTAAGATCAATGTAGAGATGTCATTAATTTCTTTATTTCTTTTTTCTCAATAGATTTTAGACTATGTTTGTTAAAAATCCATACCGTGTACGGATTCTGGGAAGTCGGGGGGGGGAGGAGGAGGGGGGTTGGGGGGGAGGGGGGAGGGAGGGAGGGGTATACATGGGCAGGGTCGTAACTTGAGGTCTACCGGTGCTTAAAAGTGTACAAGTCAATCTCCCAGAGGAACCCAAATAAACGGGCTGTCAGAGTAGCTGGGTTGAGATGAATGAGACTATTGGGTAATGTGATTTATGACACAGACTGAAGGGAGGAAAGGAACATGGGCAAAGTTCAGAAGCGGATAAAGAAAGCAAAAAAAGATGGCTCTGAATAAGAACTGCCTAATAAAAAAATGCCTCATGAAGCTGTTAATAAATCACTGCTTTTTGTATTACAACGTTGGGTCGCTTATTATGAATAGCAATAGTAATAGCAGTTAGACTTATATACCGCTTCATAGGGCTTTCAGCCCTCTCTAAGCGGTTTACAGAGTCAGCATATCGCCCCCACAGTCTGGGTCCTCATTTCACCCACCTCGGAAGGATGGAAGGCTGAGTCAACTGAGCCAGTGAGATTTGAACAGCCGAACTGCAGATAACAGTCAGCTGAAGTGGCCTGCAGTACTGCACCCTAACCACTGCGCCACCTCGGCTCCTCCGATGAAGCAGGCATAATTAGGGTACTTTACAGAGAGCCATCTGTTTTTGCTTTCTTTATCTGCTTCTGAACTTTCCTCTCCTCCCTTCAGTCTGTGCCATAAATCACATTACCCAATAGTCTCATTCATCTCAACCCAGCTGCTGTAACCTGAGATATGGCTCCTCCGAATGCTCGGCATGGAGGGTCAACACAGAGAGTTGACATGGGTTTTTATTTCAGGAGCCAGGTGGAGGCGCGCCTCTCCTCACCTCGTTGCTTTTCTTCTTGAAGACGCACTCCCTCCTTTTGCTCGGGCTGGGGCTCCAGGGGATCTGGGGAAGGGAGGAAGAGGTGAAGAAGCAGAACGTGAGAAAAGGGGAAGGAAGCAGAATGTAAAATCTGGCAGCCTTCGACTTCCTCATCAGCAAGCAACATCATTATGAGAGAGTTGAGGGCTTAGAGTCCAGTGTTTCTCAACCTTGGAGACTTTAAGTCCTGTGGACTTAAACTCCCAGAATCCCCCAGCCAGCACAGCTGGCTGGGGGATTCTGGGAGTTGAAGTCCACAGGACTTAAAGTCACCAAGGCTGAGAAACACTGCCTTTGACAGTAGCTGTATAAAGAAGGCTGCACTTCCATGGTTAGATGGCCCAGGCGTTTGGTATCGGAACGTAGCTTTTAACATTCGTATTTTATTACGTGTTTTGTTTTAATCTCGGCCAGGGGTCTCCAACTCAAGGCCCGCAGAGTGCTGTTGGAGGCTGAAAATGGGCCGGGGGGAGGGGGCTTCCATGTGACCCGTGTTTGGCCGGCAGAGGGGTGCAGGAGGAGTCCATCCTGTCTCCAACCCCGACACCAGACCGCAGAGGAGAACGCCGATTCTGATCCAGCCCTTGAAGAAACTCAGTTTCACAGCCCCGATCCAGCCGAAATGGGAATCTATCTTGCAACCCCGCGTCTGATCTGCCCCGTGCGCTAAATAAATAAAGACAAGAGCTTGGTCTCGGAGGGTGCTGGATAAGAGGGGGTGAAGGGCAGACTTGGGGAGCTTGGGGGAACAATAATGGACAATAGCTCCAGCTTCATTTCAGGTGACACTGGCAGAATCTTGCAAGGCTTGAAAGCCTTTAATGGGGCAGCAGAGCGGGAAGGGACCTTGGAGGTCTTCCAGTCTAACCCGCTGCTTGAAAAGAAGGGAAAAGTCTTCTTCTAGTCCTTTTAAGTCTCCGGGAAGTGTAGGGAGGGTCCGGAATGCATCCCATGCCCCCTTTTCTTCAGGGAGGATGCTTTGGGGACACGACGTGGAAGACAGCAGAGATCTTCCTTTCCCTTCAACCTGCTGCAGGAAAAATGGGGCGGTTTTCCAGAGAAAAACTGTCCGGAAAAGAAATGCAGAATGGGGAGTCCGCCCAGCTCCCTCATACCCGATCTCCCCAAAAGATTCGGAGGTTTTCAAGAAGAGATTGGACATCCAATTGTCCGGAATGGTGGAGACCAGTGATGGCGAATCTTTTTCAGTGCCAAAAACACGGGGGTGGTGCGCACTCACGGGCCCACCTCCATAATTTAATGCCCACCTCCATTCCATGCCCCCCCCCACTGCCCAGCACATGCACGCATGGCTTTCTTGGAGCCTGGGGAGGGAGAAAACCGCCTCCCCTGCCCCCCCCCCCCCCGGAGACCCTCCAGAGGCTGGAAACGGACCATTTTCTGACTTCCGGTGGGCCTGATACAGAGGTGGGTTCCTACCCGTTTGCACCTATTCGGTAGAACCAGTTCGTCAAATCTACCGAACCGGTTCGAAGAGGTTCCACCGGTGGACCCGAAAAGCAGGCCACACCTACAGAAGAGGTTCCAAAATTTTTTTTGAAACCCACCACTGCCACACACACACACACACACACACACACACGCAGGCAGGCAGGCAGGCAGGCAGACTGACACAGAGAGAGAGAGAAAGAGAAAGGAAGGAAGGAAGGAAGGAAGGAAGGAAGGAAGAGGAAAGAAAAAGAGTGAGAGATGAAAGAAAAAAGAAAAAAGGGACAGAGAGACAAAAGGAAGGAAAGAGAGACGGGGGGGGGAGAAAGAAAACACATGGCCGGCAAGCCACTCCCACAAAGAAGGCCACACCCACAGAGTAGGTTCCAAAAATTTCTGAAACCCATCACTGGCTTGATAGGTCCGTTTTTCACCCTCCCCAGGTTCCAGGGTCTTTCTAGGAGTCTGGGGAGGGCGAAAAACATTCCAACATGCAAACCGGAAGTTCGGGAATGGTTTTTCGGGCAGTTTTCCTCCCTCCGGAGGCTTAGGGGAAGCTTCGGGAGGGCGAAAAACAGCAGAAAATCAAGGGTGAAAATCGAGGGCGAAAATCAGCTGGCCGGCCCGCAGATGCGCCCTGGAGCTGAAACATCTCAGATATGGCTCTGTGTGCCACCTGTGGCAGGCATGTCACAGGTTCGCCATCACGGGTATAGAGTCTCCTGCTTGAGCAGGGGGTTGGACTAGATGACCTCCAAGGTCCCTTCCAACTCTGTTATTCTTTTATTCTGTTAAAAGCTTTCTTGTTTTGTTTTTTTAGAAAGGAAGCCCGTTGATTCACCCCTGTTTCTCAGCCTCTGCAACACTAAGGCAGCTGGACTTCACTTCCCAGAATTCCCCAGCCAGCTATTCTGGGAGTTGAAGGCCACGCGTTTTGAAGCATCTCCTGGGCACGTAAATTTTCTCTACCAAGTTATATTTGGCAGCCCTTTTAGCCACTTTCCACAACAGGATGTCAGCCAGCCTCAGCCGCTCCTCTTTGAGGCAGAGAAAAACCCCAAGGAAGCAGAAGACACATTTCCGTTTCTGAAAGAATGAGAGAAAAGCCAGAGGTGGGTTTTTCCAGCCCAGAAGCGTTGGGGTGAAGGCTCCTGGAGGAGGAGGGAGACTCAGGGAAACCCCGGCCTTTCCTGGCTCACTGGATCTGCCACTTGGCGAAGCATTTTAACACTGCCCGGAGTCATCCCATGGCAAGAGGGGTGGTGGCCAATACATTTAATTAATGCAGTGGTTCCCAAACTTGGCAACTTTAAGACTTGTGGACTTCAACTCCCAGAATTCTCCAGCCAGCTGCTGGCTGGAGAATTCTGGGAGTTGAAGTCCACAAGTCTTAAAGTTGCCAAGTTTGGGAACCACTGCATTAATGAATAATGAATAGGACTGTTGAGGACTGTCTTCCTCCATCCAGATGTGAGAACAGCAGCTCCTGGAAGGCTTCCATTTGGCCTTCGAACCCGTGGCCTTCCCGGGGTGTAATTAAGGAGGAAAAAAGGAATGTTTATTGTTTATTTGGACCCCGCCTTTACTGTTTTTATAAACCAGTCACAGTGGCAAACATATCTAATACTCTTCCCTCCAATTTTCTCCCTGTGAGGTGGGCTGGGCTGAGGGGGGGGGCTAACTCAAGGTCATCCAACCGTCTCTCATCCGTAAGGCAGGACTAGAACTCACCATCTCCTAGTGACTGGCCCAGTGGGGTCACCCAGCAGGACTAAGATGGGACTAGAACTCCCAATCTCCCGGCATCAAGTCTGGTGACTTAACCACTAGGTCAGAATCTCCTCTCCTCTCTCCCCTCTTGCAAAGAGGAAACGGACTCCGAGCAGAAGAGGGAGTCTCCCCCCACACTTTGCATGCCCTCCTGGTCTCCCCCTCCCCAAATCCCCCCTCTCCCTTGCCTCCACTCACCTTCCCCTTCAGACTGATGGGGGAGCTGGTGATATTGAGGGCGAGGATGGCATCCCTCCCTCCGACGTAGAGAGTCTCGCCGTCGGCACTCAAGAGGAAAGTGTCATAGTTGAGGATTCCCTCCTGGCTGAAGGCGCTGATCTCTCGGCCGGGGTCTCCTGGAGGAGGAAGGAATACATACACACAGATTACCAGAGTTTGTAGGGACAGAAGGGACCTTGGAGGTCATCTAGTCCAGTGATCCCCAACCCCCGGTCCGCGGACCGGTGCCGGGCCGTGGAGTACCTGGCACCGGGCCGCGCAGCGGGCGGGGGCCATGATCGCTGCAGCGGCCGGGGGCCATAGTTTCTTTCTGTATGCAAATTAGGGCTAACTGGCACAAGGGATGTTACTGGACCGCTGGTGGCACTCTGACGTCACCAGCGGCCCACCGCCCCCCTGTGTCCAGCGCCGCCCTTCTCATTCCTTTTCAGCGCTTCAGCGCTGGCTGATTCCTGAAAAAAACCTAAGAGCGCCTGCGCAGCTACGTAGGGCTAGCGTAGACAGTGCTAGTAGCGTAGCCTTGCACTTTATATTTATGTAATTGTATTTTATTTTGTAAGGCATGTTTAAATACAATAAAATAAAAGTTGTTTAATCAAAACAATCTGATATATAAACAATCAATGTGTCGTCGCGAACAACGCCCCCTCACCCCTGCGCGCGCTCAGCGGGCCACCGTAAAATTATCAAAGGCTGACTGGTCCGCGGCGATAAAAAGGTTGGGGACCACTGATCTAGTCCAACCCCCCACCCAAGCAGGAGATCCGACACCATTTCTGACAAATGGCAATCCAGTCTCTTCTTGAAAGCCTCTAGGTATGAAGCTCCCACAACCTCTGAAGGCAACTTCTGCTCCATCGAATATAGTACACCACAGTTGGAAGGGACCTTGGAGGTCATCTAGTCCAACCCCATTTCTGAGCAGGAGATCCTTCACCATTTCTGAAAGAGGGCAGCCCAGTCTCTTCTTGGAAGCCTCCAGGGATGAAGCTCCCACAACTTCTGAAGGCAACTTCTGTTCTATTGGGTCCATTGTTCTCACTGTTAGGAAATTCCTCCTTATTTCCAGGTTGAATCTCTCCTTGGTCAGTTTCCATCCATCCTTCCTCATCTGGCCTTCAGGGGCTTTGGAAAATAGCTTGACCCCCTTCCTCCTCTCTGGGGCAGCCCTTCAAATATTAGAAGAGGTCATTTCTCCTCTGGTCCTTCTTTTCATTCAACTGGACACACCCAGTTCCTGCAACCGTTCTTCCTATGTTTTAGTCTCCAGTCCCCCGATCCTCTTTCTTGCTCTTCTCTGCACTCTTTCCAGAGTCTCAACCTCTTTTTTACAGTGTGGTGGAAGGCATCCTTGGAGCAGAGGCATTGCAAATGCGGGGGCCATCAACCCTCCCCCCCCCAGGAGGCAGCCTGCTTTGCTCAACCTGAACAAGAGCTGTGCGCCTATTTCTTCTCTTGCGAAATCTGGGGCTCCTGGTTCCCCCATTTTGGGGTGTCCCCCCTTCGTACGGCCCGGGTGTCTTGCTCAGCCAGATGTGAAACAGCTGTTTAATTGTTTAACTGTTTATTTCATTTGTATGCCGCCCTTTTCCCCCGAGGGGGACTCAGGGCGGCTCACAGCTCAAAACAAGGGAAGGGGGGATACAAACAATTTGACAAACAACACAAAACAATACATAATTTAAAAGCGCAACAATCATACCATTCGAGATAGGGGCACGGTTCTTTAGCCCCAGGCCTGTCGGAACAGCCAGGTTTTAAAGGCTATGCGGAAGGCCTGGAGGGTGGTGAGGGTGCGAATCTCCACGGGGAGTTCATTCCAGAGGGTCGGAGCAGCCACAGAGAAGGCTCTCCTCCGGGTAGTCACCAGTCGACACTGGCCGGCGGATGGAATTCGGAGGAGGCCTAGTCTGTGGGATCTAATCGGTCTGGTGGAGGTAATTGGCAGCTGCCAAGTTTTCCAGCAGCTTTCGGAGAAAAGCATCAGGAATCTCATCCGGTCATGAGTGGGTGGCAGACGGGAGGTGCAAAAGTGGAATCCCAGGCTTAGAAAGCTGCCAGCCGCCAAAAGAGAGGAATGAAGGAAACCCCCCCCCCCAAGGAAAGGCTAAAACAGGGTGTGCATGTGTGGGGGTGGGTGGGTGGGGGTGTAAGACACAACCAAGCACTTGCTCCAAAGAAGCCCCCCAACCAGAATGACCAAGAGGGATATTTCCTGAGTTCCTCTCGTAAGGTCAAGCCCAGCCTCTTTGAGATGGCTAAAATTCCCAGAATTCCCCAGCCGGCGCTGATGACCAGGAGACGGACTTCGTCCCAGACACTTCAACCTGCTGTGTGAAGGAGTCTCTTGACCAGCGAGGTCCAATCTTGGGAACTTTAGGACTTCAACTCTCAGAATTGCCCAGCCGGCTCTGCCACCGGCAAGATGGGTGGCAAATAAATCTAACAATTAAACGCGATTGATCAACTCAATAAACAAATCTTGCAAAAACCCCTATGTGGCTCAAAAACCCATTTTTTGTTCCACCAGGAAACAAAATAAATCAGGCTCCGGGGTCAGCGAAGACCCCCAGGATTATGATTCATCATAGCATCAGCCAGATGTTCCAACTGGAGTTGGTATTTTTACCCACCATCCAGTCTTTCCCAAGGACCTGGGATAGATAGATATAGAATATCAAATATAGAGTTGGAAGGCATCTTGGAGGTCTTCTAGCCTGACCCCCTGCTCAAGCAAGAGACCCTATACTCTTCTAGACAAATGGTTAGGGGACTGGAGGCTAAAAGGTATGAAGAACGGTTGCAGGAACTGGGTATGTCTAGTTTAATAGAAAGAAGGACCAGGGGAGACATGATAGCAGTCTTCCAATATCTCAGGGGTTGCCACAAAGAAGGGGGAGTCAAGCTATTCTCCAAGGCACCTGAGGGTAGAACAAGAAGCAATGGGTGGAAGGGTGGAAGAAGGGTGGAAACTAATCAAGGAGAGAAGCAACTTAGAACTGAGGATAAATTTCCTGACTGTTAGAACAATCAATCAGTGGAACAGAAGTTGCCTCCAGAAGTTGTGAATGCTCCAACACTGGAAGTCTTTAAGAAGATGCTGGATAGCCATCTGTCTGAAACGGGTTTCCTGCCTAGGCAGGGGGTTGGACTAGAAGACCTCCAAGGTCCCTTCCAACTCTGCTATTGTATTATAAATGTTGGTGTTTGATGGTATTAAAGGTCTATTCACTGGAGAAAGAAATTATGACTATGGTTAGCGGTGAAAGGAAGCCAGGCGGCCGATGAACATGGTGGCTGGACGCCCTCAAAGCTAACCCTGGCCAGAGCAGAGAAGGACTGGGGAGGCCTGGCCCAGAGAATCGCGCAGAGCCAGACTCAGCTGAACGGACCACTTCATTATTACTTTGAATGTCACATTCACTTAATGACTGCCACAAGAAAGGCTGCAGTGCCCGACATACAACAGTTCATTTAGTGACCGTTCAAAGTTATAACAGCCCTGAAAAGAGTGACTTATGGCCGCTTTTCACACCCCATGGTCACGTGGTCAGAATTCAGGCGCTTAGCGTCTGACTCGTCTTTATGACGTCCCGGGGGGGGGCACATTTTCCACCTTCTGACAAGCAACGTCAATGGGGAAGCCAGATTCACTGAAGAGCCGTGTTCCTCACAACAACTGCGGTGATTCACTTAACAACTGTGGCAAGAAAGGTTGTAAAATGGGGCAACACTCACTTTTACGAACGTCTCACTTATAGCAATGCAAATTTTGGGCAAATTTTGGATAGGCTGTCTATGGGAATGAAGGAGAGGGCAGAAACCGAGTGCTATCAAATTTGGAATGGATGGTATTCCTGGCTTGAGAGTAAGCGTAAAACTTAAAGGTACAGACAGTAAAAGTATAATATGGAGAGGAATGTTTCTCAACCTTGGGAACTTGAAGATGTCCGGACTTTAACTCCCAGAATTCCCCAGCCAGCATTCGCTGGCTGGGGATTTCTGGGAGTTGAAGTCTGGACATCTTCAAGTTGCCAAGGTTGAGAAACACTGCCTTAGCTAATCAAAGTCACAACACTACAGGGATAAAATATGACAGTGGCAATGAAAAGTGAACGTAGAGTGTATTTAGAGTGATGTAGAGTGTATTTAAATAAGCACATAGCTTAGGATAGTGATATAGAGATAGAATTTTTTGTAAATAAAGATTGTTACGAAAGATATGGATACTGGTATGGAAAAGCTGTTATAAGTGTACATTGGTGTTTTGCCTTTTCAATGTTGGAAAATTCAATAAATGCTATTTTTTAAAGACAAATGTTGGACTTCCCTTCCGCATCTTGAGGAGGGCTGCCTGCGCTTCAGAAGGGAGGCAGAGAATTTTTTTCCCCATGGATTAGCATTGCTCTTTTATTCCCTGGGCAGCAGAACGGAGGAGAGGAGCGAAGGAGAGCTTGCTCGGAGGGAGGAGGGCAGAAGGAGCCCTGCCTCCATCAAGCCTTGAAGGGCAGGAAGCCAAGGAGAGGCAAAGGAGGGGAATAGCCCCCCCCCCCCGGCACTGCTCCAGCCCAGGAAGGAAGTGAAGCCCGATTAAGCCTCCCAGGCCAGCCTCGATGCCAGCCTTTTCGATCGCCTGCCCGCCCTTGGCAAGCTCCAGGGAAGATGCCAGGAATTAGGGACCTTGGAGGTCTTCTAGTCCAACCCCCTGCCTAGGCAGGAAACCCGTTTCAGACAGATGGCTATCCAGCATCTACTTAAAGACTTCCAGTGTTGGGGCATTCACAACTTCTGGAGGCAACTTCTGTTCCACTGATTAATTGTTCTCACTGTCAGGAAATTCCTCCTTAGTTTTAAGTTGCTTCTCTCCTTGATTAGTTTCCACCCATTGCTTTTTGTTCTACCCTCAGGGTGCCCCTTCTCTCTTAACCCCCACCTGCCCGGGGAGGTGCCAAAGATAGCAGGGCCAATCTTGGGGCTGGCCCCCACAGGAGCTGCGTTCGAAAGCTCTGGATTAATTCACTTCCATTTTGACAGAAGGAATCCATCTGGGGGGGGCAAAGCAGGGCTGGGCGGCCGACCATCAGCGGGCGAGGCGGTGTAAAACGTCTCACGAGGGATCATTTCTGCCAACATTGCCCGGATTTTGAGTATCAGCAGCGGTGATGCCAGTCAGTGGGTGGCAAAGAGGGGCGACTCAGGGCCTCCCCCTGCACGGGCCTTTCTGCATTCTCTTGGAGGGGCTGCATGGACTGGGGAGGAGGGGGCCAGGAGAGGGATGCGTGCCAAGAAAGTTTTCAGCCGACGGAGGGCACTTCTCTTCGGGCACGAAGGAAAGGTCCTCCCTCATGGGCTGGAGGAGGGCAAAGGGATGAGGGCTTCTACGCCACCTCTGCCCACCATTACGGGCCCTAGGGGAGGTAGACATCCTTTAGAGCAGTGGTTCCCAAACTTGGCAACTTTAAGACTTGTGGACTTCAACTCCCAGAATTCTCCAGCCAGCTCTGCTGGCTGGAGAATTCTGGGAGTTGAAGTCCACAAGTCTTAAAGTTGCCAAGTTTGGGAACCACTGCTTTAGAGCAGGGGTGTCAAACTCAAGGCTCGCAGGCCCACGGGGCGCTTAAATCGAGACCGTGGGGCTGGCCTGGAAATATCAAAGGACCAGCCCTTGGTGCCTTTACCAGCTAAGACGAGCTGCGTGCGCCCCCTGGCCCCCATTTTTGGCCTCCCTGGCCCCCAGCACCACTCAGCTGCCCCCAAAACCATCCCCACGGACAACCTGCGAGGACCTGTTTCTGACCCGTTTTCGGCCGGCAGTGATGCAGGAGGCCATGGAGGGCGGAAACAAGGTGTGGGGTGAGAGGTGGGGGGCTGTTTTGACTGGTGAAGTGCTGCAGGAGGCCGTTCAGTGGGAAAACAGGGCAGAGGGCTGGGTGCAACAGGGAAGGGGGGTGTCTGGACTTCCTTGGTCCCCCCCCCCCCCCGAAAACATTTCGCTTCTACTCTTGGTGGTGCAATACTGGAAGAAGGAAGATTTGCCTACTATTCAAGAATGGACATTAAAAGTCACAAACTTAGCAGAGATGGCTAAAATATCTGCATATCTCAAGGACCACTCAAACGAGAAATATAAACTGGAGTGGAGAAGATGGATTGACTATACTCAAAATAAATACGGGACTAAGAAATTCCAGATAGCTTATGAGTAAAGAAACAAGGAATGATATAATTTGTTTAGAGCTAGCCTAGCAAGGAGGAGTTAAAGCTCAAATGAAAGATGATATTAACTTTTTTTAAAGCTTATTTTAGAATGTTTTTGTTAAAGATTTATACCCTGTATTGGTTCTGGGAAGTCAGGGGGGGGGAGGTTGGGGGGGGAGGGAAGTAAATATTTGTAAAAGTTTTTTTTCAAAATTCTCATTAAAAAACAACAACAACAAACATCCACACCAATAAAGAGGTGGATAAACATCAATTTAAAAAAAACCCTTAGCTCAGTGTTTCTCAACCTTAGTAACTTGAAGATGTCCGGACTTCAACTCCCAGAATTCCCCAGCCAGCGAATGCTGGCTGGGGAATTCTGGGAGTTGAAGTCCGGACATCTTCAAGTTGCCACGGTTGAGAAACACTGCCTTAGCTAACACTACAGGGATAAAATATGACAGTGGCAATGAAAAGTGAATAAAACAGCGGAAGCCAATTCAAAGGGAAATGATTTAAGAAGGGGAGACCCTGCCCAGCCACAGGCTCTTGGGAAGAGCTCCCTCCTCGCAGAGCCCATCCCAGGGGGGGCTGGAGAGGGTCTGAGACACAGAAGCCCCCGGCCTCTCTTCCCCTCCTTTTCCCTAGCTGAGTAGAATTTACATCCTTGACTTATAACCATTCATTTAGTGGCTCTTCAAAAGTTATGATAACTAGGGAAAAAGAGATTTAGGACCAATCCTCGCATTTATGACCATTGCAGCCTATTCTACAGCAAAGTTTTGCAGATTGGGGGGGAGGGTTGGGGTGGTAGAGGGGGAGAGGCTTTGCACAAATGGAGCGCACACACACACACACATGCCTGCATGCTACTTGTGCGAGTGGGGATGCGTGCCCCCATACAGACGCTTGCCCGCCTCTTCCGTGGCCCAGTTGCGAAAGGCTGAAGGCCCGTGTGAGGGCTATGGCTCCGGGTTGGGGGCCCCTGTCCTACAGTAACATGATCAAAAGTTGGGCACTTGACAAACAGCATACCCGGGGTCGTGTGATCTTCATTTGAGACCATCCCTCTCGAATTCCAAGAAGCAAAGTCACTGGGGGAATCTGGATTCATTTAATGGCCCCGTGATTCACTTAATAACTGCAGTGGTTTGCCTAATAGCCATGGCAAACTCTCTGCAACTGCCTTCCTCAGCAACGGCAATCCCGGGTCCCAATTCTGGTCCTTCTTTAATTGTTACAATTAAGTATATCTTGTGCAATCTCTGTTCGTTTTAATAAATGTTTAAAATGCTTTCCTTTTTTTGCTTTCGTGAAAATCACCCAGAGTCCCTTGATAGTGAAATAGGTTATAAATTAAATCAATAACAAATAAACTAACCGTGTCACCACTGCCCCGCACTTGTTGGGCAAACGGCTTTGTCGCCTTTAATGAGTTGCGGCATAACGTACTTTGAATTGCGAAGGTGCAACCGAAGGGTGGGAAGAGCCGTCCTCAACACCCGTTTCTGCCTGCCTGCCCCCTCCCCATCCCCCTTCCTGGCCCTCCAAAGGATGACTTCCCCGGGCACCATCCTGCGCTGCAGCTCCTTACCTCTCTGAAAGGTCATTCTGGGCACCACCTTGCTGCCCACGGCGGCTGCAGCCATCAGAAAGCATCCCAGGAGGCAGGGCAGCCGGCCAGGTTTCATGGTTGGTTAGCAGATGGCGGTCACCAAGAAGGCTGAAGGAGACGGAAAGGGGCCAGTCCTGACTCGGCAACTGTTAAGAAACAGAGAAGGAGGAAGAGGAGGAGGGAACGGATGTTAGAAGTTGCCCACTTTGGCAATCCAGGACCTCCCCTCCCTCCTGCCTGGAGCAGAAGTGGCTGAGACAATCCGCTTGAGCTGTTGGGCTGGTCCTTCTTGTGAGATTCTTTGGAGAAATGAGGAAGGGGAAGATGTGGGTTCAAGTTGAGGGCAGAGGCTTGAGCGGGAGAAGATGGCACGGGACAACACCCGCCGGAAGGCGTCTCCACCCTCTGAAACCAGCCCGTAAGTGGTGAGGGCCCCTTTCTCGGCGGTGGGAGGGCTCTGAGACGGGCCCAGGGGCTTGCGAGCTCTTCCTCGGGGGCATTCAGGGAGGGGGCTACCCCTGCAGAGTCCACGGGGCTTTGCAAACCCTTCTCTGCCTCGCCAGATGGAAAACATCTGTACAAGAACCACTGCGTTGTTATTTCAACGATATTCAGCTCCACCGTTTTTTGGGGGGGCCAAGTTGCTGGTGACACCTGTCTCTCCTTCTCAAAGCCTCAGAACAGCCTTGCAACAAAGCTTATCGCCACCGACTGGGTTTTTTTGTGTGTGTTTTACACCAGAAAAAGAAAAAAGAGGCGAGGTCTTGTTGAAGCAACAGCGCGAAACGAGGTGAAGATTGCAAAGTGCTTTTTTTTTGGGGGGGGGGGGGAATAATTAAATAAAATAAAAAGGAGCTCGGTTCTTCCTGCCCACCAACCCTTGGACGCCTCTGTGGGGTAGAAGGCGGGGAGGAAATTAGGAGATGGGAAGTAAAAGCGAATTGCAATCGCCAATTCCAACAATTCCACGTTATGCCTGCTTTGTGTCAGGTTGGAAGGAGGGAGAATGCAGAAGATGAGTGGGGAAATTCACAGTGTGCGCATGTTGGAAAGTTGTTGTTGCTCCCTGCAACAATAGCAATAGTTAGACTTATATCCCGCTTCATAGGGCTTTCAGCCCTCTCTAAGCGGTTTACAGAGTCAGCATATTGCCCCCACAGTCTGGATCCTCATTTTACCCACCTCGGAAGGATGGAAGGCTGAGTCAACCCTGAGCCGGTGAGATTTGAACCGCCGAACTGCAGAACTGCAGTCAGCTGAAGTAGCCTGCAGTGCTGCATTTAACCACTGCACCACTTCAGCTCTGGAGGAAGAGCTCCCAAAAGGCCCAGCTGGATTACCTTTTTTGCAGACCCTGCTATTTTATTTGATGAATGCTTCTTTGAAAGAAATAAAAGTTATTTGGGAGTTGAAACAATAATTAGCAGCCGTAAGTAGAAGGGAGGTTTAAGGGGGGGGTGTATTTCCCAGCATGCTGGCTGGGGGAATTCTGGGAGTTGAAGTCCCCGGGGCTTAAAGAGGCCAAGGTTGAGGAACCCATTGCTCTGCTCAAAGGGGTTTGGGTTATTTGAGGTCTTACATGACCCGTTAAGACCCTCACTGGCGAAAAGTGTGATGTCTTGGCAGGTGGAGAGGAATGTGAAGGCAACCTTTGTGTTTCACTAACCCTAACAGGCTTGGGGGGGTCTTCATGCCAAGACAATGACTTCCTTTAAACCAGGTTTGGGCTCTTAATGGGAAGGTAGGTCCCAGTTGCTAAGCGGGACAGGCGTTAAGTGAGTTTGGCCCCGTTTTGCAACCTTTCCTGCCACACTTGTTAGGCGAGTCACCACTGCAGTAGTTAAGGCAGTAAATACGGTTGGGTTAAGGAAATGTGGGGCCCCCGTTGTCTTTCCTTGTTCAGGAGGTCGCAAAAGGAGATCCCAGGACCTTTGCGACTGTCGTAAATATGAGTCACTTGCAAACATCTGATTCTTGATCACGTGACCGTGGGGATACTACAACTTAACCACTGCGCCACCTTGGCTCTTAAGACCTTGACCTGCATAGGGCAGGGGGGAGGGTACCACGCCCCCTTTACCACCTGTGGAATTCAACTCTGAAGTCCACAGGTCGTGAAGGGGCCACAGTTGCCCACAAGGGTGTCAAATGCACAATGATGTGCAACAGTCACGTGACCTATCACAACTTTCACCCCCCCCTTCACTAAACCAGGAGTGGCCGTGGTCAGCGTGTGAGGCCTCCGGCCTGTGGGGTGCACGTTTGACACCCCTGGTATAGTTCCTTGGGCTAGATGACCTCTCTACTCCCTTCTGACTCTTCAAGGGATCCTGGCTGGATCTATGGAGAGCTGCCAATTGAGGGGGAGTAAATGGGGGGTCTGCCTTCATTCAGAAGAGCTTCCTACGATCCTAGGTCGTTGCAACTGGTTTTCAACCACCTGCCCCGTTGTCTAGCCCAGCGGTTCTCAACCTGTGGCCCATGGAGCCCTGGGGAGGGGGAGGGGGGCTGCGATGTCACAGGGGATCCGCGAAGTCTTGAAAAAAATGTTAAGATTGAAAGGTTGCGTTACGTCCGGCGGGTCCGTGGCCTTGATCTCTGCGGCCATAAATGGTATTGAAAGGGGGCCTCCGCGGCGGAGAAAAGGTTGGGACCCCCTGGCCTAGTCCAATGTCTATGCAGGTTCTCAGTCATCATCCAGGTCTCAAAAATGCTTTCCCAAGAGGCAGCTGGAGTTCCTGGTTTTTCTTGGACGACTTTTCGCTTCATATCCAGAAAGTAAGAAGCTTTTTGGATGAGAAGCAAAACGTTTTCCAAGAAACTCCAGGGATCTTTGGGTCTAGTCCAATGTTTCTCAAACTCAGAGATTTTAAGAGATGAGGACTTCAACTCCCAGAATTCCCCATTACACATCTAGATTCATGCTGGCTGGGGAATTCTGGGAGTTGAAGTCCTCATATCTTAAAATTGCCATGGTTGAGAAATGCTGGTTGAGTTGACTTGAGCCATCTCCTCTTTACACGCACTCCAAAGTGTCGTGTCCCCCCCCCCAGTGCAGCCCTCACGTCAGTATCCCTTGGGAGAGTCTGACCCATGGTCCTCCTTTGACATCTGCCACCGACACACACACCACACCAATTACCACACCAATTACCTCCTCTAGACCGATTAGATCCCACAGATTAGGTCTCCTCCGAATTCCATCCGCCGGCCAGTGTCGACTGGCGACTACCCGGAGGAGAGCCTTCTCTGTGGCCGCTCCGACCCTCTGGAATGAGCTCCCCGTGGAGATTCGAACCCTCACCACCCTCCAGACCTTCCGCAAAGCCCTTAAAACCTGGCTATTCCGACAGGCCTGGGGCTAAAAAGCTTGTACCCCCTTCTCGAATGGTATGACTCTTGTGTGTTTTTAATTATGTATTGTTGCGTGTCGTTTTAATTTTTGTCTGTATCCCTCTCCCTTGGTTGAGTTGTGAGCCGCCCTGAGTCCCCTTCGGGGGAAAAGGGTGGCATATAAATAAAATAAACATTCAACATAAACATAAATAAACACACTACACCCAACTTAGGAGTAATTTCACAAATGGATTTACAGAACACGGAAAGTCTTGCAGTCTGCGAGATTCTGCATGTCCGCCTGCTAATTGATTGACCACAGTTTGCAAATGCTTAGAAAGAAACAAAGCCCCACACCTAACAAGGAAGTTGTGGAGAGGAAGAGGTGTTCAAGAACACAGCAGGAGCCCCACCAGACCTAAAAAGACAAAACGAAACCACAGATGAGGATCCGCTATCTTGAAATCTCGCTATAGCCCAGCAAACCCGACGTGGTTGGCATTACTGAAGCCTGATCAGATGGAACTCACCACTGGAGTAAAATACTCGAAGGATGCAGTCTGTCACTGCATAACAAGATCCTTTGCCTTGAGCAGAGGGGGTTGGACTAGAAGACCTCCAAGGTCCGGTCCAACCCCTAGGATTCTATGTGGAAAATGGTTCACGAACATCAAAACTGTGGAAATTAAGACGGGGGAAACCCAATAACGACACTGTTTTGAATGTCCACCACAGATCACCTGACCAAGCGGAAGCTCTGAATGAAACCGTCACAACTGTTCTAAAGTAGAATAAAATATGAATTAAAATATCAGAATGAAGACGTGGCATAAAAGGGACAGTTAGAAGCCTGCTTAAAGGGACAGGGAAATGACATCAGCCTGTAACCACAAGATGTTCCAGCCAACATCCCTATGTCAAAAGTCCAAAAACACAAGGTTCAGATAAAGTTCGTTAATGACACGTCGTCCATACCTGTAACAAAAGGAGAAGCAATAGCAATAGCAGTAGCAGTTAGACTTATATACCGCTTCATAGGGCTTTCAGCCCTCTCTAAGCGGTTTAGAGAGTCAGCATATCGCCCCCAACAACAATCCGGGTCCTCATTTTACCCACCTCGGAAGGATGGAAGGCTGAGTCAACCCTGAGCCGGTGAGATTTGAACCGCCGAACTGCAGAACTGCAGTCAGCTGAAGTAGCCTGCAGTGCTGCATTTAACCACTGTGCCACCTTGGCAAGACCCCCATCTACTTATAAGGCTTTCTCCTCAAGGTAGCCACTAAGAAATGAGTTAAGTGTTTCCATGTTACGTTGCCTTTGAGAATGTGTAAGAACGCGTGCTTCGATAATGAAGGTTGTTCAGAATATGCAATGTTAGCCATTTCGCTAGCTTTCTGAACTTGGCTGCCGAATAAACTTTTCCTGTATCCTGAGAAGTCTAAAGCCTGTCATTTTCTGCAACAATTCGGGAAAGAAACCAGTTTGGCAATGAGAAGCTAACATGAAACTAGGAGTCGGTTGTATAAAGAGCTTCCTGATAAACTGAGAAACAGAAAGCAGAAGTTGCTTAAATGGGGGGAGCACTAACAGATATCTGGAAATGCTCCAGGATGGGGCCAGGAAAGCCAAGGCTTAACTTGAGTTGTGGCTCGCAACAAACACAACAGAGAAGCTTTCCTGGGGACAGTATGTGCTGAGCAAAAGGAAAGTCAAGGAAACACCAGCCTACTAGCGGCAGAAGAGGGCAAAATGGTGGCATCTGGCTGGCTGCACTGCCTTCATTCAAAGCCTGGCCAAAAAAGATCACATCACACACAGAGCTAAAGAGTCCTGGGAGCCACCAGCTGTAATTTTGGGGACTCAGTTCAGTTCAATGGAAGCCACAGAAGACAAGACAAACAGAAGCCACAGAAGACAAGACAAACAGCTTCCTTCCTATCTTTCTAAAGGGAACCCAGGAAACTCCAGACTGGCACAAGTGCCAGGGGAAATCCGGGGGGGGGGGGGAGATGCTCAATCGGTCGGCCTGGAAGCACTTCGAAGAGCCGGCATGGGGTTGTTAAAAATAACACGTGCCACATTAATCTCGTTGCTTCCTTTGACAATGATTAGATTTGCAAGATGGGGTGAAGATTGTCAGCTTGGACTTCAGAAAGGCATTCAATAAGGTCGACTGAGCCTCCTCCTTGCTAAGATGGAGCGAGATGGGTGGATGGTGCCACCAGCGATACACGGTGGGTTGAAGAGTAGATATAGCAATAGCAATAGCAGTTAGACCTATATACCACTTCCTAGGGCTTTCAGCCCTCTCTAAGCGGTTTACAGAGTCAGTATATCGCCCCCACAGTCTGGGTCCTCATTTCACCCACCTCGGAAGGATGGAAGGCTGAGTCAACCCTGAGATTTGAACCGCCGAAATGCAGATAGCAGTCAGCTGAAGTGGCCTGCAGTGCTGCACTTTAACCACTGCGCCACCTTGGCTCATACTGGCTCATATCCAGTATATGACGTATGCCATAGATCTCTCTCAGCATGGGCAGGAATGGAAAGACACGTCAATCCCCAGGACGGAAGAACGGATGGGAAAAGGGATGGAGGCAGCAAAAAGGGCCACATTGACTGTTTCAGTTAGAGAAAGGAATAGACTCCCTTCTGTTTTTCCTTGGAAACCATTTCTGGACTTTGTGCTTGAGAGAGAAAAAAAACCAAGAAAACTCTTGACTTTGGGTTTTGCTGATTAATATGGATTGCTGTTATAGAAAGGATTGTGTCAAGTTGGTAAACTTGTCATAGTTCTCCACCTTGCTCTAAAGCAGTGGTTCTCAAACTTGGCAACTTTAAGACTTGTGGACTTCAACTCCCAGAATTCTCCAGCCAGCTCTGCAGAGCTGGCTGGAGAATTCTGGGAGTTGAAGTCCACAAGTCTTAAAGTTGCCAAGTTTGGGAACCACTGCTCTGAAGGAATGATTTAATTTTGGATCTCCTCCCCGCATGGACCAACACTGCCACAATTGCTATTGATTGCTCTTTTATAAAGCCAACTGCGTGTCATCAGTCGGTCCACACAGCTTGATTTCCATCTGGCTGCCGATCTGAAATTTATGGGCATAAAAACACCCTCATTTTGAGCCTCACAAGTACTTCGGTTGGCACTCTCTTGTTTCCGCTTTGTTCCCCGCTTGCTTTCATTCTTGCAACGGCCCCCTTTTTTCCTCTACCGCAGAACAAGAAAGACACACCACATCGCAAACTCCAAAAACTGACAGGTTTCGCTAAGCATCACACATCGCCCTCTTTTCTAGCACTTTGCTGTACCACAGGCCAAGCCAGGCGTCCGTTCCCTCCCTGCTTCGTTGCTGCTGACACCACGGAGCCCATGACGGGCGATTAGGTGGTCATCTCCACTTCCTGGCCTGGCTGACACGTCAGCAGGCGTGGAAACGACCCCAGAAACCCCGCTGAAAAGCTGGCAGCTGGCAGCGAACCCCCTACAGACCACCGAGGCGGGCTCTAATTGCTCGGGCTGATTTCCAAAGAGGCACAAATGTTTGCAAGGACCCTCACGGCGTTGCTTTCTCTTGCCAAAGTTTGCCCACACGTGCCAAGCGATTCACAACGAGCGTCCAGCCGCCACTGTTATCAACTGTCAAGTTGGAAGACAATTCGAAAGTCCCAGAGCAGAAAATCCCATGGCTTCTGAATCTGCAGACGGGGCTCTCCAATCAAGCAAATATTCAAGGTGGCCCGGTGGTTGGAATGCAGAACTGCAGGCTACTTCTGCTGACTGCCGACTGACAGCATTTTGGCAGTTCGATCCTGACCGGTTCAAGGTTGACTCAGCTTTCCGAGGACCCGGATTTTTTGGGGTCAACGTGCTGACTCTGTAAACCGCTCAGAGAGGCCCATAAAGCACGTTAAAGTGGTATATAAGTCTAAGTGCTATTGCTATTCTGTATTTAGTGAATTTAGTGACAGGTGGGCCTTGATTTTGTTATAAATTTTTATTTCTCATATATACATTCACAATTATATAATCTCATAACTGTTGTTAATAATATGTATTTATAACAATTTTTCTCCCCTACAATTGACAATATAATTGAAATTGCTTTCTTACCATCCCATACACCCATCTTATTTTACAACAATCCTATTTCTTCTTCCTTCCTTCCCTCCTTCCTTCCCTCCTTTCTTCTCTCCTTCCTTCCCTCCTTCCTTCCCTCCCTCCTTCCCCCTTCCCTCCCTCCTTTCTTCTCTCCTTCTCTCCTTCCCTCCTTCCTTCCCTCCTTCCTTCCCCCCTTTCTTCTCTCCTTCATTCCCCCCTTTCTTCTCTCCTTCCTTCCCTCCTTCCTTCCCTCCTTTCGTCTCTCCTTCCTTCCCTCCTTCCTTCCCTCCCTCCTTCCCCCTTCCCTCCCTCCTTTCTTCTCTCCTTCTCTCCTTCCTTCCCTCCTTCCTTCCCCCCTTTCTTCTCTCCTTCATTCCCTCCTTCCTTCCCTCCTTTCTTCTCTCCTTCATTCCCTCCTTCCTTCCCTCCTTTCTTCTCTCCTTCCTTCCCTCCTTGCTTCCCTCCCTCCTTCCTCCTTCCTTTCCCTCCTTTCTTCTCTCCTTCTCTCCTTCCTCCCCTCCTTCCTTCCCTCCTTTCTTCTCTCCTTCCTTCCTCCTCTCCTTTCCCTTCTCTCCTTCCCCTTCCTCTTTTGTATGATGACCGTTCAAAATGGCTGGGGAAATCTGGGAGTTGAAGTTCCTGCGTTTTAAATCAGCCAAAGTTGAGGAGCACCGGTCTCGACTGATCCTCGGAGAGCTTCAGGTGCCAAATCCATTTCAAACAAAAAGGGCCGGGTGGCTAAAGCATACAATGAACGGTGGTGGGAACTGGATATATCTAGCCTAGCAAGGAGAAGGACCAGGGGTGACGTGATATCGGTCTTCCAATGTCTAAGAGGCTGCCACAAGGAAGAGGGGACCGTCAACCTATTCTCCAAAGCACCAGAAAGCAGGAAGAGGAGGACGGAATGGAAACTTATCAAGGAGAGAAGCAAACTGGAATTAAGGAGACTGGTAGTGAGAACCACTTATTAACAGAAACAGCTTCCCCCTAGAACACTGTTTCTCAACCTTGGCGGCTTTAAGTCCTGTGGACTTCAACTCCCAGAATCCCCCAGCCAGCGCAGCTGGCTGGGGGATTCTGGGAGTTGAAGTCCACAGGACTTAAAGTCGCCAAGGTTGAGAAACACTGTTTTGGAAGAGAAGCAAGAAAGCAGGAGGAGCCACGGCTAGGCTGGCACCCTGGACTGGCACTCAAGTGCTCACAGGCATCAGCACGGGATTCTGGGAGTTGAAGTCCACAGGACTTAAAGTCGCCAAGGTTGAGAAACACTGTTTTGGAAGAGAAGCAAGAAAGCAGGAGGAGCCACGGCTAGGCTGGCACCCTGGACTGGCACTCAAGTGCTCACAGGCATCAGCACGGAATTCTGGGAGTTGAAGTCCACAGGACTTAAAGCCGCCAAGGTTTGAGAAACACTGCTCTCGAAGCTGTGGGTGTTCCATCATTGGAGCCTTTCAAAGGGAGAGTGGACAGCCACTTCTCTGGAATGGGATGGAGCAGAGGTGTCAAACTCAAGGCCCTGCGGGGACAGCCTGGAAACAGCGAAGGACTGGCCTGCAGTGCTTCTGCCAGAGAAAACAGAGGCCACACACGGCTCTCCGCAGCTCTGTTTTTGCTGGCAGAGGCTTCCAGGAGGCCATCACAGCCTAAAACAGAGCTGAAGAGCCCCTTTTGGCTGGCCGAGCGCTCGAGCCACCATAGGCGCCCCCCATGAGTGACATCGAGCTGGCCACGCCCACATGGCCATGCCCACCCCAGAGCGCTGAGGTCAAACATAACCCTGGTGCGGCCCTCAATGAAATCGGGTTTGATTCCCCCCCCCCCCGGTACAGAGTCTCCTGCTTGAGCAGGGGGCTGGACTAGAAGACCTCCGAGGCCCCTTCCAACTCCGCTATTCCACATTCTCTATTCAAACGCCCACTTCCTAGCCCTGCATTGATACCCATGACCCATCTGGGGCCCGTCTGCTGATTCCTGGGGGGGGGTCCTTCTCTCCCCTCCACCGGCACAAAGACTGTCTTGCCTAGAGACCTTGCTTTGGGCTGCACTGCTGACTTCCAACCCAGCGAATTGGGGTGTGACCCATCAAAACCGCGCTCGACTAAACCGCGCCCGATTAAACTGCATCGCTGACGTCATCAACAGGCGACAACAGCCAGCGCGGAGAAAGAAGGGCGCTTTAAATAGCGCTTTGAAAGCAAGCCGATTCAACTTAAGGTAAGGGTTAGGGTTAGGGTTAGGTTAAGGGTTAGGTTTAGGGTTAGGTTAAGGGTTAGGTTAAGGGTTAGGTTTAGGGTTAGGTTTAGGGTTAGGTTAAGGGTTAGGTTTAGGGTTAGGTTAAGGGTTAGGTTTAGGGTTAGGTTTAGGGTTAGGTTAAGGGTTAGGGTTAGGGTTAGGGTTAGGTTTAGGGTTAGGTTAAGGGTTAGGTTTAGGGTTAGGTTAAGGGTTAGGTTTAGGGTTAGGGTTAGGGTTAGGTTTAGGGTTAGGTTAAGGGTTAGGTTTAGGGTTAGGTTAAGGGTTAGGTTAAGGGTTAGGTTTAGGGTTAGGTTAAGGGTTAGGTTTAGGGTTAGGTTTAGGGTTAGGTTAAGGGTTAGGTTTAGGGTTAGGTTTAGGGTTAGGTTTAGGGTTAGGTTAAGGGTTAGGGTTAGGGTTAGGGTTAGGGTTAGGTTTAGGGTTAGGTTAAGGGTTAGGTTTAGGGTTAGGTTTAGGGTTAGGTTAAGGGTTAGGTTTAGGGTTAGGTTTAGGGTTAGGTTAAGGGTTAGGTTTAGGGTTAGGTTAAGGGTTAGGTTTAGGGTTAGGTTTAGGGTTAGGTTTAGGGTTAGGTTAAGGGTTAGGTTAAGGGTTAGGTTAAGGGTTAGGTTTAGGGTTAGGTTTAGGGTTAGGTTAAGGGTTAGGGTTAGGGTTAGGGTTAGGGTTAGGGTTAGGGGTTAGGGTTAGGGTTAGGGTTAGGGTTAGGATTATGTTTAGGGGGGTTAGGTTTAGGGGTTAATTTTAGGTTTAGGGTTTACAGCGTGCTTCTGTCTCTGCGCTGTTGTCACCCTGTTGATGACGTCAGCGACACGGTTTAGTCGGGCGCGGTTTAGTTGAGCGCGGTTTTGTGGTGGAACCGAATCGGGGATGGGTTGACTGAGAAAGAAATCGTTTTGGCCTCCGTCGCAGGGACGCGCGTACCTATCCATGAGCCAGAAGGACTCTCCCCAGCCCCTCCCTGGCTGATTCCTTCCTCAAGCTTGTTTCCTGGGCCTGCAACCCTGCTCCGAATCCTCCTCATTAGGAAAGAAAAGAGAGTTTTTGGCAGAGAGAGCATGGAAGTCAGGCTGCTTCCGCCCGCTCAGAAATTCATCTTGTGATCTCCACTTTATTGCAGCTCAAAGTTCACCCCAGCAGCAGATCCAGAAGAGGCCAAGGCAGAAGACAGAAGAGGAGGAAGCAGAAGTGAAAAGCTTCTCGAAGCCATTTCTGGTTGGGAAAAACCAGGTGTTTTCTGGAGTTTGGTACTGCAACTCCCGCGACGCCTGAGCCAGACTTCCATGATGGCTGGGGCTTATGGCAGTTGGCACCTGTGATCTTTAGAGCATTGTTTCTCAATTTCAGCCATTTGCAGATGGGTGGACTTCAACTCCCAGAATTCCCCAGGGGGGAATTCTGGGAGTTGAAGTCCACCCATCTGCAAATGGCTGAAATTGAGAAACATTGCTTTAAAGGCATTGGGATGTCTGTTTAAAGACATTGAACAGGGACAAAACTGAGGTTTTTTTTTTAAGGTACCCCAAATCTTCATTTAAAGTGGGGGGAAACCCCAGGCACGAAATCCTTTCCTAGAACAGACAGCACCGCAGGCAAATGTTTGCGTCTGATTTGGCATCTCTGGGCATCCACACGGTGAGAGCTAAGCATGGAGACGGGTGGAAGCCAATTTCCCCATATTTTCCCACCATCTGTTCAGCAAACCACACACAGATGGACCGCAATGGCAGATTCTGAGAAAACGCGCGTAGGAAGGCCGGTGGGGGGGTGGGGGGGAGGCTGCAAACCTGGTTTGTGGCTTGTAGATGGTTAGGAAGAGAAGTGGAAGAAACAGATCCCCGATGCAGAAGATCGCACCTGGATTCCTCTGGGATCTGTTAAAAGTTCCAGGTTCTTTAATTGCATTCTTCAGAAAATTGGGGGGGGGGGAATCAGCCTGACTGCAACTGTTTTTGCAGGAATCACAACAAAGCCCATCTCTCTGAGCAACTTCTCGGCTTATCTCGGGGCCCCAAGTGGCCCATTGCTCTGTGCAGGAAGGAACAAGGCATGGCACGACATGAACGTCATGTCGCGAACGTCAAAAGCGCGCCGACAACACCGCGGCACTAAAACCGCGATGTCAAAAGCGCGCTGATAACAGCGCGCCGACAACAGCGCGCCGACAGAAGCGCGATTTAACTTAAGGTAAGGTTTAGGGTTAGGTTTAGGGTTAGGTTTAGGGTTAGGTTTAGGGTAGGTTTAGCGTTAGGGTTAGGGTTAGGTTTAGGGTTATTTTTAGGGTTATGTTACAGCGCGCTTCTGTCGGCGTGCTGTTGTCAGCGCACTGTTGTTGCGCGGTTTTGACGGTGCGGTTTTGTCACCGCGCTTTAGTCACACGTGCTTTAGTCTACCGCGGTTTTGTGGTGGAACCGAACAAGGAAAGGCCAGAAGCCAAGGAAACTGAGCACAAAGCTTTAACGATTGAATCTCCATCACCAAGAGATCTCCCTTGAATGATCTATTATCGACGCAAGCAGTCCTCGACTTGCGACCATTCTTTCGGCAACTCTTTGAAGTTGTAATGATGCTGAAAAAAAGGAGACTTATGGCTCCTCAGGGGCAGGACCATCGCCACATCCTTCGTGATCCGTGCGCTGGGGAACGATAGCGTGCGTTTATGACAGTCGCAGCGTCCTGGATCATATAGCTGACCATTGTGACATACATACACACACACACACACACACACACACCAGGGGCAGCTCCTGGTAAGCCAAGTTAATGGGGGAAGCTGGATTTGCTTAGCAACTCTGTGATTCACTTAGCAACCATAGTGATTTGCTTCATGACGGTTGCAAAAAAGTCATGAAATTGAGAGCAGCTCACTTAACGGGCACCTCGCTGGCCCCAATACTTTAAGATTTAAGATTTAAGATTTAGTTTATTTGTATGCCGCCCTTCTCCGGGAGGGACTCAGGGTGGCGAACAACTCAAAAGGGGAAAAGGGGATACAAACACAATACACGCAATTAAAATACACAAGAGTCACACAGCCATACCAGTCGAGACGGGAGGGGAACTCATCAACCCCAGGCCTGCCGGCACAGCCAGGTTTTGATGGCTTTCCGGAAGGCCTGGAGAGAGGTGAGGGTCCGAATCTCCGCGGGGAGTTCATTCCAAAGGACCGAAGCTGCTACAGAGAAGGCCCTCCCCCGGGTGGTAGCCAGGTGGCATTGGCTGGTGGACGGAACCCGGAGGAGGCCGACCCTGTGCGATCTAACGGGTCTATGGGAGGTAATTGGCAGCAGGCGGTCTCTCAAGCACCCAGGTCCAATACCATGAAGGGCTTTATAACTTACAACTAGCACTTTGAAGCGTATCCGGAGACCGATCGGTAGCCAGTGCAGCTCGCGGAGGATAGGTGTAACGTGGGTGTACCGAGGTGCACCCACAATCGCTCGCGCGGCTGCATTCTGGACGAGTTGTAGTCTCCGAATACTCTTCAAAGGCTGCCCCATGTAGAGCGCATTGCAGTAGTCCAGTCTTGAGGTCACGAGGGCGGGAGTGACTGTCGCGAGTGCCTCCTGGTTCAGGTAGGGGCGCAACTGGTGCACCAGGCGAACCTGGGCAAATGCCCCCCTGGTCACAGCCGACAGGTGATGTTCTAAGGTTAGCTGTGGGGGGGGGGGCAGAGGGCTGCCTTTGACCACTATGTAGCCCACCACAGACCTCATGTTAAGGGTGAAAGGAGCCAGCCAGGTTTATACAATATGAATTAAGTCAGCTGCTCTGATTAATTCGCTTGAAATTCTGCTGTTCTCAGCCACGGGGATCTGGCGAAGGAGACCCAATGGGATCTGGGTGCTTTGGCCTCCAAGGAGGAGAAGTAACACCCCTAAAAGTTTTGGGAATAGTCACAAAAATCTGAATTATCAATCATTTTGGGATGTGAGAGACAGAATAAAATGTTACACTCAGAGCTGGACATTTAAATCGTGTTACTGACATCATTGTCTACGAAGCCATGCTCACTCTGTGGAAATAAACCAGGGGAGCTCCACCCTTAGCAGAAAAAGGCAGGGAGGGCTTCAAAGGCAAAAAGGAGGTCTCCCAGGATGGGAATATAACAACTGAGGGACCCGGTTGCTCAAATGGAGCAGATGCAAGAGGATTAAGGGAGCTAGAAAGAATCTTGGAGGCCACCAGAAAGGCAGGAGTTCAAATATCTGGCATCAAATCCAAAATGAAGGCATTTGGCCGTGTGATGGACAGCATTCTGGATTAAAATAAATGGAGGGACATCACAGTGTCTCTCCTCACCCGCCCGGCCGTGGAGAAGACCTGGTTGATGCCTTCCTACGGTCTTCTTGCAAACCTTCCAATGAAGCTTGAAGCCACAGTGACTTTAATTACTCAGATTCCTGAGGCTCATGAACAGGAAGAGGTGAGAGGAGTAAGAAGGTGTTGGCATGCAGCAGGTCTTGATTTTAAGAGAAACTGGAGTTCCTTGCCTAGCGTGGACTTTCAACAAACAGGTTTAATCAACCCGGAGAAGCAACAATGAGGCGGCAGGGGAAGGGAAAGGAATCCAAGAGCAAGGGGAGTTGACAAAGAAGGACTTGCTAAAAAGGGAACAGCAGACAAGTGAGGAAAAACAGAGGCCGGGAGACGGGCCAAGGTCGGATGGAGCTGCAGAAGGGAAGAGGCCACCCAGGGATACTACCAGGAGGAGCTCCTCTCAATCTCTGCTCAAAGGGAAGAGGATCGGCATTTCTGGCTGGTCAGAGAAGAAGGCGGAATGCTGATGGGGAACAAAGAAAGAGAACTAAGAGCGGAGACAGAGGTGCTCCACTCTTCAGCCTCTCCAACAAACGTAATTCCACCGGGAGATGGTGGAAAGTCAGAAGAAGAAGAAGGACCCAACAGAAGTTTAGACCAAGAGCAACACGGCCAAGAAATGAATTTAAATCTCGAGGTCAAGAAGACTCCATCGTGTGGACCCGAAGATCACCCTGGTCCACTCCTATATTCCCAGAGGAGAAAGCAGACGCCCCCCCCCCTCTTTCTGTTGTACCCTCCCCACTCAAGAAGACTTCACACCCAGAGACTGACTGTCTTCAGGGGGTGGGCGATTATTTATAGTTTGGGGAGTGGCTTGATGTTGACTTTTTTTAGCCTCCGAAATGGAGATGGGATGGTCTACCTGCTTTCGCCTTCAATTAGCTGAGGTGGGGACTCCCATCCCACCCAGGGAGGCGGAGGTCCGGTGGATGCCTACGTGGGGGAGGAGTGGGTTTCGTGCTTTCCCCTTCTTCTTCAATTGCCCTGGTCCCATTCAGCCGTTTCTCCAGTCTTCCCGCATTCTCTCAATCAATCCCTCACCAAGATACGGTACAAGAATCTCGCATGGGCAGCCATGTCAAGATCCACTTCAGTGGGGTTGGGTGGAGGAGCCCTCTGAGTGGGGCTCCCAGACCTCCTCAGATCCCTGAAGAGCAGAATAGAATAAGAGAGTTTCAAGGGACCTCAGAGGTCTTCTAGTCCAACCCCCTGCTCAAGCAGGAAACCCTAGGCCGTTTCAGACAAATATTTGCAAACCTCTCGGGTCTTTCCCGGATGCCTGATAAAATTTTAGAACATTCATAACTTGATAGCAACGCAGTCATGATCAGAGGTCAGCGTGAAGTTTTGAAGAAGTCTTGCCAACTTAACCTGATTTCGCTTTTCGTTGGGCAATTTCCTTTACTGATAGCAGAGCTTTCTGTTTTGCTAGGGAAATGATATCAAAAAAATATCCCATGACATTCTGAGTAATAAGCTATTTAAGTGTGGGCTGAATCAATCATCAGGTAAATCCACAGCTGCCTTAAAAATTGTGCTCAGAGGGAGACAATCAATGGTGCCACATCAGGCACTGAGTCAGACCCCCCCTAACGCAGCAATATTTTTATCAAGGGATTGGGCGAAGAGGTAAGGAAGTGCTTTGCCAAGTTTGCAGGTGACTAAAAGGAGGGAGTTAGTCAACTGGAAGACAAAAGTAAAATTGAAAACAATCTCAGTAGGTTGGAGGGAGGGGCGAAACAAAGGAATTAGGCTTATGACTATTCATTTACTCACGGTTCAAAGTTACTTTCAAAGCGCTGAAAGAAGTGGCTGATGATCTGTCCTTGCCCTTACCATCATCACAGCCTCTCTGTGACGACATGATCCATTGCGTTGTATTTATTTTGTACAATGACAATAGAGACTGTACTATATCGAAATTCTACCGTTTAGAACTGAGAAAGAAAAGAAGAGAAAAAGGAGGAGAAAAAGGAAAAAGACAAAAGACAAAAGAAAAGAAAGGAAAGAAAAAAGAAGGGAGGGAGGGAGGGAGGGAGGAAGGAAGGAAGGAAGGAAGGAAGGAAGGAAGGAAGGAAAGAAAGAAAATTGTGCAGAAATCAAAGAAAAAAGAATAGAAAAAGAAGCAACTTTTATGGCACTTATAAGTGTAAATATAAAATAAACACTCCACGGTTACAACATTATTTTCATTTTCCCAATAATCTATTATTTTCTTCCAGTCACATAAGACCCTTTTCTCCATTGCCCGCAAGGAGGGGCTCCATCAAACCATCAGCCAACCAGTCCTGCCTCTAATTAAAGGGGGCCCTCCGGCCACCCCCCTCAACCTCCCTCACCGCCAGGGAAGTTCTCTAGTTGTCCTCGTGCATTTCGCCATAATAAATAATAAATGTCAAGAGAGACATTGGACTCAAAAACACGTCAAAGGGCTCTCCGCCGGGAGACGCGCTCTGCAAAACCTACGCAGGTTAAGACAAAGTTACGTAAAGTGGTGGGTACAAAAATACACACAACTCCCGTGCGAAAGAATGATCCAGTGAGGTTGAAAGACTCAGAAAAGCGAGAGAGGGGGAGGAAGGACACAGACTCCCCCCCCCCGAGCCGGGGATCAGATCCCAGGGGTCTCTTTTCCTTTCCTTGCTTGAAGCCCCCCTTCAAAAGATCAACACCCACCAATCCTCCCCCAGCTGCCCGCAGGCGGAAGCCTTACCTTTCTGGCAATGGGGGCATCTTTCTGAGTGAGCAGGGGGGGCTCCTGGTGGGGAGGGTGGGAGCTGAGTCCCCCCCCCAGCCCTGTAGCCCACCGCAGAGCAGCTCCTTGGGCTCCGGGCCCCTGCCAGAGAGAGCAGGCTGCCACTTGCTGCGTAGCAAACCTGAAATTCCACCCAGCCTCCCTGCCGCTCTTGCCCGGGTGAAGTGAGGCAGGCAGCGAGTAGAGACACATCCAGGCTGTCTTGAGTGGGGAGGGAGGGCCAGGCAGCCCCTCCCCTAGAGCCTCTGGGGAGAAGGAGCCCACCTGGGCCTCCTGGGTCCCCTCGGGATGCCCTGGGCTCTGCCAGGGAGACCGGAGCTCCCTGCTTAAGGTCTGGGTGGACGGAGCAAGAGGGACGATAAGAGATCCAGCCCAGGAAGCTCATCCTAGCAGGGCTGAGTAATCCTGGCTCATACAGGCATCGTGTTTCACATCCGCTTCGTCAGGGAAAACTTTAAGAACTATACAATGCTCTTTTTTTTTTTACATACATGCATGGATCTATTATTATATATAGGTGGACTCCAATTTAAAGTCATTTATTTAATTTGATTTGATTTGATTATATTTATATGCTGCCCTTTTCCCCCGAAGGGGACTCAGGGCGGCTCACAATTCAAATCAGGGAAGAGGGGTACAGACAAAAAATTAAAAAACGAAACATAACAATACATAATTTAAAAACACACAACAGTCATACCATTCGAGACGGGGGCAACAGCTCTTTAGCCCCAGGCCTGTTGGAACAGCCAGGTTTTAAGGGCTTTGCGGAAGGCCTGTATGGTGGTGAGAGTTCGAATCTCCACGGGGAGTTCGTTCCAGAGGGTCGGAGCAGCCACAGAGAAGGCTCTCCTCCGGGTAGTCACCAGTCGACACTGGCCGGCGGATGGAATTCAGATGAGGCCTAGTCTGTGGGATCTAATCGGTCTGGTGGAGGTGATTGGCAGCAGGTGGTCTCTCAAGTACCCAGGTGACCGAAGTTACAACAGCACTGAAAAACGGGACTTGTGACCATTTTCACACTTACAACGGTTGCAACCTTCCAGTGGTCGCGGGATCAAAATTCAGACCTTCGGCAAACTAATTCATAATTATGACGGTCGCAGCGTCCCGGGGTTCATGGGAATCCCATTTTGGGACGTTCTCATGAGCCAAGTCGACGGGGAAGCCGGATTCACTTAACAACCAGGCTGCTAACGTCACAACTGCGGCGATTCCCCCTCGGCAACTCTTGGCAAGGAAGGTTGCGAAACGTGGGGAAACTCGCTCAACGACTGTCTCGCTTAGCAACAGAAATGTTGGGCTCGATTGTGGTCGCGAGTCGAGAATGACTTGCTATGTCGTTGCCTCTCCACCACCACCCCAGAAAAGAAAATGAAAGTGGGCTTTATCCTTTAGTTCAGGCGTCTCCAAACCTTGGCGACTTTAAGCCTGGTTGACTTCAACTCCCAGAATTCCCCAGCCAGCCAAGCTCCCATTCTGGGAGTTGAAGTCCGCCAGGCTTAAAGTCGCTCAAGGTTCTTTTGCAGCCAAATGTGAAGACGAGGACCCCCCACCCCACCCCACAAAGCCACATCAGCCCCTCTTCTCCTCCCCCCCACATTTTATTTACCTCTTAAGGCCAGTTCATCCAGGTTAAAGACCCAGTGGGACCAGGACAAGGCCAGGCAAGGGAGCTCTCAAGACGCCTCCGTGGGATCTGCGCGAGAGAAAGAGGCTTCTTTTAGTCTCCGCTTTCATGGTTTCGCTTCGGTCTCAGTCCCTCAGGTTCAGGAAAAGAGAATTACAGTCCCCGATTTTCAACCGTTCATTGAGTTACCACTGCACTGGGAAAAGTGGTTTTATTGTTATTGTTATTGTTATTTTATTATTTGTATGCCGCCCTTCTCCGGGAGGACTCAGGGCAGCGAACAATTCAAGGGGGGAAAAAAGGGGAACATAAAAAGACAAAATACAAATAATAAAAGTAGACAACAGTCACACAACCATACATGTCGAGAGGGGAGGGAACTCATCACCCCCAGGCCTGCCGGCACAGCCAGGTTTTGACGGCTTTTCGGAAGGCCTGGAGAGAGGTGAGGGTCCGAATCCCTGCGGGGAGTTCGTTCCAGAGGGCCGGAGCTGCCACAGAGAAGGCCCTCCCCCGGGTAAAAGCCAGGTGGCATTGGCTGGTAGATGGCACCCGGAGGAGGCCAACCCTGTGAGATCTAATGGGTCTGTGGGAGGTCATTGGCAGCAGGCGGTCTCTCAAGTTTATGATAGGTCCCCCCCGGTTACAACCATTGTAGCATCTGCGCCCCCCACCCCCGTGGTCACGTGATCAGAATCTGGGCAGGTGTTTAGGACAGTTGTAGTCTCCTGGGGTCTCCTGGGGTCACGTGATCCCCGCCCTCCAACCTCCCAGGGGGCTCCCCAGAAGTAACGCCAAGGGTGGGGAAGGGCTTTGCAAAAAAAGGTCGTGAAATTCACTCTGCTTTGCTCAGCAACGAAAATTCTGGACCCCCTCGTGGTCATAAATCAAGGACCAACTCTAACAGGAAGTAACGCTTTGAAATGGGATGGACGGCAAATAAATTCAATAAAAACGAGAGAAATAAAAGGAATAACTGCCTGCTCCTTGAGAGGCCCTTTGCGCCCAGAGGTTTCCCTTCGTGACCCGACAAATGCGCGAACGACAAAAGTGCTTCGACAAAACCGTGGCGCTAAAACCACGATGTCAAAAGCGCACCGACAACAGCGCGCTGACAAAAGCGCGCCGATAGAAGCGCGATTTAAGTTAAGGTAAGGTTTAGGGTTAGGTTTAGGGTTAGGGTTACAGCGCGCTTCTGTCGGCGCGCTGTTGTCGGCGCGCTGTTGTCGGCGCGCTTCAGTGCTCATTCGTCGGCGCGGTTTTGTCGGCGTGGTTTTGTTACCGTGGTTTAGTCAGGTGCGCTTTTGGCGTTCGCGCATTTGTGGTAGAACCATTTCCCTTGTCCCTCGCCTGGTGGGGAAGACCCTGGGACCCATGGGACGGTGTGAGAGAAAGTGGCAGGGAGACAGGAGCCCCTTCCCCCTGCAGGGAGACCCCTCCCCAGGCCACCAGTCCGTTTCCTCTTTCCCCTGGTCCTCAGAGGTAGGGGCTACCCAGATCCCACAATCGACCTTAAGTTCTTTCAAGCCCACCAACCAGGCAGATGCAGAGGTCACTCTCTCCAAAGCCCCAGGCCCCAAAGAGCCGGAGGGTCTTCCCAAAGTAGGCTGCAGACATGCAGTGTCGTTGTTGTCCCCCCACAGTTGGAGGGAGCTGTGTTGGGGGTCAGGCCAGCCCCAAAGGCAGAAACTACCCTCCTTCTGTCCTGAAGGAACCCCTCCTAAGTAACTCTTGGTAGGACCAAGGACTCAGCCGCCTCCTTCTCTTCCTCCTTCCTCTCCCTGCCCTCAATCAAGAACCACGCCCTGGATGCCCCCCCAGCCCTGCCCAGGTGACCAAGCCCCCTCATCTGTGACATCAGCAGCAGCAAAGGAGGGGGCCCCAGTTTTCAGAGAAGACCCTCCTGGCGCTGCCCGGGATTGAAAGCAGCCTCTCCGGGGCAGGAAATGAGAAGATCCAGGCGGTTCAAATGAGTATAAATATTGATTCCTAGCTCAAGCTCTCGACAAGAACCTAGCCAACCAACGGTCGAAGCAAACTGGCGGCAGGTAAGAGTTAATGGAACTCAAGGGGGGCCGGACTTGGATCTCTGGTGGGCGTGAAGGGACTCGAGACTGGTGACTAGCTTGACTCCTCCTTCCCTCCGGTTCAGCCTGTTCCTCTCCCACACAGCCTCCTTCATGGGAGAGGTGACCCAGGATTTGGCCAGGACAGGAGGGGCCCAGCCCAACCTCACCAGTCCTTCAAGTGGCCGCTTCATGGTCCCTCTCCCTGGCTCAAGCCTCAGGGGCCCCACGATCTAGGGGTGCCCTCCATCCTCTGCTACCCAGAAGATCAACTCCAATAGGAGAGGTCAACAGGCTCGCTTGGCCCACCGGCCAGTAAACCCTGGACGAATTACCGGTTTTCCTGGTTCTGCCAACAAGGAGCTTCCCACAAGGATGTGTTTTACTGCGCTCAGATTCCAGGAGAATTTTGAAGTTCAAAGCAATTTCAAATTTCAGGAGGAATTTCCCAACAGTGAGAAGAGTTAATTAATAGAATAGGTTGCCTCCCATCGTTGTGAGTGCTCCATCAATGGAGAGAGAATGGACAGCCATTTGTCCAGCATCTTTTGCTTCGGGCGGGGGGGTTGATCTAGAACAGTGTTTCTCAACCTTGGCAACTTGAAGATGTCCGGACTTCAACTCCCAGAATTCCCCAGCCAGCATTCGCTGGCTGGGGAATTCTGGGAGTTGAAGTCCGGACATCTTCAAGTTGCCAAGGTTGAGAAACACTGATCTAGAAGACCTCTAGGACCCCTTCCAGTCCTAGAATTCTGTTTCTCTGTTTCCGTAAATTGGATTGGAGGGCAATGCCTTTACCGCAGGGGAGGAATCAGTCTCCAGTCCTCAAGTACCAATGCAGGGAAACGCCATCCGTGACTAAAACTTGGCATTTCACACATTCAAACCCCTGCCACGTGTTTGGTTCCTATTGACAGAGTCTTCCACTTTTCCTTGTACTTCTTGACTGTAAAGATCACCCCACGTGTGGCTTTTCAAACATGGAGCATGCAGAGCATGGCCCACAGGCCACAGCATGCCACGCCAGGTCACGAGCACCAATGGTGTCTGGTATGAGAAGCAGGGTGCATCATCGTGTGCACCCCGGTTTCCCAGCAGAGCTTGCAGAAAGGAGACCTGAAACACGGCTGGGCCAGAGCCCCCTCTCCTCCCCCCCCCCCGAGTCTGCTGCAGACCTCCTCCAGATGTTCCAAAACAGCAGCCCAGCCTCCAGCAGTCACACCATCCAGGCAGCCAGTATTGTTCCCCTGGAGCTCGGCTTTCAATGAGAGACCCAGCTGGACTCCTGCAGCCGACGACGGGGAGAGGACCTGCGAGGGGGAAGGATGGCTTCTTTCTTGGGGAACCGGCTCAGCGTCCCTCGAGGGAAGGTAAAGAAGCAGGGGAACCACTGACCAGGGCCACGGAAAAGGTGGCCGGTCACAAAAGGGGTGAAAATTCTTAAATTGGCTTTGTTCCTAAGCGGCTGGTGCTTGAGAACCAGGCAGCCTAGGCTGAAGTCTCCAAACAGATTTCGCCCCCTGGATCTTCCCGCATCTGTCTGTCCATCCATCTTCTATCCATCCATCTTCTCTTTTCCTTTCCATGCTCATCTGGCTGTCTGTCTGTCCATCTTTCATGTCCATCCATCCATCCATCCATCATTTTACTCATCCAGCCACCTTCCAGCTGTGTTTACTTATCCATCCTCTCTCTCTCTCTCATTCTCTCTCTCTCTCTCTTTCTCTCTCTCAATCTCTCTCTCTCTCTCATTCTCTCTCTCTCTCTCTCTCATTCTCACTCTCAATCTCTCTCTCTCTCTCAATCTCTCTCTCTCTCTCAATCTCTCTCTCTCTCTCTCTCTCTCAATCTCTCTCTCTCAATCTCTCTCTCTCTCTCTCAATCTCTCTCTCTCTCTCTCTCAATCTCTCTCTCTCAATCTCTCTCTCTCTCAATCTCTCTCTCTTTTCTCTCTCTCAATCTCTCTCCTCTTCTCTCATCGCAATCTCGCTCTCAATTTCTCTCTCTCTCTCTCATCTCTCTCCCTCAATCTCTCTCCTCTCTCTCAATATCTCTCTCTCAAAATCTCTCTCTCTCTCTCAAATCTCGCCTCTCTCTCAATCTCCTCTCTCTTCCTCCTCTCCTCCTCTCTCCTCAATCTCTCTCCCTCTCTCTCTCACTCTCAATCTCTCTCTCTCTCTCATCAATCGCTCTCTCTCACCCAATCCTCTCTCTTCCTCTCCTCGCTCGAATCCTCTCCTCTCTCATCTCTCTCAAAAATCTCCTCTCTCGCTCAATCTCTCTCTCCCAATCTCCTCTTTCCTCATCTCTCCTCTCTCTCAATCTCTCCCTCTCTCTCTCGCTCTCCTCTCGGTCAATCATTCTCTCTCTCTTCAAGCATTCTCTCTCTCCTCCCCTCTCTCTCTCCTCTCTCGAATCTCTCTCTCTCTCTCTCTCTCTCTCCTTGTGTCCTTGGTGGTCTCTGAGCTTGGTTGTTTTCCTGCAGACTTTTCATGATCCAAACTAGGCAACATCATCCATGCTAGCACCTCAACTAGCCCTGATGATGTTACCTAGTTGGGTCGTGAAAAAACATCTGCAAGCTCAGAGAGCACGGAGGACCCTTATTTCAAGCCGGAGCTACAAATATTCTCCTCTCTCTGCTTTTCTGTCTGACTGCCTGGCTGTTTTATTCATCTAGCTACCTCCCTGCCAAATTTACATGGCACCAAACATCTCACTCCTTTGCCCATCACGCACAGCAGGCAGCCTTCACATCTCCAGAGATGCTGCCCCTGGCGGGGATATGATCCATCCGGGAGGCCCAAAGGTAAGACGGCTTCCTTGTGAGGCTGCTGACCCTTCCAGCTCCTTCGCGTCTTTTGGGGGAGGGGGCACAAAACAACTTTTCCAGACTAAGCTGAGACCGGAGGGAGGGGGGAACACGACCCAGGGCATTTTTTGGGAAATAAAAGAAGCATTTTTTTAAAAAAACAAAAACCTGAAACTCAGCCAGGGCACTTCACGCCCTCCACCCACTGTGGCAATTCCGCTTTGGCCCCCCTTGCAGAAGTCTTGGGATTTCTCAAAGTTGGGATCCTTGTTGTCCCGCGACTGCTCCCTTCTGCCTCTCCTGCTCCTTAAGCTCCCCTCCCTTTGCAAACAATGGGGAATTCCTGAGCCCGCTGGCGCTGCGAGCCACTCCTTTGTTAGTGCCCAGCGGATAAGTAAATTAAATAAAAAACGGCTGGAAAGGAAGAAAAGGAGGGAGGGAGGAAGAAGGCGGCTCTCCACTCCGAGAGCTCCCAGGCCCTCCTTTTCTCCCTTGCCCCAACCTGTAGCAGCCGCTGGCCTCAAGGAGCCTAGGAGGCCCCTTTCACTGCTTTGTCCCGCCCAGAAAGAGTTTGCTGCTCCCACCCACCCACCCCAGACCCAGAGGAGCAGCATGGTCTCTTTGGGAATGTGGGGCCTGCAACTCCACACGCCTCCTCCATCCACCAGGGGAAACTCAGCAACACCCAAAGGAGACAATTTGGAGCTCAGGGTTGAAACGAGGCGTCCTTGGTGCTCTCCGAGCTTGGTGGCTTTCTTGCAGGCGTTTTATGGCCTGACAAGGTAACATCATCAGTGCTGATGATGAACCAGCCCCTGATGATGTTACCCAGTTTGGGTAATGGAACTTCTGGAAGAAAGCCACCAAGCTCAGAGAGCAACAGGGACCCCACCACCAATTCTGAAATTGCAGAACAACAGAGTTCAAAAAGGGCCTTGGGGGTCTTCTAGTCCAGGGGTCGGCAACCTTAAACACTCAAAGAGCCACAAAAGTCCTAACCGGAAACCCCATTCAATTCTGGAGCCAACCGGAAATCCGGTTCCCCCACCACGGAGTCTCCTCCTAGCACGGCGTCCTTTTTCTTCTACCTGTCCTAACTGAAAGCCCTATCAATTGTGGAGGCAGCTGGCGACAGGGAGCCACAGCAGAGGGTTGAAAGAGCCGCACGTGGCTCCAGAGCCATGGCTTGCCGACCCCTTTTCTAGTGCAACCCTCTGCCCAAGCAGGAGGCTTGCCATCCCAGATAAATGGCCGTCCAATCTCTTCTTGAAAACCTTCAGTGACTGAGCACCCATATTACATCCAGCCTGTTTGGGCCAGAGCAGTCTGAAAACTTATATCCCTTCCTTTCTTTTATTCTGGCATGGAATGCGGAAAGAGATTCAGCTATGGAGCTTCTGCAGTAAATCATAGTTTCTTGCCTACCCAAGAACTACAGACCTGAGATTCCTGGGAAGGTGCAACCCATTAATTTAACCGCACCTTCTATTTCTGTTTCCCATAAAAAGGCTCCAAAGTGCTAATTAAAAGACCTAATAGGAAATTAACCGCAAATGAAGGTCGGGAGGTCAATACAGAGAGTTCCAGGAAGCAAGGAGGTCATTTCTTGCCAACCTGCTGGCACAAGACATGATCCTCAGAAACATCCATCCATGCACAACTTGGACCTTCTCCTGCCATACACACCATCTGGGTGTGTGCACACACTTTTAATAGATTATGGTATTGTTTACTTGCAATTCTTAGCCACGCTGTGCACATTAGAGGGAGGACGGGAGAGAGGGAGGAATGAACATGATGGTGGCTTGGGGGTCAGCCAGATTTCCCAACTGTTCCCTCCCCCTTCACATTCCAGGGTCTTGATCTGGCTTGGAAGGTTTCTCAAATGAATTCCAGATTTAAAGGCAAGAGTGCTTTGCTGCCGCTTTCCACTCCTTTGCATGGAAGAGAAAACTGTAGCAGGAAGAGGGAAAGCTGCTAGAATTCCAGGGGAAATCCGAGGACAATAATTCCAGGAGCAAGTACCAAGCAGAGCATTAAGTCCAGTGTTCTTCATCAATGCTGCTGGGTCTTCTAATTTTGTATTTTTTGTTAACACCTTTGTCTGCTGATTATTAATCTTGAAACCTGCTATTCTTCTGTTTGGCCCATTAATCTTTCAAGTCCCTTTAAAGCAGAATATCCCAGCCTTGGCAACTTGAAGATGTGTGAACTTCAATTCCCAGAATTCCCCAGCCAGCACAGGATTTTCCAAACCCAGCAGTGTCGTCTGCAAAAGTCCTTAACTTATTATAAATTTACTCCACACAAACTGTCTCAATGTCTCTGTAATTCTCAGCAATTTTTGTTTTGTTAGATATTCATCTGTTTTTCACTAGATGGGGGTCATTTCCTGTATACAAATTGGAATATCAATGAAATGTTCTTTCTAGGGCTGTATTTTGTTGGAGACTGGCTAAGCCAGGGGAAAGAGTCAAGTGGAGAATTAGCCTGGAATCCTTACGAAGACACAAGAGAGAAAGAAGTTTCCACCCTGAGTATCTTATCTAGTCTGGCCCAGATGCAAACCACCAATCTGGAAGATTCCTGTGAAATAGGCATAAAACAATAAAGTAGCTAGTTTGAACTCTGCACGTATGGAAATGATTGTTCGCCCCTGACAATCATCCATTAGTATAGTATCTCCTTCTCCTAACTTCAATATTCTTTTCTTTCTTTGTAATTTCTAGGCTAGCCACTTCCCTGGTTTATTTACAAAATCAAACATTTTTCCCTTTACATAATTAATTCTTTCCATTATCTTCCCTGGAGACACCCTTTAATTTTTATTCTTTTCTCTTAAAATTGCTTGTGCCTTTTCTCGACTCTTCCTTTTAAGTTCACTATTATGTTGTATAATAATGTCTAATAAAACCTTTACCTGCATCGCAAACCATTCTTAAATCAATGCCTTTACCTTATTTATCTTCAAAAAATTATTTTCCTTTTACAATCCACTCTTGCTTCTTTTCCTAGCAACTTTTCTAAATGAATTATATTTCCCTTTATGAAGCAAAGTTACAGAACTATGATCCAAAACCACCTTGGATAACGTATCTGCCTTAGAGAGCTGAGTAGCCAAGGTCTTTGGAATGCACAGGTACAGTATAGGTGGTACCTTGCTCAATAGCAGTAACCGTGAGAGGGATCTTGGAGTCCTAGTGGACAACCACTTAAATAGGAGCCAGCCGTGTACAGCAGCTGCCAAAAAAGCCAACACAATTCTAGGCTGATCAACAGAGGGATAACATCAAGATCACGTGAAGGGTTAATACCACTTTATAAGGCCTTGGGAAGGCCACACGTGGAATACGGCATTCAGTTTTGGTCACCACGATGTAGAAAAGATGTGGAGACTCTAGAAAGAGTGCAGAGAAGAGCAACAAAGATGATTAGGGGACTGGAGACTAAAATATATGAAGAACGGTTGCAGGAACTGGATATGTCTAGTTTAATGAAAAGAAGGACAAGGGGAGATATGATAGCAGTCTTCCAATATCTCAGGGGTTGCCCTAAAGAAGAGGGAGTCAAGCTATTCTCCAAGGCACCTGAGGGTAGAACAAGAAGCAATGGGTGGAAACTAATCAAGGAGAAAAACAACTTACAACTAAGGAGAAATTTCCTGACAGCTAGAACAATTAATCAGTGGAACAGAAGTTGCCTCCAGAAGTTGTGAATGCCCCAACACTGGAAGTCTTTAAGAAGATGTTGGATAGCCATTTGGTGTAGGGTTTTCTGCCTAGGCAGGGGGTTGGACTAGAAGACCTCCAAGGTCCCTTCCAATTCTGCTATTATATTGTATTGTATTGTGTTGATTAGGGGGCTGGAGGCTAAAAATATGATGAACGGTTGCAGGAACTGGGTATGTCTAGTTTAATGAAAAGAAGGACTAGGGGAGACATGATAGCAGTCTTCCAATATCTTAGGGATTGCCCCAAAGAAGAGGGAGTCAAACTCTTCTTCAAAGCACCTGTGAGTAGAACAAGAAGCAATGGGTGGAAACTAATTCTGCAACTTAGAACTGAGGAGGAATTTCCTGACAGTGAGAACAATGAATCAGTGGAACAGAAGTTGCCTCCAGAAGTTGTGAATGCCCCAACACTGGAAGTCTTTAAATAGATGCTGGATAGCCATCTGTCTGAAATGGGCTTCCTGCCTAGGCAGGGGGTTGGACTAGAAGACCTCCAAGATCCCTTCCGACTCTGATATTGTATTATTGTATTATTATTGTATTATTATTATTGTATTGTAATATTGTATTACTGAATTCACATCAGGTCTCTTTTTGAAAGGGATCTCTGTGTCTTTCAGAAAAGGAGGTTTTGAATCTTTGAATTGCCATTTTTTTGCCTCCATGTATCAAACGGTTCTAAATTGCCCACCAAATCAAAGACTTTTTTTTAAAAGTTGCCTTGGGTGATTTTAATATTTTCCTCAGAAGTTCTGTTCGGTTGTGGGGAGATCACTCCTCTCCATCAAACGCCGATTTTCATGTGCAAAACCCATTAAACATAAGACATTTATAAAACAATATTTTGTTCTTATTTGGGGCATGCATTCCAATATCAAAGTCTTAGGCAAATTAACTATCGAGCACCCAGACTGTGTGAGCAAGAAAGGGATGCGACAGTCATAACTCTGAGGATCGGTCACCACCGTAAACTCCACTGTTAAAGAATAGTCGTAAGTTGAGAGAGTCTTCTATTCAAACTTACAATCCCTGGATTCTTGTTGTTCTTGGGAGTTAGGGATAGTGAGCTAGAAAAGATATGTGGAAGATTGTTTCTGTACACCAGTGGTTCCCAAACTTGGCAACTTTAAGACTTGTGGACTTGTGGACTCTGCAGAGCTGGCTGGAGAATTCTGGGAGTTGAAGTCCACAAGTCTTAAAGTTGCCAAGTTTGGGAACCACTGCTGTACACAGTAAGGAAGATTACTGTTTGCACAAAAATGGAAAGATGCACCCACAATGGAGGGATGGCTGATGAAGAGTACGGGACTCTCCGAGATGGCTAAATTGACTTCTTTGATCAGAGAAAAGAAAGATTGATATCTTTGTTTATTGCTGACTAGCAACCCCTTATAGACTTTTAGCGAGAGACGGGGGGGGGGGGGATGAAATTATGATTTATGTTTCTGATGACTAGACAGGCTGAATTGGAAAAGAGGCATGTTATAACCATAGAGTAAGTGGTAAATATATAACTATAATTAAAGCTGCGGTGAGGAAGATCAGAAACTATTTCTCTGTGGTTTTTTTTCCCCTTTGTTGCATATATATGTATAATTAAAGTTATAGGAGAGATTCTAATTAAAGTTAGAGGACTGGTTAAGCAAGCGGGGAAAGGAAGAAGGGGAAAGGGGGAAAGGGAAAGCAGGAATTCCGCTCTGGCCTGCATCCATCCGCCTTTCGTCCGACAAGGATGTGGCTGCCTGAGCGCATTGTTCCAAGAGGGAACACCATGCCCTGCTGGGGGGAGCTTTGAGGAGCCCCAGAACAGAGACAGAAAGTTCCTTGTAACGGTGCGGGGAAACTAGGTTATCCCAGGCAGATTTCACAGTCCGCTGTTTGCCGTTGGCTGAGAAACGCTGTCGGAACAAAGGCAGCCATTGTTTCCTCTTGGAACGCTGCCACCACGCAGGGAATTAAAGTCCCCGTTACCTCTCTGGCTAACCGAGACCATCCCTTCTTCAAAGCTTCGGCCTTCTGACTATCCAGGATCCGGGAGAGGTTTGGCAAACACCAGCCCTCCAGGCAACCTAGCTGACAGGACCTGGGTTCACACAACATGCTGGTCTCCAAAACCTGGGTTTACCGAAACAGGCAGGCCTCAGTTTACAGCGGGTCATTTAGCGATTCTCCCACACTTACAACCGTCGTAGCATCCCCACGTGATCAAGAGTCCGATGTTTGCAAGGGACTCGTATTTATGACGGTGGCAAAGGTCCTGGGATCTCCTTTTGCGACCTCCCAAACAAGGAAAGACAACGGGGGCCCCACATTTCCTTAACCCAACCGTATTTACTGCCGTAACTACTGCAGTGGTGACTCGCCTAACAAGTGTGGCAGGGAAGGTTGTAAAATGGGGCCAAACTCACTTAACGCCTGTCCCGCTTAGCAACTGGGACCTACCTTCCCATTAAGAGCCCAAACCTGGTTTAATGGAAGTCATTGTCTTGGCATGAAGACCCCCCCAAGCCTGTTAGGGTTAGTGAAACACAAAGGTTGCCTTCACATTCCTCTCCGCCTGCCAAGACATCACACCTTTCCCGAGTGAGGGTCTTAACGGGTCATGTAAGACCTCAAATAACCCAAACCCCTTTGAGCAGAGAAATTAGGTCCCCAGCCTTGGCCTCTCTAAGCCCCGGGGACTTCAACTCCCAGAATTCCCCCAGCCAGGAGGCTGGAAAATACAGCCCCCCCCCAAAAAAAACTCCTTCTTCTTAGGGCTGCTAATTATTGTTTCAACCCCCAAATAACTTTTATTTCTTTCAAAGAAGCATTCATCAAATAAAATAGCAGGGTCCGCAAAAAAGGTAATCCAGCTGGGCCTTTTGGGAGCTCTTCCTCCAGAGCCCAGGTGGCGCAGTGGTTAAATGCAGCACTGCAGGCTACTTCAGCTGACTGCAGTTCTGCAGTTCGGCGGTTCAAATCTCACCGGCTCAAGGTTGACTCAGCCTTCCATCCTTCCGAGGTGGGTGAAATGAGGACCCGGATTGTTGTTGGGGGTAATATGCTGACTCTGTAAACCGCTTAGAGAGGGCTGAAAGCCCTATGAAGCAGTATATAAGTCTAACTGCTATTGCTATTGCTATTGCAGTTCGGCTGTTCAAATCTCACCGGCTCAAGGTTGACTCAGCCTTTCATCCTTCCGAGGTGGGTGAAATGAGGACCCGGATTGTTGTTGGTGGCAATATGCTGACTCTGTAAACCGCTTAGAGAGGGCTGAAAGCCCTATGAAGCGGTATATAAGTCTAACTGCTATTGCTGCTATCGAGCCCCCACCCCCACCCCGTTTCTTCCCAGCTGCAGCTACAAATACGTCTCCCACCCATCCCCACCAGACTCCCCCCGTTCCCCTCAAGGCCACTGACGCCTCCCATCTCGGCCCCTGAAGGAGACAGGCTGAAGCCATCCTGAAGAGGTGATGAAGTTGGGGCCAGAATTCCCATTCGTAAGTAAAGGTGGTTGTTAAGTGAGTCGAGGCCTGATTTTACAAGTTACCGCCACCGTTGGTAAGCGAAGCGTGTGGATGTTAAGCAATACCGGATTGCAACTTTCCCAGGTGGGCAGGTCACGGATGGCGGTGATCCCGAGGACGCCGCCACCCTCATAAATATTGTGAATTTTGAATCACGTGACTGGGGACGCTGCCAACGGTTGTAACCCTGAGGACTGGTCATAAGCCACTTTTACCAGTTTGCAACTGAACAGCAGAGTTTTAACTAGCAGGGACCGATCTAGAAAAACTGATTCAGTAAAGGACAAAAACTGCATAAAAGAAGAATAAACAGGTCTGGCATTTAAGCCAAACCTGCAGAAGGTGGTTTGAAAAATCTGAGCATTGCAGTGAAAGCACCAAAGTGCTGGTTGAGATTTTGCAGAGTCCCCACTGCTGACGTTCTGTGATGGGATCTGTAGTCCAGCCCCTCTGGGACATGGCTGGCTGGGAAAAGCTACAATCCCAGGGAGCCATGTGTCTTTGACACCTTCTCACACTTTACGAGCTGTTTGTAACACACGTAAATGACACACAATAGCGTGTAGAAGCAGTGTTTCTCAACCTTGGCGACTTTCAGTCCTTTGGACTTCAGCTCCCAGAATTCCCCTGGCTGGGGACTGAAAGGTCCACAGGACTGAAAGGTCCACAGGACTGAAAGTCGCCAAGGTTGAGAAACGCTGGTGTAGAGAGAGAGTAAAGGGAGGAGGGGATCCCAGCGGCACAAGAGATCGAGAAGAAATCAGCCAGAGATGCACAATGAAATTGGGGGAGCAAAGGCTGTTGCCCCTTCTGGCACACACAACAGCAGAGGAAGCCTTTGGCGAGGGGACTCAGGGGAGGGGAGGGGGGAGGATCTGCTGACCGACCTCATTTCTCCAGCCCTCCCATCTCAATGCCTGGAGCAGCCCCTAAATCCGAGGTGTCCAAAGGGGGACCAGCAGTAACTCCCTCAAGGATGGATGCAACACTTTTCTCCCTCCCTCCCTCCTTTCCTCCTTATTCCCTCATCTCTTCCTTCTCTTTCTCCTTCCTTCCTTTGTCCCTCCCTCCTTTCCATTCTTCCTCCCTCTCTCCTCCTTCCTTCCTTCCCTACTTTCCTCCTCGTTCCTCCGTCTCTTCCTTCTCTTCCTCCTTCCTTCCTTTGTCCCTCCCTCCTTTCCATTCTTCCTCCCTCTCTCCTCCTTCCTTCCTTCCTTCCCTACTTTCCTCCTCATTCCTCCGTCTCTTCCTTCTCTTTCTCCTTCCTTCCTTCCTTTTTTCCCTCCATCCCTTTCCATTATTCCTTCCTTCCTTTCTCCTTCTTTCTCTTCTTTCTCCTTCCTTCCTTCCTTTTTTCCCTCCATCCCTTTCCATTATTCCTTCCTTCCTTTCTCCTTCTTTCTCTTTTTTCTCCTTCCTTCCTTCCTTTTTTCCCTCCATCCCTTTCCATTCTTCCTTCCTTCCTTTCTCCTTCTTCCTCTTCTTTCTCCTTCCTTCCTTCCATTTCCCTTTCCTTCCTCACTCCCTTAATCATCTGACTGCTTGGGCTCAAGATCTTGACCACTTGACCCAGGCCCCATCCCATTGGCCCCTGCCCACTCCTCTAGGCCAGCCCCTCCCCTGCCTCCTTGACCCCCTCACCCACCTAAAGCACAGTGGCTTCTCAATGCATCAAGGTAGCCCTTCCCTGCCTGCCTTCCCCACCCCCCACTCCTCCATTCCCAACTGGACAAAGCTTCTGGCTGAGCAGAACATACCCCTCCCCACAACGCCCCCTCCCCAGCTCTCAGAGCGGAGGGGGCTGCTGAGATGAGACAGAAGACCAACTACCTGTCCCCAAATTTAGGGAGAGGCGCCCTGTTGCATCACTGCATTTCATTAACCGTCTCTGTCCTGCAACACACTCACAAACACACACACACACAAACAAACAAACACAATCACCCCACCCCGTGGGTTTTTATACCAAATTCAGTGGCTCCTCACTCCTTCCTTTATCCCTCAGCTCCAGCTTCAGCTCTGGGTACCCCACGGAGGATTCCCCCCCCCCCCAAAAAAAGACACGAGGGTCTTAATTAAAAGCCAAACTAACGGCTGGGGAAACTCCCGGATGCGGGAGAGAAACACATGCGTTTAAATTCCTGCTCACCGGGCGATTGTAACCCCTTTCTGAAGCTCCAACAACAACAAGAGCAGCAAAATAAATTTCTCTCTGCCTCCAGAGCAGCTGCTGAAACGCAACCAGCCGAATTCCTTTCATCCTTCATTGCAACTATTTAAAAAAGCAGAGACGGAAGCCGTACCTGGCAGCCGGCAGGGATGCAGATCCAGGCTGGTAGGGGGGGTGGGGGCACGAGACAGCGGGGGTGGCAACTGTCTCCCCGGGGCGAGAGGGAAGCCGGCGAGAGGGAAGCCAGCCGGCTCTCGCCAGCCCTGCAAAGGAAACTCCCTCCGTTGTCCGAGGAGCCCATCCCTGTCCCCACCGCCTGCTAGTTACGCCGAGGGAACATCCCGGGGTTGCCATGGCGACGCTTTACCTCCAGCAGTGGTCCAGCCTCTGCCTCCCAGATCATCCCAGGCATCCCTCGGGCGGCTGGGCATCACCTGCCTCCTGTCCAGATGTGGCACCCAGCAGAAGGACAGAGAGGGGCTCTCCTCCTCCTCCTCCTCCTCCTCCGTACGAGGGGCTCGTCCCCGACACGGCAGACGCCTCGCTAATTCTTCACCCGCCTCAGGCCACATGGGCTGGCTGCCAGATGTTCTTCCAGGCAGTGTCTCTTGGAGGAAACTCCAGCCCCCACCGTGCTGGGATGGGCATGATGGAAGGACCTCCTTCCCTGCTCCCCGGGAACAGGTGAGGGGGGGGTGGATTTTCTGTGTTTGATATGGGAGGAAATGTGCCCACTTTGGGTCCCCAAATCAAATAAAGACCAATCAAGGACAAGATTTGCAGCTCAGGGCAGAAAGGAGGGGACCCCACCCCAAAACAGACCGTTTGCATCTGGAGGAGACATCCTGGGACCCCCAAATCCTGTGTGCACAACCATCCTTTCAATTACCCATTTCGTCTCTTAGGAATACACTTTTTGGGCCTTTTAAAAATCAGTAACGTCCAAGTAGGGATAAAAGGAGCGTAGCTGAAATCAGGGACCGACCAGCCATCCAGCTACACTGCAGAACCAAACAGGCCACGATCCGGCCAGGTTTCTTCTCTCAATCCCGGATAAAAGCATGTTAGTTTCCTGGCTAAGCAGACCAACGTTCCTTGAATTCCAGGCCCCTCGAGGACGCCGCCACCCTCCTCCCTCCATCCGAGAGTCCGGGCTGTGCGAGGGAGATGAGCAGGGCAGGAAAAAACCAGCTCAGGTCTTCGGAGGCAAAGGAAACTGTCTCGAGGTGGTCTCGGCTTCCCTCCCAGGGGCTCATGTCCTGCCATGTTTGTGGCGAAAACGGCTCCCTGATTCTTCATAGAAGAGCGGAACGCAAACCCTCAGATGAGGACCACAATCAGGGCCCAAATCTCTGTGGCTGAGCAAGGTGGTTGCACAGTGAGTTGATGCAAATGACTGCTGTTGTTAAGTGAATCACATGGTCGTTGAGCAAATCCAGCTCCCCCCCCCTTTGACGTGGCTAGTGGGAAGGTCCTAAACGGCCATCCTAAGTGCTTCCCGTATCAAATAAACAAGTAATCTTGCTGGTTGCCCAAGTGCCCAGATTTTGACCACGGGGGGAATACAGAAACCGTCATAAGTGCGAGGACTGGTTGTAAGCCACGCATTTCAGCGGCATAACTACCAACAGTGGCTAAATGAATGGATTTACGTTGAAGATCAACTGCCTGTTTTGATTACTGCAGTGAGAATCTGGACAGGCTCTTCCTCCAAACTGACCCCTTGGACTACAATACCCAGTATCCACTGGAGCATCAGGAAGCTCTCTGCTGGCTCAGAGTCCAAGCAAGATTACCTCCCCAAGAAACTCGGGGCAACCAAGACGTTCCTATGTCATGAGAAGGGGGAGGGCTTTAAATGCAACCCCACATTTTGTTTTCGTTTGTTTGCCTCTGCAGTCCTCCAAGAAAAAGAGAGGAAGAGGAAGAGAGGCCCTCCTGTGCAGAATGAAGGCAGCCACGGAGGACAGCCTCTGATTGGTTGACGTAGCCCACTTATTGTGGCCTGACTGGCCAATCAGAGAGGAAACAGAGCAGGGAGGTCAGGAAGCCTCTCCTCTCAACTAATGACGATTTAATTAACCATGGTTAGACAAACCCTCATACGGTGTTTCTCAATCTCATGTCGTATGGACTTCAACTCCCAGAATTCCCCAGCAAGCATGGAGAATGGGGGAGAGCGCTGACTAGTGAATTGTGGGAGTTGAAGTCCATCTTAAGGGAGCCAAGTTGGAGAAATACTGCCCTTTGGCATCACAATCTGTGATCCTTGGCAGTGCAGGATGGGGTGCTGGCTGGCTCTATCTGGCGATTACTTCACAGAATTATGTTGTTACGAGAAAAAATATATCCCTATTTTTGGTTCCTAGCCACCTTCATTCAGTCTGGTGAAAGTGAACGCTTTGGTTGAGAACACAATAAGGCTGGAAGGGACCTCGGAGGTCTTCTAGTCCAGCCCTCTGCTCAAGGCAGGAGGCCTACCCGTCAGGTGCCCAGTCTATTTTTGAAACCAATTTTCCAAATTAATTTTGGAAACTTTCCAAGAGGCTTTCCAAGGAGAAGAGAATTTCAGAGATGTTTCCATGGGTGGAAGCCTCTAGTGAGGGGGGTCTCCACTGTGCACAACCAGCCTCCCCTTCAGTCCTGGGGGCTCCTCCAGACACCCCAACTCCTGGCGGCTGTTTTCGCATCCTTACATCTTCACTATGTTCTTCCCTTTCCTTCTGCAAAGCTACCTTGCACAGAGCACAGAAACAGAACCGCAAAGAAAGCCCAGATCAAGAACAGAAAAGGAAATCTTGCAAAGTTTCCCAATTTCCACAAGGAAAAAGCTTCCTCAACCGCAGCACAAGGCAGACTCATTAGAAAACTCTGAACAACAGAGAAAAGCAGAGGCCTTCAGGGCAAGGAGAATTAACCCAATTATCTATGTAAATGTGGGCGTGGCTGTAGCCAGGGGAAAGCCAAATTAGTAAACTGGGGGGCCTGAATTCACAAGGCAGATAGGAAAATACCCACAAGCACAAGGGGGGGGGGGCAAGAGTACAGCCAAATCCTTTCAATGCAATCATGATAGGTCAATTCCCCCCAATCTCAGGAAGAGGCCCTGGAAGGAGGCCATCCCTTCAACCTGCAGAGCACCTGCAAGTGAGGCCAAAAACATTCACTGGGCAACCTGTCCCACCAGCCACATCTTTCTGCTTTTAAGGAGCTGCACACAGAGAATGTAGCCACACCAACTGCTTGGGTTAAGTAAGAATCCCACGGGGTCTGTTTATTTCATGCTTCTCCTTCCTGGGGACAGACCCCCGAGGGCAGGAGAACAAGGGGAGCGTCCTTCTCACCCCCTTCTTGAGCAAGGAAAGAAAAGGCTGCAAAAATATTCTCTCTCTCTCTCTCTCTTTCAGCATCACAATTCCTTCAGCCTTTCATGCAGCCCACCTTCCAAGCCAGAGATTGCAAGTGGAAGACCTTACATGGTCTAGAGGAGAAAGACCTCCAGGGAAGAGTGAGGCCTCTGCTCTGCCAGTCAGTTTAGAGCTTCTGCCCCTCCACCCTTCGGTCCCATCTCTAGGCTGAAACTCCTTCAACTTCTCCCTCTATTTGCACTGAGTTGGCATTGCCTCTTGCTCTGCCTCTGTCTGTCTGTCTGTCTATCTAGCTAGCTAGCTATCTGTCTGTCTATCGACATGTATGGTTGTGCGACTGTTGTTTATTTTTATTATTTGTATTTCGTTTTTATGTTCCCCTTTTTCCCCTCTTGAATTGTTTGCCGCCCTGAGTCCTCCCAGAGAAGGGCGGCATATAAATAATAAAATTCTATTCTATTTTATTCTATTCTATCTGTCTATCTGTCTATCTATCTATCTATCTATCTATCTATCTATCTATCTATCATCTATCTATCTAGCTATCATCTATCTATCATCTATCTATCTATCTATCTATCTATCTATCTATCTATCATCTATCTAGCTAGCTATCATCTATCTATCATCTATCTATCTATCAAGCTATCTATCTATCTATCTATCCATCCATCCATCCATCCATCCATCCATCCATCCATCCATCCATCCATCCATCCATCTTCTTTCACCTTCAACCAGTTTCCTTAAATGCATCTGAGGGATAACAGTAACTGATGGGAGCTAATCAAAGAGAAGCAACTTAAAACTAAAGAGAAATTTCCGGACAGAACCATGAAAAGCAGAGGAACAGAAATTGCCTCCAGAGGTTGTGAGTGCTCCAACACTGGAGGTTTTCAAGAAGAGGCTGGACTGATATATATGATAAACAGTCTCCTACTTGAGGAGGGGGTTGGACTAGAGCAGTGTTTTTCAACCACTGTGCCGTGGCACACTAGTGTGCCGTGACATAGTGTAAGGTGTGCCGTGGGAAAAACACTTTATATATAGTCAATATAGGCACAGAGTTAAATTTTTTTAACATTTTCTAATGGTGGTGTGCCTTGTGATTTTTTTCATGAAAAAAGGGTGCCTTTGCACAAAAAAGGTTGAAAAACACTGGACTAGAGGACCTCCACGGTCCCTTCCAACTCTATGATTCCGTCATTTCCAGGACCGTTCTCACATCCGAGATGGCTGATGCATTTCCCAGCAACTTTAATTCCAATTTCTACTTCTTCTAGTCCAGCATTTCTGATTATTCATTGTGCATATTATAGCAAAGAAATCAGCAGATAACATGCAATGCCAGGAATTCTCCTCCCCCCCCCCCCAGTTCTGAACTATTTAGAGGTTTCTTCTTCCATTTTAGCGGCTGCTTCCTACTCATCCCTGAAATTTAATAGGCAAAGCTTAGGGGGGAACCTTGCAAAATCTATCACTTCTTGCCAAGGGCCATTTCCTGGGAAGCCCAAGAAGGGGAGGCTTGTGACCCTCCCCAAATCCTTCAGGGCCCCCCTGGGGTGCAGGAATCCTGGGGGGGGGGCATGTTCTCTGCCTTCCTTCTCTGGAGGACTGCAGGCTCTGAGGCTCTAGTTGAGGAAAAGGGGTTGAGGAGGAGGGAGGAGGCAGAGGGGGGCAGATGTGGTGATGGGGCTTTGTGGGGGAAGCAACGGGAGGAGGGAAAACCCGGCTTCTGCAGCCAAGAACCCAGGCCAGGCGAGAACCACAGGCCAGATGTCTCTGCTCCGTGTTTTACAACTTCCCCCACACGCTCCTCCTTCTCACAAGTGGATTCCTCTTTGGCCCCAGAATTTCTGCAAACCATTAAATGCCCCCCCAGTCGAAGACGATGGGCAGGTCAGCATCTGGGCAAAGGGGGGGCTCAACTCCTCTGAGACACGTGACCCCCGGGGTGGCTGTCAGAACCGCAGAACCGGGTCATAAACACCTGGGGGAGGTCCGTCAAAACTTTGAGTGGTTGCTAAGCAACTGGTCGTAAGTCCAGACTTTCTGTATTGCAAGAGGAGGGTTTGGCAACTCTCCCCCTGCGGCTTTGGTGGCAGCAAGACCTGGGAATTCAGAACCGGGGCCTGGGTGCAGATTCAGCCAGTAGGGATACATCCTATGCATTAAGGACCCTTGGCCAAGCGGCCGGTTGCCAGGGTGCCAACCGCCAGAAGGGTGAAGGGGGGGGGATCCCAGCCTCTTCTTGTCAGAAAACCTCCCGAGAACCATCCACAAAGCCCCCCCCTCACAAGAACTCCCCAGCCCAAGGGATGCTGTGGGCGCTGGTTAAGGGGCAGGCCTAGAAACCCTGAGGTGGTGAGTTCTAGTCCTGCGGGAGCCCTGAAAGGCAGCTGGGTGACCTTGGACCCCTCCCTCCCTCTGTTGCGATGGGGGAAAGAGGAGGAGGAGGAGGAGGAGGAAGGATCAGAGGGTCTCTTCCCCACTTTAAGTTATGCATCAAGTAAGAAGGGTTATCACTTGACTTATCACCAGCCATCCGCTTAGTGACGGTTTGAAGTTCGGAGACTCGGGAGCGTTTTTCACAGCCCAGATTCTGGGAGGGGGGCTCCCCCCATCTGAAAGGCACCAAACTCGAGGAAGGCTGGGCTGAGAGGTTTTCCTGGGAAAACCTGCTCCAAAACTGCCCTTCTGGGCAAGGAGGGGGGGGGGGGGTTTGCTGGGCAGTCCCGGAGCTACACTGAGGCTTCTCCGCTGGGAAAGCCGAGCCGCCGCTGCCCCGAGAGGCTCAGCCGGGTCTGCCGGGGCTTTTAGGCGCGGACCTCGCCCGCTGGGCAGCCTTTTCGGGAGCATCGCGCCTCTGCCTCGCCTCGCCCGGCTCCCTTCGGAAGTGAGGAAGGGACGCCGCGGAAGCCCAGGTGGGGCGCTTAGGGCGGGCTTGGCGGCAGGAGGAGCCCCGGCGCCCCTTCCTCCAAGCGGGGCCCGAAGTGGGCAGGGGGCGGGCGGGGGGCCTCCCACCTCCCACCCCGAGCAACTGCGGCGTCCCGTCGGGGGCGCCCAGGGCAGCCTCGACCCCCGCCAGCCTCCCCGCCGCCCCACTGACCTGGGGACGCTCCGCTGGGCGGCCGCTCCTTGGCGCCCCGTGGCCGGCTGCAGTTGCCCTTCGGCGGCAACGCTTTCTCCTGCCGCCCCTTTCCGGCCAGGGGACACTCCGGGACAGCCCTGCTGCTCTGGCCGCCTCCGGGCGGCGTTGGGTCGGTTAGCAGCTCCGGCCAGGCCGGGGGGAGGGGGTGGCGAGAAGACGCCTGGCGGGCGGGGGGCGCCGCTTCCCTTGCAGCCTGCGAAGCCGCGCTGGGTCCCCGGGGGCGCTGCTGTGGGGGCAGAGGGGCTCCCCGGGGCTCCGGTGGGGGCAGGGGGGCTTCCCGGGGCTCCGGTGGGGGCAGAGGGGCTCCCCGGGGCTCCGGTGGGGGCAGAGGGGCTCCCCGGGGCTCCGGTGGGGGCAGAGGGGCTCCCCGGGGCTCCGGTGGGGGCAGGGGGGCTTCCCGGGGCTCCGGTGGGGGCAGGGGGGCTCCCCGGGGCTCCGGTGGGGGCAGAGGGGCTCCCCGGGGCTCCGGTGGGGGCAGAGGGACTTCCCGGGGCTCCGGTGGGGACAGAGGGGCTTCCCGGGGCTCCGGTGGGGGCAGAGGGGCTCCCCGGGGCTCCGGTGGGGGCAGGGGGGCTTCCCGGGGCTCCGGTGGGGGCAGGGGGGCTTCCCGGGGCTCCGGTGGGGGCAGGGGGGCTTCCCGGGGCTCCGGTGGGGGCAGGGGGGCTTCCCGGGGCTCCGGTGGGGGCAGAGGGGCTTCCCGGGGCTCCGGTGGGGGCAGGGGGGCTTCCCGGGGCTCCGGTGGGGGCAGGGGGGCTTCCAGGGGCTCCGGTGGGGGCAGGGGGGCTTCCCGGGGCTCCGGTGGGGGCAGAGGGGCTTCCCGGGGCTCCGGTGGGGGCAGAGGGGCTTCTGGGGGCTCCGGTGGGGGCAGGGGGGCTTCCCGGGGCTCCGGTGGGGGCAGGGGGGCTTCCCGGGGCTCCGGTGGGGGCAGGGGGGCTTCCCGGGGCTCCGGTGGGGGCAGAGGGGCTTCCCGGGTCTCCGGTGGGGGCAGGGGGGCTTCCCGGGGCTCCGGTGGGGGCAGGGGGCTTCCCGGGGCTCCGGTGGGGGCAGGGGGGCTTCCCGGGGCTCCGGTGGGGGCAGAGGGGCTTCCCGGGGCTCCGGTGGGGGCAGGGGGGCTTCCCGGGGCTCCGGTGGGGGCAGGGGGGCTTCCCGGGGCTCCGGTGGGGGCAGGGGGGCTTCCAGGGGCTCCGGTGGGGGCAGAGGGGCTTCCCGGGGCTCCGGTGGGGGCAGAGGGGCTTCCCGGGGCTCCGGTGGGGGCAGAGGGGCTTCCCGGGGCTCCGGTGGGGGCAGAGGGGCTTCCCGGGGCTCCGGTGGGGGCAGGGGGGCTTCCCGGGGCTCCGGTGGGGGCAGAGGGGCTTCTGGGGGCTCCGGTGGGGGCAGAGGGGCTTCTGGGGGCTCCGGTGGGGGCAGAGGGGCTTCCGGGGGCTCCGGTGGGGGCAGGGGGGCTTCCCGGGGCTCCGGTGGGGGCAGAGGGGCTTCTGGGGGCTCCGGTGGGGGCAGAGGGGCTTCTGGGGGCTCCGGTGGGGGCAGAGGGGCTTCTGGGGGCTCCGGTGGGGGCAGAGGGGCTTCTCGGGGCTCCGCTGTACAACCTGCGGAGAGCAGCGCTGGACGCCCCGCGACAACCCTCTGGTCCGGCCCTGCAGCTGCCGCCCCCCCACCCCAAAGGCTGGAGGGTCCGGCCACCAGTCCCGCGCGCCGCTGCGCCCCCGGCGCGTCCGGCGAAGGATGGGCTCGGGCAGCGCTGGGGAAGCCTGGTGGTCTCGCAAAGGGGCGCGTCCGACTGCCGCCCCCCGCCCTGGCCGGAGCCCGGGGGGCTGCGAGGCTCCTGTGCCCGGAGGGGAGAGAAGCGCCGGTGGGACGAGGCTCTGGCGGGCAGCCACTCGCCCCCTTCCCGATGGGTGGACTTCAACTCCCAGGATTCCCCCGGCAGCCGCTTCCAGATTTGGGGGCCTCCCGGACTCCCCCCCCCTTTTCCCTCCGTCTTTGGAGGCAGCTTTTGCGGCGCCCCTCCGAAGGCAGCCCGGGCAGCGCCTGCCCTCTAGTGGCCGCCTGTGGGAAATGCCCGGGAGACCCTCCCAACATTCAGGCTGCTTGAAATGGGGGGCAAGGCGGGCGGGAGGGGAGGGGGGGCAGCAGCGCTCCTTGCCCTCCATGGAGCCCCCCCACCCTTTGCCCCGCCCACTTTCCCTCCCCACGTGCGGGGGGCGGGGGGGGGGCTTTCTTCATGCTGCGCTTTCTGTATCCTACCCCGTTTGTCCAAACAATCATCTTTAACAATCTTGGGCGTTTGTGTAGTTGTGTGTCCAGTGGGTGGTGTGGAAAATGGCAAAACTGACTTAAAGAATGTCTCTAATTTGGTTTCGAGTTGGAAATCTCTGCTGGGCTTTTTGCTCGAAGCTGGAAGAAAATATGAATCTGATATTTTTTTTATTTTGGATGATTAGGATGATTTTGTAAGTATAGAAAGAGCTTGAAATGTTGTCAAATGGAAAGCAAAAAGGTCGGGAGGTTTTTTTTTTATAATAAATTTTATTTCTCATATATACATTCACAATTATATAATCTCATAACTGTTGTTAATAATATGTATTTATAACAATTTTTCTCCCCTACAATTGACAATATAATTGAGATTGCTTTCTTACCATCCCATACACCCATCTTATTTTACAACAATCCTACTTCTTCTTCCTTCCCTCTTTCCCTCCTTCCTTCTCTCCTTCCCTCCTTCCTTCCCCCTTCCTTCCCTCCTTTCTTCTCTCCTCTCCTTCCTTCCCTCCTTCTTTCCCTCCTTCCTTCCCCCTTCCTTCCCTCCTTTCTTCTCTCCCTCCCTCCTTCCTTCCCTCCTTCCTTCTCTCCTTCTCTCCTTCCTTTCCTCCTTCCTTCCCTCCTTTCTTCTCTCCTTCTCACCTTCCTTCCCTCCTTTCTTCTCTCCTTCTCTCCTTCCTTTCCTCCTTCCTTCCCTCCTATCTTCTCTCCTTCCTTCCCTCCTTTCTTCTCTCCTTCCCTCCTTCTTTCCCTCCTTCCTTCCCTCCTTCCTTCCCTCCTTTCTTCTCTCCTTCCTTCCCTTCGGGAGGATTTTTTGTGTCACTTTCTGCAGTGGTCTCCAACCTTGGCAACTTTAAGACCTCTGGACTTCAACTCCCAGAGTTCCTCAGCCAGCAAAGCTGATCTACTGCACCAAAGAAAGTCAGAAGTCATCAAAGTTGTTGAAAAGAGCCAAGAACCGAATTGCTTTTACACAACGCTCAGTGACTCTCCCCTCCCATTGGAACCTCGGATGAGTCCTGGACTTACAACGGTTCATTTAGCGACCATTTAGTGACATTTCTGTTTGTCCGCTTCTGACCACTGCAGCATCCCACGGTCACACGATCAAACTCCAGATGCTGGGTAACTGGTTCATATTTACGACCGTCGCATCGTCCCGGGGTCACGAGATCCCTTTTTGCGACCTTCCGACAAGCAAATTCAATGGAGAAGCCAGGCTCACTTAACAACCACGCTACTCACTTAAAATTGCAATGATTCACTTGACAAGTGTGGCAAGAAAATGTTTCCCTTAGCAACAGAAATGTGGGGCTCATATGGTCGTCATAAGTTGAGAACCACCCGTATGGATTTCAGTTTTGAGCCTTGAGTCTCGTCCTTCCATGCTTCACTGACTTGCTAATCCAAGACTTATGCCTAACCCCTTAGAGCAGTGTTTCTCAACCTTGGCGACTTTAAGTCCTGTGGACTTCAACTCCCAGAATCCCCCAGCCAGCTGTCCAGGGCCACATTGATGTCCAGCAGCTCCTGGTACTAATCTAGCTGCTGCTTCATGCGGGCCTCCATCTTGGCCACCTCCCGCTCCTTCTCCGCCAGGAGACGGTGGCTGGTATCCCGCTCCCAGGCCAGGGAATCCTCCAGGTCCCGCAGCTTCGCCTCCTTGGCTGGCAGCTGGGGGGGAGGAAGGCAAGAGAGGGGTGGGGGCCTGGACAGGGGAGGGGGCAGGCAAGCAGACCCCTGCCCCAGATCCCCAATCCCTTTCCATCCCAACCCAAAAGGGTGGAGGGCAAGCAGGGTCTCCTCCTGTGGCAGGGCTGCCCCAGAGATTTTTTTTATTTTTTATTTTTTAGCAGTAGACTTATCTACCGCTTCATAGGCCTTTCAGGCCTCTCTAAGCGGTTTACAGAGAGTCAGCATATTGCCCCCAACAATCTGGGTCCTCATTTTACCCACCTCGGAAGGATGGAAGGCTGAGTCAACCCTGAGCCGGTGAGATTTGAACCGCTGATCTGCTGATCTAGCAGTAGCCTGCAGTGCTGCATTTAACCACTGCGCCACCTTGGCTCTTTAACCACTGCGCCACCTTGGAGATACACCCCGTCCTTGACCCCAAAGATTGCAAGGGGGATCTGGGGGCAGTGCCCCCTCCTGCTTGCTAGTTTGCAAGGCTGTGATGTCCAACCCCAGGGAGGGAAGAGGGGAGGCCTCCCAGAGGGAGGGGGGCCTGTAAGGTTGCTCCCCAGAGGCAGTCCTCCGCATACGGCCCTACGGTCCATTGCCTGATTTTGCAAGTTTTGTTAAGCAAATCGCCATGGTCATTAAGTGAATCATGAAGTCATTAAGTGAATTCGGCATCCCCCATTGACTGCTTGTTGGAAGCCAGCCAGGAAGGACCCAAATGGTGATCAGGTGATGCCAGGAAGCTGCAACCATCGTAAATCCATTCCGGTTGCATTGAACGGTCACTAACAAATGGTTGTAAGTCCAGGACCACCAACACCCCCAAACACTGTTCCCTCTAAGGTGCGCGGCTGCGCAGCCGCGCACATGGCAAGAAAACACCACGCAGCAGTTTCTAACTCGCGCAGTAATTTCTGTCACAGGGTCCGGAAGCTGAGGGGGCCCAGATAATCTAGGGTTAGCATAGGCGCGGGGATGGCGGCAGGAGCTTACATAGCACAGACAATCTCCTAGGACCTCCTAGGCACCGGCTGCACCGCTCATTACCATCAGTCGCCCTGTGTTCAGCAAAGCAAACGTGGGGAAGTCCTTTAAAGCGGCTAGAACTGGCCGCCTGCAAAGGACCTCCGCAGACTTGTTTTGATGAGCACGGAGCGACTGACGGTAGTTTGCGCTGGCTACGGCCACTCAAACTAGCATCAGTTGCCCCCACTGTTCCCTCTAAGGTGCGCGCCTGCGCTGCCGCTCACATGGCTGCAATACCGCGCGCAATAGTTTCTAATTGCCGCGCAGAGGCACATGGGGCAGGTATCTGGACACGAACTACAGAGCGATCGCAATCAAAACCTCCTTGACTTTTTTGGCAGCTGCTGCACACAGCTGGCTCCTATTTAAATGGTTTCCACTAGGACTCCAAGATCTCTCTCACAGTTACTACTATTGAGCGAGGTACCACCTATACTGTACCTGTGCAATACAGAGTTGGGAAGGGATCTCAGTGGTCATCTAGCTCAACCCCCTGCTCCAGCAGGACACTCTATACCATTTCAGACAAATAGCCATCCAGTCTTTACCTAAAGGCGATGATGGTGATGGAACACCCTGTTGCTAAATGCAACAGGCAATAGCAAATTAGCCGACCTCGCAGCAGGTCTGAAGTTGGGGGGGAGTGGGAGCAAAACTCCAGGCAGGGTTCTCTGACTGTTCTAATTCCCCATGAAAACTGTTGTTGCCTCTGAAGCATTTGCTCCAGAGTTTTAAATCTTTAAGATCCCTTTCCCTTTTTTCTTTCCAACCTACACTGATTAGAGAATCCTGAAGTCGGGCGGCAATGTACTGCAGTAGAAAAGGTTTAGCTGGAGGAGGTTTTGATTGCGATCGCTCTGTAGTTCGTGTCCAGATACCTGCCCCACCTGTCTCTGCGCGGCAATTAGAAACTATTGCGTGTGGTATTGCAGCCATGTGAGCGGCCACGCAGGCGCGCACCTTAGAGAGAACAGTGCCAACGACCCCCATTGGGTGATCCAGTCAGTGACTAAAGTGGGACCCATTTCACCAGGCGATTGCAGAAGGAGCTAAACCCACTTGATGCTGCCCCGTATCGTCCGACAAGCGTAGAGTCCCCACAACCCATGAATCCAAATGGAACTAATCTGGGCATGCTGGCTGGGAATTCTGGGAGTTGAAGTCCATGCATCTCAAAGTCACCAAGTTGGAGATTTGAGGCTCCAGGTGTCTGCAGGGAGCTGACTTTCCCCAACGGAATAATCAAAATAAATAAGGAAGGAACAGATCAGGGGCATCCAGGAGAATGTCTGAACATACCGCTACCCATGAGGCCACCCTAATCCGACTCCTGGCACTGCACCCCTTTTCCCAATGACCTGACCGCTTCACAGAAGAAGTCTACCTGGACTCGTCTCGATGGGATTCTTAATTTATTCCTAATAAATGTGCCAAGAGAAATCATGATACTCAGCTTCTCCTGAGTCATTCCTTCATTCCGGATGCCATCCGCCCACTGGGCACACCTCAAAGTTTCCCGGTGCCCCCTTCTCTATTTGAGCTTCCTCTTGCATCCTCTGCCTCACGCCACATCTCGCTGCTCACTGTCGGCAATTTCATAGACGGTGATGCGCAGCTTGTCCGAGCCCCACTTCCTCAGATTCGGGGAGTCCCTCTCCTTCCCTGCCTTGGCCCCCAGGGTGCCCTGCCGTTTGCTCACCTCGCTCAGGAAATGCTCCAGTCCGTGCTCCATGCAGGCCAGCTGGCGGGGGTACGCCTGGAGGGTGGAGTTGTTGCCCTTAGGGATCTGAACTGGGGTTGGGCCGGGATGAGGTCCTTGGGCAATTGGTCCCTATCTTCTTCTGGAGAGGACCTCCTGCACCAGTGAAGGAAAATGAGGAGAGACCTTTCCTAAAGCCCTTCATGGTATTGGACCTGGGTACTTGAGAGACCGCCTGCTGCCAATTACCTCCACTAGACCGATTAGATCCCACAGATTAGGCCTCCTCCGAATCCCATCCGCCGGCCAGTGTCGACTGGCGACTACTCGGAAGAGAGCCTTCTCTGTGGCTGCTCCGACCCTCTGGAACGAACTCCCCGTGGAGATTCGAACCCTCACCACTCTCCAGGCCTTCCGCAAAGCCCTTAAAACCTGGCTGTTCCAACAGGCCTGGGGTTAAAGAACTGTAGCCCCTGTCTCGAATTGGTATGACTGTTGTGTTTTTAATTATGTATTGTTGTTTATGTCGTTTTAAATTCTTGTTTGTATCCCCCTTCCCTGGTTGAGTTGTGAGCCGCCCTGAGTCCCCTTCGGGGGAAAAGGGCGGCATATAAATAAAATCAACATCAACATCAACAACATAATTAAATAACAACTACTTGCAATTAATTACTAGTAGGCAATCACTTAAAGGTGTGGCAGCAGCCAAAGAAGCCAATGCAGTTCTAGGCTGCATTAGTAGAGCGATAGAATCCAGATCACGTGAAGTGCTAGTAATCTTTCAATGAGCACACAGAGTTTCTTCATTAATTAGTGACCACTCATTAATTAATAAGCCATAATTGCTTCATTAATTAATGACACCTGAATTTTCTTGGTCAATGAATATGTCATTTTTATTAATTAATGACCAATTGTAGTTTCTTCATAGATTAATTAATGACCAAGCCAATCGTAGTTTCTACATTAATTTATGACCAGTCATAATTACTTCATTAATTAATCCATGGCCGGTTGTATTTACTTCACTAATAATCACTCATAATATCTTAATGGCCAGTTGTAGTTTCTTCTTTAATTAATGATCAGACATAGGATCTTCATTAATTGACTCGTAATTTCTTAATCACATGTCCTCAACTATCATATGTCCATCAGGCTTGCTTCTGTTCCTGAAGGAACCCCAAACTGCCACAAAAATGTGTTTCCACCACATTAGAAGTCCTCAAACAAGCTCACCCCACCCCAGCTTACCTTAAACCTGTTTTATTCATATATTAATTACATTTTAATGGCATCCATCTCATTGATGATAGGTGGATTACCACGGAATAAAAAGTTTTTTAAAAGGATAATGTAAAGACATCTAAATGAAGAAGGTTAAAGGAAAAGCTATTTAGTTGTGTCTGTTGTATGTGTGGCTATGTCTTTCCCTGACTTGGCTAAGTAGGTGCTGGGAGCCCAACGGTTGGGGGCCATTGAGTGTGGATTCTTTGTCATCTCAAAGAATCATAGTGTCCTAGTCACTTTAGGCCATTATCCCTCAAGCTGGGCTACTTGAAGATGGTCCGACCAACTCCCAGAATTCCCCAGTCAGTATGCCTTCAAACGGGTGGGGGAATTCTGGGAGTTAAAGTCCTCCCATCTTCATGGCCAAGCTTGAGAAACACTCGGTTAGGACACAACAACCTGGAATATTGGGACCTTAGCCACAACTCCGCAAGGGGCACCAGCTACCAGGCTGAGCTACCGGCAACCTTCCACTCCAGTTCCATCCAGGTGCCGCTACCTGTTGAGCTGCTGCCAAACTCCAGGAAGGGGCAGAAAGTTTAAAACTCCCAGGATTCCCTCTGAACGTTTTGAGAAATGCCAGAATAAAGGAATTAAGGAACTTCCTGATGCTTCACTTCTCTTTTCCGTTCCCTGTTTGTGCCCATCTCCTGCGTTGGCCGGATCTCTTCGGAGCATCGGACGCTTCCTCCAAAAAGGAAGACAATCGTCCTGTCACCACAAACCTCCGGGAATTATTTTATTTTTATTCATCAGATGTAGAGGCCACCCATCTTTCCACAGGGTAACTCTGGCTATTTTTAGCCTTGGGGGCAGAGGAAGGAGAACTCAGGTGCCCGAAGTAGCTTTCCCTGGATCAAAGGAAGCCTTGTGTAGAGTTGTAGAAGTGAATAAATGGGACATTTGGCGTGGAGCTGCCTGCCAATATTTGGATTTCAGCTCCCATCATCCCAGACAAAGTTGATTCATGATGTTGGTGGAATGGGGCAGGAAGGAGGCCCACGGGTGGGGCACAGCACCCACCCACACGTCACACGGGGCAGGTTGGTAAGCAAGGAAGGAGCAGAAGGTTGGAGGTTTTCACAGCTGGAGAAGCAACTTTGGGGGTGAAGACTCCTGCCTTGGTCAATGGGGTGGACTAGAGGAGCTCTGAGGAACCGTCCATCTCTCCAATTCTATGAACCTGGGCAGGATGCGGGGTGGGGAGTGGACTAGCCCTACAATTCTATGATTCTAGGAGGTTGAACAGGGGGATGGACTAGTCACTAGAAGACCTCCCAGGTCCCTTCCAGCCCTACAATTCTGATTCCAACTCACTGGTTTAAGAGTTTCTTCTGATTGAGCTTCTGCTTCAGGTGTGAAACCCTGAGGACGAAGCAGAACCTTTCAGAGTCCTCAACTTACGACCATTTACGTAACTAACTGTTCAGTGTTATGGCAGCACTAACCAATATTGTGCTTTTTTGAATTCTTTCCTTCTTTCTTCCTTCCTTCCCTTCTTTACTATTTTTTGTCAACCTGTGCTTATTTTAATGCAAAATTCTGTGGTGGTTTTTTCAAGAGACCCCACTGACAATCTCTGCCAAATAGTTTCAGTAGCCTGTCAGGTTGAAGCTGGAGGTCTGCCCTTCCCTTTCCTTGGGGCTGCCCTTGAAGATTGCTCCAGTGGGCGAGAAATGCACCCGTCTGTGTGTGTTTGTGTGTGTGTCTGTGTGGGTTGGTGAACAGGTTGTTTCTGGGTGAAAATGAGGGGGGGGGGGAGACTCTGATTTGCAGATCTAATGACTCCGAGGCCTTTATTTCAGAAAACTCTCCTTTAGGTATCATTTAATGATTGAATTTCTTAGTTTTACTCTGGAGTTTTCCATAGTCAACAAAGTCACAAACAAAATATTTTTTTCTATCCTCTTTTAGCTTTGCCCCTTTTTCAGATTTCTCCTTTACGCTTTCCAAGAAATTATGGCCAGGGAACATTATACATTTGCACTTTATTTGTTCATTGCATGTTAAAGAAGAATTATTATTCAAGTATTCAACTATATACATGAATATCGTAATGGAGCTGGCCATCAAGGTCATAGCTAGGGACGGTCATAAAGAGGGTCAGTCACCTGACCAACCAGAACATTATTGGGATATTTTAAAGGGCTTTGCTGATAGGTCCCCAGCCAAGGGGGCAGTTTTAGACAGAGCCACGTGGGGCCACGTTTCCCACCTTAGGAAGTGTATTTCTGATTTATGAAGCCCCAATGTAGAAGCGGTTCGCCTTTGCTTCTTCCAGGCAGACTGGAGATCTCTTTGTGGTCTCCTGTCCCTTCCACAGCCAATTGGGCCCATTTCAATTAGAGGCCAGGTGGCAGCTGCCATTCACGGGACACGCTTGACGTGGGATGACCTTTCCAAGGATCCCCAACTGTCATTTGTGGAAAACAGGCCACTGCAGCCCCTGAGCATGTACAGAGTTTATTTGTGCCCCCGGTTCCCACCCCGCCTTCTCTGGCCCCTGTTTGGTCGTAGCCAGACTTTGTCCGGAGTGGGGGGGCCTTGGGGTCTCCTCCGCTGCAGGGTTGGGGGTCCCTGTGTCCAGAGGGCCACGGCCTCCTCAACGACAGGGGATCCGGTCTAGGGGATCCAGTCCAGAGGACCCACCGAAGCAGAGCAACTGCATGAGCCTCTCCAGCTCCTTCTCCAGGGGGCCCAGAGCTCCCCCCGCGGCTGGTCTCCCCCCTGCTCAGCCCCAAAGGGAGGAGGGGTCCTTTTCCTCCTGCAGGAAAGGGTGGGGGGTGATCCCCTCCTGGGACCCTCTTCTTCCCCCCCCCCTTGGGATCCCTGGCTTTCCAGTGGATTCCCCCGTCCCACCTCGGCTCCCTCGTCTCCCAATAGCCTCCCAGGATCCCCTCGGGCTGAGCTCCGTCCCTTCCCGGGATCCCTTCGGCTGCTTGGCTCCTGGCCCGGCGGTTCTCCTCCTGGGGGTGGAAGGGCCTTTTCCCAGGGGTCGCCCGAGACCCCCGGGGGGAGCCTGGAAGTCTTCGGAGCCTGCGTGCTGCGTCTCCCTGGCAGGAGAAGCCGGGGAAGGGAGGACGCGGGCCTTCCCTTCGGAGCCTCCCCTTCAGCTCCCCGGGCCCAAAGGAGCTCCGCGGACGGCGGGAGGGGCGGGGCCACTGCGGCTCCTCCCACCGAAGCCGTCCGAAGCCCCGCCCTCCCTCCGCCTGTCCGTGTGGCTGGCTGTGGGCGGGGCGAAAGGAGGGGCCGGAGTGGCGAGAGACGCACGCAGCGCAGAGGACGCTGGGAAAGCACCTCCCTCCCAGCGATGGAGATCGGTGGGCGGAGCTACGGAGGCCAAGAGGGACCGTTGCTGAGGCGGAAAACCATGCGCGGAAAATGAAATGAAAAAAAGGAACGTGGCGGCGAAGGGAAGGCTGCAGCCCAATTTGGCGCTTGGGGGTCACCGCCGCAGGAGGAACCGTGTCGAACGGCGTCAGGAAGGCTGAGAACTGAACTGTTCTAGCGGGTCCCTTTCTCTCCTTCGGGGGAAGGACAAGGAGGCGGTGCCTGAAGAGGAGGAGGAGGCGGGGCTTCGCAGGAAGGAGGGGCTGGGAAATGGAGCCCCTTCACTTTCAGAACCAGAGAGCTGACGGAAGGAGCGGTTCGCTTCGGAGGCGGAGAAACCGGAAGTAAGTAGAGGCTGCTGGGACGGAGGGGCAGCCTGGGAGGGTCTCCTTCGGGTCCTCGTGAGGGGAGGCCTCGGCCTGGGCCTCTCCTGCGGTGAGGGGGACGCCGCCGTGACCCGCCTCTCTTTCTCCCCTGCAGGAGGACGGAGGAGCCCGGCGGGGGAGGGAAGGAAGGAAGCGCCGCCCGAGAAAAGGAGGAAGACAGCGGGCCCCGCGGAGCAGCCCCGAGAGACGGCGGGGAAAGGCCGGGGGGCTCCGGAGCTGCAGGAGGGATGAGCCCAGCGGGAGCCCGGGAAAGTATCCATTCAGGAGAAAAACCTCATAAATGTTTGGAGTGTGGAAAGAGCTTCAGTCAGAGGAGCCACCTTTATAGACATCAAAAGATCCACACAGGAGAAAAACCTCATAATTGTTTGGAGTGTGGAAAGAGCTTCAGTAAGAGGAGCAACCTTTATGCACATCAAAGGATCCACACAGGAGAAGAACCTCATAAATGTTTGGAGTGTGGAAAGAGCTTCAGTGAGAGTAGCAACCTTTATACACATCAAAGGATCCACACAGGAGAAAAACCTCATAAATGTCTGGAGTGTGGAAAGAGCTTCACTGAGAGGAGCAACCTTTATAGACATCAAAGGATCCACACAGGAGAAAAACCTCATAAATGTCTGGAGTGTGGAAAGAGCTTCAGTCAGAGGAGCATCCTTTATGCACATCAAAGGATCCACACAGGAGAAAAACCTCATAAATGTCTGGAGTGTGGAAAGAGCTTCAGTCGGAGGGGCATCCTTTATGCACATCAAAGGATCCACACAGGAGAAAAACCTCATCAATGCCTGCAGTGTGGAAAGAGCTTCAGTCAGAGTAGCAGTCTTTTTATACATCAAAGGATCCACAGAGGAGAAAAACCTCATCAATGCCTGGAGTGTGGAAAGAGCTTCAGTCAGAGGAGCAGCCTTTATGCACATCAAAGGATCCACACAGGAGAAAAACCTCATAAATGCCCGGAGTGTGGAAAGAGCTTCAGTCAGAGGAGCAGCCTTTTTATACATCAAAGGATCCACACAGGACAAAAACCTCATCAATGCCTGGAGTGTGGAAAGGGCTTCAGCCAGAGGAGCAGCCTTTATAGACATCAAAGGATCCACACAGGAGAAAAACCTCATAAATGTCTGGAGTGTGGAAAGAGCTTCAGCCAGAGGAGCCACCTTTATAAACATCAAAAGATCCACACAGGAGAAAAACCTCATAAATGTCTGGAGTGTGGAAAGAGCTTCACTGAGAGGAGCAGCCTTTATACACATCAAAAGATCCACACAGGAGAAAAACCTCATAAATGCCTGGAGTGTGGAAAGAGGTTCAGTGAGAGGGGCAACCTTTATAGACATCAAAGGATCCACACAAGAGAAAAACCTCATAAATGTCTGGAGTGTGGAAAGAGGTTCAGTGAGAGGGGCAACCTTTATAGACATCAAAGGATCCACACAGGAGAATAACCTCATAAATGCCTGGAGTGTGGAAAGAGCTTCAGTTGGAGGGGCAACCTTTATAAACATCAAAGGATCCATTCAAGAGAAAAACCTCTGCCCAATCCCAGCATTCAGGCAGGGGGAGGCCGAGGGTCCCTCCTGGGACTGCAGCTGTTCCCTCCCTCCAGAGTCTTCCCCTAGTCAAGGTGGGTTGGGAGGTCTGGGGGTGCAGCCAGGCGAGCAAAAGCTGAAGGGGCCACAGAGTTTTCTGCCCTTTTAATGCTCTCCTCGTTTTGCACTGAAGACCTGAGCTAATCTGATGCTGGAGCCCAGTGAGGCTTAGACCGATGGAGGAAGTTCCCTTCTGAGCTGACACAATAAGAACAAGCCAGCTGCAAGGGACCTTAGAGGTCTTCTAGCCCAACCCTCTGCTCAAGCAGAAGATCTCATCCCGAAGGTGCTTTTTCAGGAGTGAACTGGATTTTCTTTCCCTTCACTTCTCACCCAAGAAATGTCCTCCGTTAATAGGACAGAGCAGAAGGGAATTCTTTATTGGCCAAGTGTGATTGGACACACAAGAAATTTGTCTTTGGTGCATCACCTCTCACAGTGTACCTGAAGTAAAATAAAAGGCATCCATCAGCATACAACACTTGGTGATAGTCGTAAGTTACTAATAAGCAATCAAATCATACTAAGAAACAAACAGAACCACCTAAATTGTAAAGATACAAGCAACATAGTCATCAGTGGGGAGAGACAGTTACCGAGAAGAGTAAGAAGAAGATAGTAATGCAGTCTTAGGAGGAGGTGTGGGAATTCGTTGTTGAGCAGAGTGATGGCAGGTGGGGGAAAGCTGTTCTTGTGTGTAGTTGTCTTGGTGTGCAGTGCCCTATGCACCCCAGAGACAGTAAGCACGGTAGTCAGCCAGCCCCTCCCCACTTTAGCTGCCTTACCAGCCCCTCCCTCTCCACATCCACCTTCTCCTCCTTTCCAAAAACTGCAGCAGTGGGGGGAAATCCCCTCCAATACTGCCCCCTTCCTAGTTGCAGTTTTCAACCTTTTGGAGCCGTTGGAAACCGTGTCTCTCTCTGTGTGTTTTTCCTCCTACACCCTCTCCCTCTTTGGAGGGGACTCCTGTTGCGGCTGCTGCCTGTGCCACTGTGCCCTGCGACATAGCCCTCCACCCCTGGGTTGGCTCTTCGTTGAGCCATTGGGAGCTTGGATTTTCATACAGTGTTTTGCCCATCTTCCCCGTTTTATTGTCCTCTTTTGTAAGCCACCCAGAGTCATTGGCAGTTGGGCTCCCCTTTGCTTCTCTCAAACTCTCCCCAATTCAGGCAATCAAGTTCTTTTCGGCTCCACACCAAACTTAGTGCCTGAGTTTGGAGAGTAAGATATGAAAATCCTGCGTGGCTTCATGATGCTGAATCCCCAAGGACATGACCCTCTTTTGCCCATCTTCCAAATGTTGAGGGCTCCAGCAGCTGAAGACCCAGAAAGAATCCAACTTGGAGAATATCAACATTGCATGATTTCCTGTTTCTTTTTTTCCCCAACATTGAGATATCCCCCCCCCCCTTTGAATCTGAAAATGATCTCATTTTCCAAGGTTCACCCAACAGCAATATCCCTGTACTGGGAGACCTGGTAGTTTACTTACAGGTGGGGAGGCAAAGCAGAAGGCATTGTAATGCACAACAGGTGATTAAGAGAACAATGACTTTGCCTGCCAGGGTCATTATTAGGTCCTTAACCAGTGAAATCAGGCAACCCTCCTGTCAGTCAATGCCACTTCTCTTTCCATTCGTCCATGGGGGAGTTTATAGAGTTTATAGAGTTTTATTTCATTTGTATGCCGCCCTTTTCCCTAAGGGGACTCAGGGCGGCTCACAACTCAAACAAGGGAAAGGGGGATACAGACAGTTTGACGACAACACAAAACAACACATAATTAAAAAGTACAACAATCATACCATTCGGGATAGGGGCAGCGATTCTTTAGCCCCAGGCTTGTCGGAACAGCCAGGTTTTAAGGGCTATGCGGAAGGCCTGGAGGGTGGTGAAGGTACGAATCTCCACGGGGAGCTCGTTCCAGAGGGTCGGAGCAGCCACAGAGAAGGCTCTCCTCTGTGTAGTCGCCAGTCGACACTGGCCGGCGGATGGGATTCGGAGGAGGCCTAGTCTGTGGGATCTAATCGGTCTGGTGGAGGTAATTGGCAGCAGGCGGTCTCTCAAGTACCCAGGTCAAATACCATGAAGGGCTTTATAAGTGACGACTAGCGCCTTGAAGCGTATCCGGAGACCAATAGGCAGCCAGTGCAGCTCGCGGAGGATAGGTGTTACGTGGGTGAACCGAGGTGCACCCACAATCGCTCACGCGGCTGCATTCTGGACAAGCTGAAGTCGCCGAATACTCTTCAAGGGCTGTCCCATGTAGAGCACGTTGCAGGAGGGGGGGGTGGCAGCTCTCTTTGTGATGTGTGTAGTTCAGCTGTGGAATTCCAGGATTTCTCCAGAATCTGCAAACAGCATTGTTGTCCAAGTAGTGCACACCCATCTCCTTAGGATGCCAATATCATATCTAGAGCTATTCTATTCTGAACTGTCATTGTCCAAATGGCCTCTTGTTCTTTTTCTGCAGCAATAAAAAACTCCCCAGTCGCCTTGGCTAGGATTTCCTCCACCGCTTGTATGTGATACAAAGCATTATTGAGGGACCAGAGCCCACGGAGCAAAGAAAGGGGTTCAGGTACTTTCTGAGTTGTTCAAGATTCCTGTGGTTTCCAGTCTTCCTTTCAGGTAAAGTGGGCATAACATAGGTACCCACCTATATGGGAAGAGCACAGATACTTAACAAAATCATGTGGTCTCATCCCAAAGGTTGTTAAGTTTATTTATCTTAATATCTTAGCCTTCATACACACAGACACACCAATCAGCTAATGGTAATAATTGGGTAACTCCTAGCGTGGGTAGCTACAAACACCTTTTGGGGAAATGTTCTAATTGGGAAAACACCTACGGGAGATGGCAGTTCTCCTCTCACACAACTATGGTTCCGGAGGCTTTTGGTTCCAGAACAATAACTTCATCCCAGTTCTGCTACTGCGAAAGTCAAAGGCTGCGCAGTCCAGGAATCCAGACGGGCAGATTGTGGGTAATTCTTCACTCTGGAAGTGATCAATCCAAGACGCCAGGCCTTCCACTTTTAGGGCTGTATGGGTGGTCTGAAGCCCTTGAAAGGGTGCCTTCCACTGCTGATCCAAGGAGGTTGTTGGTCCCCGCGTCTTTACAAGCGTCCAGTCTGCAGGCTGAAACGGATGCCCTGGGTGATCTAGTCCTGCAGATAACGGGAAAGGAAATTCATCACCCCAGCGAGGTGTCTTGCGCTTTTGGTACAAGGCCAGTGTTAGGTAAGCTCCCCGTTGGGAGAGCAAGTACGTTCAGAGAAGTGTTGTGAGAGTTGTGTTGGAGAACACACAAACCAGCATACAGAAACACTGTAAATAGCTATGCATCCTATGCATTAAGGACCCTTGGCCAAGCGGCCCGTTGCCAGGATGCCAACCGCCAGAAGGGTGAAGGGGGGTATCCCAGCCTCTTCTTGTCAGAAAACCTCCCGAGAACCATCCACAAAGTCCCCCCCCCCAAGAACTCCCCAGCCCAAGGGATGCTGCGGGCGCTGGTTAAGGGGCAGGCCTAGGTGGTGAGTTCTAGTCCTGCGGGAGCCCTGAAAGGCAGCTGGGTGACCTTGGACCCCTCCCTCCCTCTGTTGCGATGGGAAAAAGAGGAGGAGGAGGAGGAGGAAGGAGCAGCGGGTCTCTTCCCCACTTTGAGTTATGCATCAAGTGATAAGGGTTATCAGCCATTCGCTTAGTGACGGTTTGAAGTTCAGTTCGGAGACTCGGGAGCGTTTTTCACAGCCCAGATTCTGGGAGGGGGGCTCCCCCCATCTGAAAGGCGCCAAACTCGAGGAAGGCTGGGCTGAGAGGTTTTCCTGGGAAAACCTGCTCCAAAACTGCCCTTCTGGGCAAGGAGGGGGGGGGGGGCTTTGCTGGGCAGTCCCGGAGCTACACTGAGGCTTCTCCGCTGGGAAAGCCGAGCCGCCGCTGCCCCGAGAGGCTCAGCCCGGGTCTGCCGGGGCTTTTAGGCGCGGACCTCGCCCGCTGGGCAGCCTTTTCGGGAGCATCGCGCCTCTGCCTCGCCTCGCCCGGCTCCCTTCGGAAGTGAGGAAGGGACGCCGCGGAAGCCCAGGTGGGGCGCTTAGGGCGGGCTTGGCGGCAGGAGGAGCCCCGGCGCCCCTTCCTCCACGCGGGGCCCGAAGTGGGCAGGGGGCGGGCGGGGGGCCTCCCACCTCCCACCCCGAGCAACTGCGGCGTCCCGTCGGGGGCCTCGACCCCCGCCAGCCTCCCCGCCGCCCCACTGACCTGGGGACGCTCCGCTGGGCGGCCGCTCCTTGGCGCCCCGTCGCCGGCTGCAGTGGCCCTTCGGCGGCAACGCTTTCTCCTGCCGCCCCTTTCCGGCCAGGGGACACTCCGGGACAGCCCTGCTGCTCTGGCCGCCTCCGGGTGGCGTTGGGTCGGTTAGCAGCTCCGGCCAGGCCGGGGGGAGGGGGTGGCGAGAAGACGCCTGGCGGGCGGGGGGCGCCGCTTCCCTTGCAGCCTGCGAAGCCGCGCTGGGTCCCCGGGGGCGCTGCTGTGGGGGCAGAGGGGCTCCCCGGGGCTCCGGTGGGGGCAGAGGGACTTCCCGGGTCTCCGGTGGGGGCAGAGGGGCTTCTGGGGGCTCCGGTGGGGGCAGAGGGGCTTCCAGGGGCTCCGGTGGGGGCAGAGGGGCTTCCAGGGGCTCCGGTGGGGGCAGGGGGGCTTCCCGGGGCTCCGGTGGGGGCAGAGGGGCTTCTGGGGGCTCCGGTGGGGGCAGAGGGGCTTCTCGGGGCTCCGCTGTACAACCTGCGGAGAGCAGCGCTGGACGCCCCGCGACAACCCTCTGGTCCGGCCCTGCAGCTGCCGCCCCCCCACCCCAAAGGCTGGAGGGTCCGGCCACCAGTCCCGCGCGCCGCTGCGCCCCCGGCGCGTCCGGCGAAGGATGGGCTCGGGCAGCGCTGGGGAAGCCTGGTGGTCTCGCAAAGGGGCGCGTCCGACTGCCGCCCCCCGCCCTGGCCGGAGCCCGGGGGGCTGCGAGGCTCCTGTGCCCGGAGGGGAGAGAAGCGCCGGTGGGACGAGGCTCTGGCGGGCAGCCTTCCCGATGGGTGGACTTCAACTCCCAGGATCCCCCCGGCAGCCGCTTCCAGATTTGGGGGCCTCCCGGACTCCCCCCCCCCTTTTCCCTCCGTCTTTGAAGGCAGCTTTTGCGGCGCCCCTCCGAAGGCAGCACGGGCAGCGCCTGCCCTCTAGTGGCCGCTTGTGGGAAATGCCCGGGAGACCCTCTCAACATTCAGGCTGCTTGAAATGGGGGGCAAGGCGGGCGGGAGGGGAGGGGGGGCAGCAGCGCTCCTTGCCCTCCATGGAGCCCCCCTTTGCCCCGCCCACTTTCCCTCCCCACGGGCGGGGGGGCGGGGGGGGGGCGTTGTGCATGCTGCGCTTTCTGTATTGGCACGTGGCGTTTTGTATCCTACCCCGTTTGTCCAAACAATCTCTTTAAACAATCTTGGGCGTTTGTGTAGTTGTGTGTCCAGTGGGTGGTGTGGAAAATGGCAAAATTGACTAAAGAATGTCTCTAATTTGGTTTCGAGTTGGAAATCTCTGCTGGGCTTTTTGCTCGAAGCTGGAAGAAAATATGAATCTGATATTTTTTTTATTTTGGATGATTAGGATGATTTTGTAAGTATAGAAAGAGCTTGAAATGTTGTCAAATGGAAAGCAAAAAGGTCGGGAGGTTTTTTTTTTTATAATAAATTTTATTTCTCATATATACATTCACAATTATATAATCTCATAACTGTTGTTAATAATATGTATTTATAACAATTTTTCTCCCCTACAATTGACAATATAATTGAGATTGCTTTCTTACCATCCCATACACCCATCTTATTTTACAACAATCCTACTTCTTCTTCCTTCCCTCTTTCCCTCCTTCCTTCTCTCCTTCTCTCCTTCCTTTCCTCCTTCCTTCCCTCCTTCTTTCCCTCCTTCCTTCCCCCTTCCTTCCCTCCTTTCTTCTCTCCTCTCCTTCCTTCCCTCCTTCTTTCCCTCCTTCCTTCCCCCTTCCTTCCCTCCTTTCTTCTCTCCCTCCCTCCTTCCTTCCCTCCTTCCTTCTCTCCTTCTCTCCTTCCTTTCCTCCTTCCTTCCCTCCTTTCTTCTCTCCTTCTCACCTTCCTTCCCTCCTTTCTTCTCTCCTTCTCTCCTTCCTTTCCTCCTTCCTTCCCTCCTATCTTCTCTCCTTCCTTCCCTCCTTCCTTCCCTCCTTTCTTCTCTCCTTCCCTCCTTCTTTCCCTCCTTCCTTCCCTCCTTCCTTCCCTCCTTTCTTCTCTCCTTCCTTCCCTTCGGGAGGATTTTTTGTGTCACTTTCTGCAGTGGCCTCCAACCTTGGCAACTTTAAGACCTCTGGACTTCAACTCCCAGAGTTCCTCAGCCAGCAAAGCTGATCTACTGCACCAAAGAAAGTCAGAAGTCATCAAAGTTGTTGAAAAGAGCCAAGAACCGAATTGCTTTTACACAACGCTCAGTGACTCTCCCCTCCCATTGGAACCTCGGATGAGTCCTGGACTTACAACGGTTCATTTAGCGACCATTTAGTGACATTTCTGTTTGTCCGCTTCTGACCACTGCAGCATCCCACGGTCACACGATCAAACTCCAGATGCTGGGTAACTGGTTCATATTTACGACCGTCGCATCGTCCCGGGGTCACGAGATCCCTTTTTGCGACCTTCCGACAAGCAAATTCAATGGAGAAGCCAGGCTCACTTAACAACCACGCTACTCACTTAAAATTGCAATGATTCACTTGACGAGTGTGGCAAGAAAATGTTTCCCTTAGCAACAGAAATGTGGGGCTCATATGGTCGTCATAAGTTGAGAACCACCCGTATGGATTTCAGTTTTGAGCCTTGAGTCTCGTCCTTCCATGCTTCACTGACTTGCTAATCCAAGACTTATGCCTAACCCCTTAGAGCAGTGTTTCTCAACCTTGGCGACTTTAAGTCCTGTGGACTTCAACTCCCAGAATCCCCCAGCCAGCTGTCCAGGGCCACATTGATGTCCAGCAGCTCCTGGTACTAATCTAGCTGCTGCTTCATGCGGGCCTCCATCTTGGCCACCTCCCGCTCCTTCTCCGCCAGGAGACGGCGGCTGGTATCCCGCTCCCAGGCCAGGGAATCCTCCAGGTCCCGCAGCTTCGCCTCCTTGGCTGGCAGCTGGGGGGGAGGAAGGCAAGAGAGGGGTGGGGGCCTGGACAGGGGAGGGGGCAGGCGAGCAGACCCCTGCCCCAGATCCCCAATCCCTTTCCATCCCAACCCAAAAGGGTGGAGGGCAAGCAGGGTCTCCTCCTGTGGCAGGGCTGCCCCAGAGATTTTTTTTATTTTTTATTTTTTAGCAGTAGACTTATCTACCGCTTCATAGGCCTTTCAGGCCTCTCTAAGCGGTTTACAGAGAGTCAGCATATTGCCCCCAACAATCTGGGTCCTCATTTTACCCACCTCGGAAGGATGGAAGGCTGAGTCAACCCTGAGCGGGTGAGATTTGAACCGCTGATCTGCTGATCTAGCAGTAGCCTGCAGTGCTGCATTTAACCACTGCGCCACCTTGGCTCTTTAACCACTGCGCCACCTTGGAGATACACCCCGTCCTTGACCCCAAAGATTGCAAGGGGGATCTGGGGGCAGTGCCCCCTCCTGCTTGCTAGTTTGCAAGGCTGTGATGTCCAACCCCAGGGAGGGAAGAGGGGAGGCCTCCCAGAGGGAAGGGGGCCTGTAAGGTTGCTCCCCAGAGGCAGTCCTCCGCATACGGCCCTACGGTCCATTGCCTGATTTTGCAAGTTTTGTTAAGCAAATCGCCATGGTCATTAAGTGAATCATGAAGTCATTAAGTGAATTCGGCATCCCCCATTGACTGCTTGTTGGAAGCCAGCCAGGAAGGACCCAAATGGTGATCAGGTGATGCCAGGAAGCTGCAACCATCGTAAATCCATTCCGGTTGCATTGAACGGTCACTAACAAATGGTTGTAAGTCCAGGACCACCAACACCCCCAAACACTGTTCCCTCTAAGGTGCGCGGCTGCGCAGCCGCGCACATGGCAAGAAAACACCACGCAGCAGTTTCTAACTGTCGCGCAGTAATTTCTGTCACAGGGTCCGGAAGCTGAGGGGGCCCAGATAATCTAGGGTTAGCATAGGCGCGGGGATGGCGGCAGGAGCTTACATAGCACAGACGATCTCCTAGGACCTCCTAGGCACCGGCTGCACCGCTCATTACCATCAGTCGCCCTGTGTTCAGCAAAGCAAACGTGGGGAAGTCCTTTAAAGCGGCTAGAACTGGCCGCCTGCAAAGGACCTCCGCAGACTTGTTTTGATGAGCACGGAGCGACTGACGGTAGTTTGCGCTGGCTACGGCCACTCAAACTAGCATCAGTTGCCCCCACTGTTCCCTCTAAGGTGCGCGCCTGCGCTGCCGCTCACATGGCTGCAATACCGCACGCAGTAGTTTCTAATTGCCGCGCAGAGGCACGTGGGGCAGGTATCTGGACACGAACTACAGAGCGATCGCAATCAAAACCTCCTTGACTTTTTTGGCAGCTGCTGCACACAGCTGGCTCCTATTTAAATGGTTTCCACTAGGACTCCAAGATCTCTCTCACAGTTACTACTATTGAGCGAGGTACCACCTATACTGTACCTGTGCAATACAGAGTTGGGAAGGGATCTCAGTGGTCATCTAGCTCAACCCCCTGCTCCAGCAGGACACTCTATACCATTTCAGACAAATAGCCATCCAGTCTTTACCTAAAGGCGATGATGGTGATGGAACACCCTGTTGCTAAATGCAACAGGCAATAGCAAATTAGCCGACCTCGCAGCAGGTCTGAAGTTGGGGGGGAGTGGGAGCAAAACTCCAGGCAGGGTTCTCTGACTGTTCTAATTCCCCATGAAAACTGTTGTTGCCTCTGAAGCATTTGCTCCAGTGTTTTAAATCTTTAAGATCCCTTTCCCTTTTTTCTTTCCAACCTACACTGATTAGAGAATCCTGAAGTCGGGCGGCAATGTACTGCAGTAGAAAAGGTTTAGCTGGAGGAGGTTTTGATTGCGATCGCTCTGTAGTTCGTGTCCAGATACCTGCCCCACCTGTCTCTGCGCGGCAATTAGAAACTATTGCGTGTGGTATTGCAGCCATGTGAGCGGCCACGCAGGCGCGCACCTTAGAGAGAACAGTGCCAACGACCCCCATTGGGTGATCCAGTCAGTGACTAAAGTGGGACCCATTTCACCAGGCGATTGCAGAAGGAGCTAAACCCACTTGATGCTGCCCCGTATCGTCCGACAAGCGTAGAGTCCCCACAACCCATGAATCCAAATGGAACTAATCTGGGCATGCTGGCTGGGAATTCTGGGAGTTGAAGTCCATGCATCTCAAAGTCACCAAGTTGGAGATTTGAGGCTCCAGGTGTCTGCAGGGAGCTGACTTTCCCCAACGGAATAATCAAAATAAATAAGGAAGGAACAGATCAGGGGCATCCAGGAGAATGTCTGAACATACCGCTACCCATGAGGCCACCCTAATCCGACTCCTGGCACTGCACCCCTTTTCCCAATGACCTGACCGCTTCACAGAAGAAGTCTACCTGGACTCGTCTCGATGGGATTCTTAATTTATTCCTAATAAATGTGCCAAGAGAAATCATGATACTCAGCTTCTCCTGAGTCATTCCTTCATTCCGGATGCCATCCGCCCACTGGGCACACCTCAAAGTTTCCCGGTGCCCCCTTCTCTATTTGAGCTTCCTCTTGCATCCTCTGCCTCACGCCACATCTCGCTGCTCACTGTCGGCAATTTCATAGACGGTGATGCGCAGCTTGTCCGAGCCCCACTTCCTCAGATTCGGGGAGTCCCTCTCCTTCCCTGCCTTGGCCCCCAGGGTGCCCTGCCGTTTGCTCACCTCGCTCAGGAAATGCTCCAGTCTGTGCTCCATGCAGGCCAGCTGGCGGGGGTACGCCTGGAGGGTGGAGTTGTTGCCCTTAGGGATCTGAACTGGGGTTGGGCCGGGATGAGGTCCTTGGGCAATTGGTCCCTATCTTCTTCTGGAGAGGACCTCCTGCACCAGTGAAGGAAAATGAGGAGAGACCTTTCCTAAAGCCCTTCATGGTATTGGACCTGGGTACTTGAGAGACCGCCTGCTGCCAATTACCTCCACTAGACCGATTAGATCCCACAGATTAGGCCTCCTCCGAATCCCATCCGCCGGCCAGTGTCGACTGGCGACTACTCGGAGGAGAGCCTTCTCTGTGGCTGCTCCGACCCTCTGGAACGAACTCCCCATGGAGATTCGAACCCTCACCACTCTCCAGGCCTTCCGCAAAGCCCTTAAAACCTGGCTGTTCCAACAGGCCTGGGGTTAAAGAACTGTAGCCCCCGTCTCGAATTGGTATGACTGTTGTGTTTTTAATTATGTATTGTTGTTTATGTCGTTTTAAATTCTTGTTTGTATCCCCCTTCCCTGGTTGAGTTGTGAGCCGCCCTGAGTCCCCTTCGGGGGAAAAGGGCGGCATATAAATAAAATCAACATCAACATCAACAACATAATTAAATAACAACTACTTGCAATTAATTACTAGTAGGCAATCACTTAAAGGTGTGGCAGCAGCCAAAGAAGTCGATGCAATTCTAGGCTGCATTAGTAGAGCGATAGAATCCAGATCACGTGAAGTGCTAGTAATTTTTCAATGGGCACACAGAGTTTCTTCATTAATTAGTGACCACTCATTAATTAATAAGCCATAATTGCTTCATTAATTAATGACACCTGAATTTTCTTGGTCAATGAATATGTCATTTTTATTAATTAATGACCAATTGTAGTTTCTTCATAGATTAATTAATGACCAAGCCAATCGTAGTTTCTACATTAATTTATGACCAGTCATAATTACTTCATTAATTAATCCATGGCCGGTTGTATTTACTTCACTAATAATCACTCATAATATCTTAATGGCCAGTTGTAGTTTCTTCTTTAATTAATGATCAGTCATAGGATCTTCATTAATTGACGACTCGTAATTTCTTAATCACATGTCCTCAACTATCATATGTCCATCAGGCTTGCTTCTGTTCCTGAAGGAACCCCAAACTGCCACAAAAATGTGTTTCCACCACATTAGAAGTCCTCAAACAAGCTCACCCCACCCCAGCTTACCTTAAACCTGTTTTATTCATATATTAATTACATTTTAATGGCATCCATCTCATTGATGATAGGTGGATTACCATGGAATAAAAAGTTTTTTAAAAGGATAATGTAAAGACATCTAAATGAAGAAGGTTAAAGGAAAAGCTATTTAGTTGTGTCTGTTGTATGTGTGGCTATGTCTTTCCCTGACTTGGCTAAGTAGGTGCTGGGAGCCCAACGGTTGGGGGCCATTGAGTGTGGATTCTTTGTCATCTCAAAGAATCATAGTGTCCTAGTCACTTTAGGCCATTATCCCTCAAGCTGGGCTACTTGAAGATGGTCCGACCAACTCCCAGAATTCCCCAGTCAGTATGCCTTCAAACGGGTGGGGGAATTCTGGGAGTTAAAGTCCTCCCATCTTCATGGCCAAGCTTGAGAAACACTCGGTTAGGACACAACAACCTGGAATATTGGGACCTTAGCCACAACTCCGCAAGGGGCACCGGCTACCAGGCTGAGCTACCGGCAACCTTCCACTCCAGTTCCATCCAGGTGCCGCTACCTGTTGAGCTGCTGCCAAACTCCAGGAAGGGGCAGAAAGTTTAAAACTCCCAGGATTCCCTCTGAACGTTTTGAGAAATGCCAGAATAAAGGAATTAAGGAACTTCCTGATGCTTCACTTCTCTTTTCCGTTCCCTGTTTGTGCCCATCTCCTGCGTTGGCCGGATCTCTTCGGAGCATCGGACGCTTCCTCCAGAAAGGAAGACAATCGTCCTGTCACCACAAACCTCCGGGAATTATTTTATTTTTATTCATCAGATGTAGAGGCCACCCATCTTACCACAGGGTAACTCTGGCTATTTTTAGCCTTGGGGGCAGAGGAAGGAGAACTCAGGTGCCCGAAGTAGCTTTCCCTGGATCAAAGGAAGCCTTGTGTAGAGTTGTAGAAGTGAATAAATAGGGCATTTGGCGTGGAGCTGCCTGCCAATATTTGGATTTCAGCTCCCATCATCCCAGACAAAGTTGATTCATGATGTTGGTGGAATGGGTCAGGAAAGAGGCCCACGGGTGGGGCACAACACCCACCCACACGTCACACGGGGCAGGTTGGTAAGCAAGGAAGGAGCAGAAGGTTGGAGGTTTTCACAGCTGGAGAAGCAACTTTGGGGGTGAAGACTCCTGCCTTGGTCAATGGGGTGGACTAGAGGAGCCCTGAGGAACCGTCCATCTCTACAATTCTATGAACCTGGGCAGGATGCGGGGTGGGGAGTGGACTAGCCCTACAATTCTATGATTCTAGGAGCTTGAGCAGGGGGATGGACTAGAAGACCTCCCAGGTCCCTTCCAGCCCTACAATTCTGATTCCAACTCACTGGTTTAAGAGTTTCTTCTGATTGAGCTTCTGCTTCAGGTGTGAAACCCTGAGGACGAAGCAGAACCTTTCAGAGTCCTCAACTTACGACCATTTACGTAACTAACTGTTCAGTGTTATGGCAGCACTAACCAATATGTGCTTTTTGAATTCTTTCCTTCTTTCTTCCTTCCTTCCCTTCTTTACTATTTTTTTGTCAACCTGTGCTTATTTTAATGCAAAATTCTGTGGTGGTTTTTTTCAAGAGACCCCACTGACAATCTCTGCCAAATAGTTTCAGTAGCCTGTCAGGTTGAAGCTGGAGGTCTGCCCTTCCCTTTCCTTGGGGCTGCCCTTGAAGATTGCTCCAGTGGGCGAGAAATGCACCCGTCTGTGTGTGTTTGTGTGTGTGTCTGTGTGGGTTGGTGAACAGGTTGTTTCTGGGTGAAAATGAGGGGGGGGGGAGACTCTGATTTGCAGATCTAATGACTCCGAGGCCTTTATTTCAGAAAACTCTCCTTTAGGTATCATTTAATGATTGAATTTCTTAGTTTTACTCTGGAGTTTTCCATAGTCAACAAAGTCACAAACAAAATATTTTTTTCTATCCTCTTTTAGCTTTGCCCCTTTTTCAGATTTCTCCTTTACGCTTTCCAAGAAATTATGGCCAGGGAACATTATACATTTGCACTTTATTTGTTCATTGCATGTTAAAGAAGAATTATTATTCAAGTATTCAACTATATACATGAATATCGTAATGGAGCTGGCCATCAAGGTCATAGCTAGGGACGGTCATAAAGAGGGTCAGTCACCTGACCAACCAGAACATTATTGGGATATTTTAAAGGGCTTTGCTGATAGGTCCCCAGCCAAGGGGGCAGTTTTAGACAGAGCCACGTGGGGCCACGTTTCCCACCTTAGAAAGTGCATTTCTGATTTATGAAGCCCAAATGTGGAAGCGGTTAGCCTTTGCTTCTTCCAGGCAGACTGGAGATCTCTTTGTGGTCTCCTGTCCCTTCCACAGCCAATTGGGCCCATTTCAATTAGAGGCCAGGTGGCAGCTGCCATTCACGGGACACGCTTGACGTGGGATGACCTTTCCAAGGATCCCCAACTGTCATTTGTGGAAAACAGGCCACTGCAGCCCCTGAGCATGTACAGAGTTTATTTGTGCCCCCGGTTCCCACCCCGCCTTCTCTGGCCCCTGTTTGGTCGTAGCCAGACTTTGTCCGGAGTGGGGGGGCCTTGGGGTCTCCTCCGCTGCAGGGTTGGGGGTCCCTGTGTCCAGAGGGCCACGGCCTCCTCAACGACAGGGGATCCGGTCTAGGGGATCCAGTCCAGAGGACCCACCGAAGCAGAGCAACTGCATGAGCCTCTCCAGCTCCTTCTCCATGGGGCCCAGAGCTCCCCCCGCGGCTGGTCTCCCCCCTGCTCAGCCCTAAAGGGAGGAGGGGTCCTTTTCCTCCTGCAGGAAAGGGTGGGGGGATCCCCTCCTGGGACCCTCTTCTTCCCCCCCCCTTGGGATCCCTGGCTTTCCAGTGGATTCCCCCGTCCCTCCTCGGCTCCCTCGTCTCCCAATGGCCTCCCGGGATCCCCTCGGGCTGAGCTCCATCCCTTCCCGGGATCCCTTCGGCTGCTTGGCTCCTGGCCCGGCGGTTCTCCTCCTGGGGGTGGAAGGGCCTTTTCCCAGGGGTCGCCCGAGACCCACGGGGGGAGCCTGGAAGTCTTCGGAGCCTGCGTGCTGCGTCTCCCTGGAAGGAGAAGCCGGGGAAGGGAGGACGCGGGCCTTCCCTTCGGAGCCTCCCCTTCAGCTCTCCGGGCGAAGCTCCGCCGCCCCCGCCAGGAGCCTCCAGCGCCCAAAGGAGCCGCCGGAAGGGAAGGGGCGGCGGGCGGCGGGAGGGGCGGGGCCACTGCAGCTCCTCCCACCGAAGCCTTCCGAAGCCCCGCCCTCCCTCCGCCTGTCCGTGTGTTTGGCTGTGGGCGGGGCGAAAGGAGGGGCCGGAGTGGCGAGAGACGCACGCAGCGCAGAGGACGCTGGGAAAGCACCTCCCTCCCAGCGACGGAGATCGGTGGGCGGAGCTACCGAGGCCAAGAGGGCCCGTTGCTGAGGCGGAAAACCAGGCGCGGAAAATGAAGTAAAAGAAAGGAACGTGGCGGCGAAGGGAAGGCTGGAGCCCAATTTGGCGCTTGGGGGTCACCGCCGCAGGAGGAACCGTGTCGAACGGCATCAGGAAGGCCGAGAACCGAACTGTTCTGGCGGGTCCCTTTCTCTCCTTCGGGGGAACGACAAGGAGGCGGTGCCTGGAGAGGAGGAGGCGGGGCTTCGCAGGAAGGAGGGGCTGGGAAACGGAGCGCCTTCACTTTCAGAACCAGAGAGCTGACGGAAGGAGCGGTTCCCTTCGGAGGCGGAGAAACCGGAAGTAAGTAGAGTCTGCTGAGACGGAGGGGCAGCCTGGGAGGGTCTCCTTCGGGTCCTCGGGACGGGAGGCCTCGGCCTGGGCCTCTCCTGCGGTGAGGGGGGCGCCGCCGTGACCCGCCTCTCTTTCTCCCCTGCAGGAGGACGGAGGAGCCCGGCGGGGGAGGGAAGGAAGGAAGCGCCGCCCGAGAAAAGGAGGAAGACAGCGGGCCCCGCGGAGCAGCCCTGGGAGACGGCGGGGAAAGGCCGGGGGGCTCCGGAGCTGCAGGAGGGATGAGCCCAGCGGGAGCCCGGGAAAGTATCCATTCAGGAGAAAAACCTCATAAATGTCTGGAGTGTGGAAAGAGCTTCAGTCAGAGGAGCCACCTTTATAGACATCAAAAGATCCACACAGGAGAAAAACTTCATAATTGTTTGGAGTGTGGAAAGAGCTTCAGTAAGAGGAGCAACCTTTATGCACATCAAAGGATCCACACAGGAGAAAAACCTCATAATTGTTTGGAGTGTGGAAAGAGCTTCACTGAGAGGAGCAACCTTTATACACATCAAAAGATCCACACAGGAGAAAACCTCATAATTGTTTGGAGTGTGGAAAGAGCTTCAGTAAGAGGAGCAACCTTTATACACATCAAAGGATCCACACAGGAGAAAAACCTCATAATTGTTTGGAGTGTGGAAAGAGCTTCACTGAGAGGAGCAACCTTTATACACATCAAAAGATCCACACAGGAGAAAAACCTCATAATTGTTTGGAGTGTGGAAAGAGCTTCAGTAAGAGGAGCAACCTTTATGCACATCAAAGGATCCACACAGGAGAAAAACCTCATAATTGTTTGGAGTGTGGAAAGAGCTTCCCTGAGAGGAGCAAACTTTATAGACATCAAAGGATCCACACAGGAGAAAAACCTCATAATTGTTTGGAGTGTGGAAAGAGCTTCACTGAGAGGAGCAACCTTTATACACATCAAAAGATCCACACAGGAGAAAAACCTCATAATTGTTTGGAGTGTGGAAAGAGCTTCAGTAAGAGGAGCAACCTTTATGCACATCAAAGGATCCACACAGGAGAAGAACCTCATAAATGTTTGGAGTGTGGAAAGAGCTTCAGTGAGAGGAGCAGCCTTTATAGACATCAAAGGATCCACACAGGAGAAAAACCTCATAATTGTTTGGAGTGTGGAAAGAGCTTCACTGAGAGTAGCAGCCTTTATAGACATCAAAGGATCCACACAGGAGAAAAACCTCATAAATGTCTGGAGTGTGGAAAGAGCTTCAGTGAGAGTAGCAACCTTTATACACATCAAAGGATCCACACAGGAGAAAAACCTCATAATTGTTTGGAGTGTGGAAAGAGCTTCACTGAGAGGAGCAACCTTTATAGACATCAAAGGATCCACACAGGAGAAAAACCTCATAAATGTCTGGAGTGTGGAAAGAGCTTCAGTCAGAGGAGCATCCTTTATGCACATCAAAGGATCCACACAGGAGAAAAACCTCATAAATGTCTGGAGTGTGGAAAGAGCTTCAGTCGGAGGGGCATCCTTTATGCACATCAAAGGATCCACACAGGAGAAAAACCTCATCAATGCCTGCAGTGTGGAAAGAGCTTCAGTCAGAGTAGCAGTCTTTTTATACATCAAAGGATCCACAGAGGAGAAAAACCTCATCAATGCCTGGAGTGTGGAAAGAGCTTCAGTGTGAGGAGCAGCCTTTATGCACATCAAAGGATCCACACAGGAGAAAAACCTCATAAATGCCCGGAGTGTGGAAAGAGCTTCAGTCAGAGGAGCAGCCTTTTTATACATCAAAGGATCCACACAGGACAAAAACCTCATCAATGCCTGGAGTGTGGAAAGGGCTTCAGTGTGAGGAGCAGCCTTTATAGACATCAAAGGATCCACACAGGAGAAAAACCTCATAAATGTCTGGAGTGTGGAAAGAGCTTCAGCCAGAGGAGCCACCTTTATAAACATCAAAAGATCCACACAGGAGAAAAACCTCATAAATGTCTGGAGTGTGGAAAGAGCTTCACTGAGAGGAGCAGCCTTTATACACATCAAAAGATCCACACAGGAGAAAAACCTCATAAATGTCTGGAGTGTGGAAAGAGCTTCAGTCGGAGGGGCATCCTTTATGCACATCGAAGGATCCACACAGGAGAAAAACCTCATAAATGCCTGGAGTGTGGAAAGAGGTTCAGTGAGAGGGGCAACCTTTATAGACATCAAAGGATCCACACAAGAGAAAAACCTCATAAATGTCTGGAGTGTGGAAAGAGGTTCAGTGAGAGGGGCAACCTTTATAGACATCAAAGGATCCACACAGGAGAATAACCTCATAAATGCCTGGAGTGTGGAAAGAGCTTCAGTTGGAGGGGCAACCTTTATAAACATCAAAGGATCCATTCAAGAGAAAAACCTCTGCCCAATCCCAGCATTCAGGCAGGGGGAGGCCGAGGGTCCCTCCTGGGACTGCAGCTGTTCCCTCCCTCCAGAGTCTTCCCCTAGGCAAGGTGGGTTGGGAGGTCTGGGGGTGCAGCCAGGCGAGCAAAAGCTGAAGGGGCCACAGAGTTTTCTGCCCTTTTAATGCTCTCCTCGTTTTGCACTGAAGACCTGAGCTAATCTGATGCTGGAGCCCAGTGAGGCTTAGACCGATGGAGGAAGTTCCCTTCTGAGCTGACACAATAAGAACAAGCCAGCTGCAAGGGACCTTAGAGGTCTTCTAGCCCAACCCTCTGCTCAAGCAGAAGATCTCATCCCGAAGGTGCTTTTTCAGGAGGCAACTGGATTTTCTTTCCCTTCACTTCTCACCCAAGAAATGTCCTCCGTTAATAGGACAGAGCAGAAGGGAATTCTTTATTGGCCAAGTGTGATTGGACACACAAGAAATTTGTCTTTGGTGCATCACCTCTCACAGTGTACCTGAAGTAAAATAAAAGGCATCCATCAGCATACAACACTTGGTGATAGTCGTAAGTTACTAATAAGCAATCAAATCATACTAAGAAACAAACAGAACCACCTAAATTGTAAAGATACAAGCAACATAGTCATAAGTGGGGAGAGACAGTTACCGAGAAGAGTAAGAAGAAGATAGTAATGCAGTCTTAGGAGGAGGTGTGGGAATTCGTTGTTGAGCAGAGTGATGGCAGGTGGGGGAAAGCTGTTCTTGTGTGTAGTTGTCTTGGTGTGCAGTGCCCTATGCACCCCAGAGACAGTAAGCACGGTAGTCAGCCAGCCCCCTCCCCACTTTAGCTGCCTTACCAGCCCCTCCCTCTCCACATCCACCTTCTCCTCCTTTCCAAAAACTGCAGCAGTGGGGGAAATCCCCTCCAATACTGCCCCCTTCCTAGTTGCAGTTTTCAACCTTTTGGAGCCGTTGGAAACCGTGTCTCTCTCTGTGTGTTTTTCCTCCTACACCCTCTCCCTCTTTGGAGGGGACTCCTGTTGCGGCTGTTGCCTGTGCCACTGTGCCCTGCGACATAGCCCTCCACCCCTGGGTTGGCTCTTTGTTGAGCCATTGGGAGCTTTGGATTTTCATACAGTGTTTTGCCCATCTTCTTCCCCGTTTTATTGTCCTCTTTTGTAAGCCACCCAGAGTCATTGGCAGTTGGGCTCCCCTTTGCTTCTCTCAAACTCTCCCCAATTCAGGCAATCAAGTTCTTTTCGGCTCCACACCAAACTTAGTGCCTGAGTTTGGAGAGTAAGATATGAAAATCCTGCGTGGCTTCATGATGCTGAATCCCCAAGGACATGACCCTCTTTTGCCCATCTTCCACATGTTGAAGGCTCCAGCAGCTGAAGACCCAGAAAGAATCCAACTTGGAGAATATCAACATTGCATGATTTCCTGTTTCTTTTTTCCCCCAACATTGAGATATCCCCCCCCCCCCTTTGAATCTGAAAATGATCTCATTTTCCAAGGTTCACCCAACAGCAATATCCCTGTACTGGGAGACCTGGTAGTTTACTTACAGGTGGGGAGGCAAAGCAGAAGGCATTGTAATGCACAACAGGTGATTAAGAGAACAATGACTTTGCCTGCCAGGGTCATTATTAGGTCCTTAACCAGTGAAATCAGGCAACCCTCCTGTCAGTCAATGCCACTTCTCTTTCCATTCGTCCATGGGGGAGTTTATAGAGTTTATAGAGTTTTATTTCATTTGTATGCCGCCCTTTTCCCTAAGGGGACTCAGGGCGGCTCACAACTCAAACAAGGGAAAGGGGGATACAGACAGTTTGACGACAACACAAAACAACACATAATTAAAAAGTACAACAATCATACCATTCGGGATAGGGGCAGCGATTCTTTAGCCCAGGCTTGTCGGAACAGCCAGGTTTTAAGGGCTATGCGGAAGGCCTGGAGGGTGGTGAAGGTACGAATCTCCACGGGGAGCTCATTCCAGAGGGTCGGAGCAGCCACAGAGAAGGCTCTCCTCTGTGTAGTCGCCAGTCGACACTGGCCGGCGGATGGGATTCGGAGGAGGCCTAGTCTGTGGGATCTAATCGGTCTGGTGGAGGTAATTGGCAGCAGGCGGTCTCTCAAGTACCCAGGTCAAATACCATGAAGGGCTTTATAAGTGACGACTAGCGCCTTGAAGCGTATCCGGAGACCAATAGGCAGCCAGTGCAGCTCGCGGAGGATAGGTGTTACGTGGGTGAACCGAGGTGCACCCACAATCGCTCACGCGGCTGCATTCTGGACAAGCTGAAGTCGCCGAATACTCTTCAAGGGCTGTCCCATGTAGAGCACGTTGCAGGAGGGGGGGGTGGCAGCTCTCTTTGTGATGTGTGCAGTTCAGCTGTGGAATTCCAGGATTTCTCCAGAATCTGCACACAGCATTGTTGTCCAAGTAGTGCACACCCATCTCCTTAGGATGCCAATATCATATCTAGAGCTATTCTATTCTGAACTGTCATTGTCCAAATGGCCTCTTGTTCTTTTTCTGCAGCAATAAAAAACTCCCCAGTCGCCTTGGCTAGGATTTCCTCCACGCTGTATGTGATACAAAGCATTATTGAGGGACCAGAGCCCACGGAGCAAAGAAAGGGGTTCAGGTACTTTCTGAGTTGTTCAAGATTCCTGTGGTTTCCAGTCTTCCTTTCAGGTAAAGTGGGCATAACATAGGTACCCACCTATATGGGAAGAGCACAGATACTTAACAAAATCATGTGGTCTCATCCCAAAGGTTGTTAAGTTTATTTATCTTAATATCTTAGCCTTCATGCACACAGACACACCAATCAGCTAATGGTAATAATTGGGTAACTCCTAGCGTGGGTAGCTACAAACACCTTTTGGGGAAATGTTCTAATTGGGGAAAACCACCTACGGGAGATGGCAGTTCTCCTCTCACACAACTATGGTTCCGGAGGCTTTTGGTTCCAGAACAATAACTTCATCCCAGTTCTGCAACTGAGAAAGTCAAAGGCTGCGCAGTCCAGGAATCCAGACGGGCAGATTGTGGGTAATTCTTCACTCTGGAAGTGATCAATCCAAGATGCCAGGCCTTCCACTTTTAGGGCTGTATGGGTGGTCTGAAGCCCTTGAAAGGGTCCCTTCCACTGCTGATCCAAGGAGGTTGTTGGTCCCCATGTCTTTACAAGCGTCCAGTCTGCAGGCTGAAACGGATGCCCTGGGTGATCTAGTCCTGCAGATAACGGGAAAGGAAATTCATCACCCCAGCGAGGGTGTCTTGCGCTTTTGGTACAAGGCCAGTGTTAGGTAAGCTCCCCGTTGGGAGAGCAAGTACGTTCAGAGAAGTGTTGTGAGAGTTGTGTTGGAGAACACACAACCAGCATACAGAAACACTGTAAATAGCTATGCATCCTATGCATTAAGGACCCTTGGCCAAGCGGCCCGTTGCCAGGATGCCAACCGCCAGAAGGGTGAAGGGGGGTATCCCAGCCTCTTCTTGTCAGAAAACCTCCCGAGAACCATCCACAAAGTCCCCCCCCCCAAGAACTCCCCAGCCCAAGGGATGCTGCGGGCGCTGGTTAAGGGGCAGGCCTAGGTGGTGAGTTCTAGTCCTGCGGGAGCCCTGAAAGGCAGCTGGGTGACCTTGGACCCCTCCCTCCCTCTGTTGCGATGGGAAAAAGAGGAGGAGGAGGAGGAGGAAGGAGCAGCGGGTCTCTTCCCCACTTTGAGTTATGCATCAAGTGATAAGGGTTATCAGCCATTCGCTTAGTGACGGTTTGAAGTTCAGTTCGGAGACTCGGGAGCGTTTTTCACAGCCCAGATTCTGGGAGGGAGGCTCCCCCCATCTGAAAGGCACCAAACTCGAGGAAGGCTGGGCTGAGAGGTTTTCCTGGGAAAACCTGCTCCAAAACTGCCCTTCTGGGCAAGGAGGGGGGGGGGGGGCTTTGCCGGGCAGTCCCGGAGCTACACTGAGGCTTCTCCGCTGGGAAAGCCGAGCCGCCGCTGCCCCGAGAGGCTCAGCCCGGGTCTGCCGGGGCTTTTAGGCGCGGACCTCGCCCGCTGGGCAGCCTTTTCGGGAGCATCGCGCCTCTGCCTCGCCTCGCCCGGCTCCCTTCGGAAGTGAGGAAGGGACGCCGCGGAAGCCCAGGTGGGGCGCTTAGGGCGGGCTTGGCGGCAGGAGGAGCCCCGGCGCCCCTTCCTCCAAGCGGGGCCCGAAGTGGGCAGGGGGCGGGCGGGGGGCCTCCCACCTCCCACCCCGAGCAACTGCGGCGTCCCGTCGGGGGCCTCGACCCCCGCCAGCCTCCCCGCCGCCCCACTGACCTGGGGACGCTCCGCTGGGCGGCCGCTCCTTGGCGCCCCGTCGCCGGCTGCAGTTGCCCTTCGGCGGCCAGGCTTTCTCCTGCCGCCCCTTTCCGGCCAGGGGACACTCCGGGACAGCCCTGCTGCTCTGGCCGCCTCCGGGTGGCGTTGGGTCGGTTAGCAGCTCCGGCCAGGCCGGGGGAGGGGGTGGCGAGAAGACGCCTGGCGGGCGGGGGGCGCCGCTTCCCTTGCAGCCTGCGAAGCCGCGCTCGGTCCCCGGGGGCGCTGCTGTGGGGGCAGAGGGGCTCCCCGGGGCTCCGGTGGGGGCAGAGGGACTTCCCGGGTCTCCGGTGGGGGCAGAGGGACTTCCCGGGTCTCCGGTGGGGGCAGAGGGGCTTCTCGGGGCTCCGCTGTACAACCTGCGGAGAGCAGCGCTGGACGCCCCGCGACAACCCTCTGGTCCGGCCCTGCAGCTGCCGCCCCCCCCCCCCCCGCAAGGCTGGAGGGTCCGGCCAGCCCCGCGCGCCCGCTGCGCCCCCGGCCCGTCCGGCGAAGGATGGGCTCGGGCAACGCTGGGGAAGCCTGGTGGTCTCGTAAAGGGGCGCGTCCGACTGCCACCCCCCGCCCTGGCCGGACCCCGGGGGGGCTGCGAGGCTCCTGTGCCCGGAGGGAAGAGAAGCGCCGGTGGGACGAGGCTGTGGCGGGCAGCCACTCGACCCCTTCCCGATGGGTGGACTTCAACTCCCAGGATTCCCCCGGCAGCCGCTTCCAGATTTGGGGGCCTCCCGGACTCCCCCCCCTTTTTCCCTCCGTACTTTGAAGGCAGCTTTTGCGGCGCCCCTCCGAAGGCAGCCCGGGCAGCGCCTGCCCTCTAGTGGCCGCTTGTGGGAAATGCCCGGGAGACCCTCCCAACATTCAGGCTGCTTGAAATGGGGGGCAAGGCGGGCGGGAGGGGAGGGGGGGCAGCAGCGCTCCTTGCCCTCCATGGAGCCCCCTTTGCCCCGCCCACTTTCCCTCCCCACGTGCGGGGGGCGGGGGCTTTGTCCATGCTGCGCTTTCTGTATTGGCAGTGGCGTTTTGTATCCTACCCCGTTTGTCCAAACAATCATCTTTAACAATCGCGGGCGTTTGTGTAGTCTAAGGTGACCAGATTTTCAGATTGGAAAAGAGGGACACCCTTGACCGGGCGGGGGGGGGGGGGGGGTGGCTTGATTAAAAAAAATTTTTTTGTCAAAAGGTCACCCCCGGACACTGAAACCAGCATAAATACGAATCTGTTGCCAAACAAAATTTTGATCACGTGACCATGAGGATGCTGCAACGGTCGCTAAGTGTGAAAAATGGTCGCAACGGTCGCTAAGTGTGAAAAATGGTCTCAACGGTTCGCTAAGTGTGAAAAATGGTCATCAGTCACTTTTTTCAATGCCATTGTAACTTTGGTCACTAAATGTTTTCCCCCTCCTCGAGACTCCTCACTTCTTCCTTCATTCCTCTTGCTTATCTACCTTCACCTTATCTGTCTTCTGCTCTTTCCCTCTCTTCCTTCCTTCCTCCCTCCTTCCATCCTCTTCTTTCCTCA